>NC_064537.1:8583103-8918250 GCF_023856365.1 Brienomyrus brachyistius
AACCTCTGCACCTCTGACCTCTATCGTAAGGTCGCTGGTTCAAGCCGGGCCTTAGCAAGGCCCTTAATCCCCAACCCCGTTTGGCACCACTGCAGGTGGCTGATAATCTCGCTTCTCTATGTGTCATGGAGAGCAAGATGGGGTAGGTGAAAAGTGAATTCCCCTACTAGGGATCAATAAAGCATCATTATCACCATCAGGTGGATCAGCTGAACATTCATTCATCCATTTTCCATACATAGCTAAAAAGCGAGAGTGTTAAGCCTGCGAATGATGCATATATGCAAACTTAGTTTTTAATTTATGTTTTTTTTAATGTTTTTTTTTTTCCCTGTTACAGTTATGCTAATTTATCCCGTGTCTGTGTTTTGCCTTTTTTAATGGGCTGGACTCAGTTCTCTGAAACAGCAGTTTACAATGTGCACATTTACAGTGAAGTGCCTTCATTTACCCCCTTTTAATCCCCCACCCCTCACTCTTTCTTCCCCACTTTACCGGTTCGGCATTCTGCGTGACGCGCTCTTTCTGCACTCATCATCACTTCATCTCCTTCAGTTTGGGTTCTTTTTATTGGGGGACGTAGAGCCACCCAGTGGTTTTTGCAAAACAGCAGAAATGCTAACAAAGATCCGGACAAAAAAAAAAAAAAAAAACTATTAAAACTATAGCTATATGAGATAAATCAAGGAAATAAAATGAATTAATGAAACTAAACAATGTGTGTTTATTCATTCACATTTGACATCGTGTGTATGATGTATGTGCCTGTAACTAGCAGTTTCTGACCTGCTGGTAAAGTACAGGAATACTGTATACTCACCCAACTCAATTCTTCTTCTACTTAATTTTGAGTCATTTGAGTATATAGGAAGAATATGGGAGTCTTTCTACATACTTTTATCTGCGAGTACCAATTTTTGTCTTAGAAGTTTAGAGTATGTGTCTTGGCAGTTTTCCTGAAGTTTAAGGACTTGCTTTCCATTGGTGGGTTAGTCAGCTGCAGGTGCGGAACATTCTGGCCTCCTCTGCTCCTCTCTGAGACTTTTCCACTCCATGCTGCGGGCTCTGTCAATCACTTCCAGCTCCCGGATCCTCTGTGAGATAGCGAGAATAGGTGGAGACACCTGGTCTGTATGTCTCTGGGTTGGAATCTGTACTTTGTGCGTGTGAGAATGTCTTTCAGTGATTCTAACGGTTTGTAGACACTCTAGCTCTCTGAAGGATCTATATATGAAATTTGTCCACCTTCTAATCTAATTGTATACTGTTCAGTGCTTTGCAGCTGGATAGATACTTAAACCAGGTGATGCTTACAGCCATGTGACCATTTGGCTGCTTGTGAATGGCACTGTGGGTGTTCATGAGACACGGTGGCACACAAATCCATAGCAAATCCACACCGATACCAGCGCGTGTGTTAACCTGTGATATCTCTGTATTAATGATGTTCTGGAAACATTTCCCTCTCCCAAGGGCCACCATCTCCTCAAGAAACTGTCTCCTGTCTTCGATCTCATCCAGGACTGAGGATTGAAAGAAAGAGGTTGGAGGATAAAGTGGAAAATGAGCTTAAAATCATCTTTGAATTTACTCTTTACTCCTAAAATCTCTGGCCTCACCCTCTTGGAATCTGTCAACCTCCTTCTCGGCTCCCCTGTCAACAGGAAAGTCCTGGAAATGGATGGTTTTTGGCTCCTCTTCCTTCCCCATCGCAAAAATATCCTGCAGCCTCCTCTTTTCCTTTTCGAGATCCCCTGGAAGAAAGAGTGACAAAACAATCTTCTGCATACTTTTGCTGTTTTCTGCATAGTTCACTATATGATCTTCTGCCCCTTCATTTTCATTTTACTCATGATTTAGTCTGAGCTGCGAACATCACACCTCATCAGCTGTGAGACATAAAGCAATGTTAGTACTATGTGTCTCTTGGAAAACGTTTTGGGGGGGGGGGGGGGGGGGGGGGTACTGACGTGTGGCAGACGGGCGGAACTTCTCTCGCACGTAATTATCCCCAGACCTGCATATCGTAACACTGCGCTTCTGTGGTTTGACTGGCAGGCTGGCTGGTTCTATGACCGTGGGTTTGGGATGGGCTGCAGGGGCTGGTGATGTGGGGCTACAAGTCAATGGCAGGGCGCCCCCCTCTGTTCAAAAATGTTAATAGAAAAATGATTTTATGAGAGGCAGACATACAGGTTAAGGGCCAAATATAGACAGTAACAAAGTATAGAAATGGCTTGTTGAGCACTCACTCTTCAGCTGGCTGGTGATCTGTTTTTGCTGAAAGTTTGTAAGTTTTGACTCTTGCATCATCACTGGCAGAACAGATAGAATATTTTCAAATAAACTCTTAGAAAATCAGAGCAAACTATATAAGAAGTAAAATGGCAGACGAGGTATGTTTTATGTGATGTTATGCATTAAGTGATTAACGTATTGCTTAAGTACATATAAAAATCCTAAATGAATTCCTCATATTAATTTTCCACATACTTAATGGTCAATCAAACCGGTTTCTAGCCAACTTACATTTGAGCATTTCTTGTGTCTCCTTGCTGTACTGCAGCACGTGGCCCAGCCCCGCCCCCGCCTCAGCTGAACGTGCTATGTCTGCAGTATGAGACATCTATAGCGGAAACACGCACACGCAAGCTGACGTCGTGTGGCAAGCCGAATGCTCTTTTATTAGCATAAGGCTTGCCCTCATAACATAATTCTTACAAGTTAAAATAACATTCTTACCAGTAAGAATATGAATTCAAGATATATATAATGCAAATCTTACCAGATTTTTTACTGAATTATAGACCTCTACAATATGACTTTTTACTATTGAAAATTAAATTTAAGATATGTGAGACAAAAGTCAAAGTAAACTTTATTGTCATCTCTGCTATATACTGTACAGGTACAAAAAAAATATGGAAGTGAATGGGAACATAATACTAGTAAAATTGAATTATAGAGCTCTATAATATGAATTTTTCCTAGTAAAAATACAATTCTTACTAGTGAAAATGATTATTCGTACTAGTACAAATAGAACTATTGATATCTTTCAGCGAGTACAGCAGACCAGATTGTATCTTAAAAAAAGAATACTAAAATGCAAATCAAATGTGGATTAATGATACTTGGTAAAGCGACAGCTTTTAGATTAGTTATATTTTCAGAGCGGCGCCTATATTAGTTCATTAGCGTTCTTACTGTTGTAGTGTTGCATTTCCCCTGGTCCATTTGTTACCCAAAGCCCGAATAACATGCCAGCACTGTACTGCCCGTTGCACAAATTTAAACACTTAAAGAGCCATTTCATTACAGCCCAGTGTGCAGGTTTGTTGTGTAAATCTTTTAAAACAAATTGCCACAGCTTACCGCGCATAACTTTTTCCAGAAACGCTCCGAAGTCTCTCTTATTATTTCGTAGATGCTTACAGCGGTTGCTAAGGCAACGGGGAAACTACTGGAGGATACATAGATAATGTACTACGAGATGTGACTAGCATGTTACGAAAAATGATCAAATATACAAACATTGTTAACTAAGTTATAGACATTGTAAAGTAAGTTATAATTAGACTTTGTAGCGTAATATTAAACATTTTTATTAAAGTTCAGTAGACACATCCTCTGAGCAGGAAAAAAAAACAAGAAACCTGTTGTTGGGAATGCCGATCTATATAAAATATCACTGGTGTATCTATGCGCCAAGATCTGTGCCCCGGATGTTGTCGCATATTGAGGAGGAAGCACTATGAGAAAGCGTGTCGTTTTTGCAGTGTTCAGTCGGGATCGAGCTGTAGTTGTGTATTTGAGGTAAAATTCTACTTAGAACGAACTAGAATGTCTGATAACGAAGACAAGTAAGTACCAAAATAATATTTGCCATAATTAGTTTGTTATGAGCGACTTATTTGGGAAGCGGCGTAATTGTGACGAGAGTAATTTTGATCATGTCCGGCAAGCTACTTGTTAGCCATTGGCTAAGTTTGCATGATGCTAGGTTTTGTTTGATATTTATTGACTGTTTTAAAACATTTGTTTCATTTTAAGTTTTCATATGTAGAAATGTTGGTGTTTCAAATGCAGATTTTGCATTTGTTGGGTATAGTGGTTTGAAGGCATAATGTTGAAGTTGTAAAGAAATTAAGGGGAATGAGTACCTAACCATTGCATTTGTCTACTTTTCACAAATTATATAATATCATAAGAAACCTCTATTTAAAACAAACCTTATTTAAAATAGCGAGAGTGACCAATTGTACAAGTAATCTTTTAAAAATCAATTTTGATTGATGAAATCTGAACTCAAGCCACTGAGAATGTTCTGGACTTCATGGTACTGTGCGCACGGTAGCTGGATTGCTTGATTACCCAGGCAGAACAACTTAATGTGTGGAGTAAAGTCCGTCATCTTTGGCATTTCTCTCTTAGTTTTGATGATGGAGACTTTGATGACGTTGAGGAAGATGAAGGACTGGATGACTTGGAGAATGTGGAAGATGTGAGTTTACTGTGAAGTGAGACGTTCTTGTGGTACTCTCTGTACTGCAATTTTACTGCATTGAAAATCCGGCCTTTATAACTCAGCTTGTCCTTCGTGTTTCAGGAAGACCAAGAGAACGTGCAGATTCTGCCAGCGGGAGAGGGCCAGCAAGCCAACCAGAAGAGAATCACCACTCCTTACATGACCAAGTACGAGAGAGCCAGAGTGCTGGGCACCCGTGCTCTGCAGATAGCGTGAGTATTGCCTCCCTGGCTCTCCTGTTACAATTTTGCCCGCAGTTTGCACCCCATTTTTAAAGCTCGATATGTGTCCTCCTTAAATAACAGCCGAATTGCAAAAAAAAAAAATACTTAATTGTATGAATTGAAATATGTACATCTAGTTTGATAATGCATGTTCTAGCTAACCTCGTTTTTGTTAACAATTCGTAGTTAAATTTCACAAGATGATCACACAGTTCGAATTTATAACAAAAGCACTGAACATTGGTAAAAGCACCCAATTAACAAGTTAAACACCACATCTAGAAAACAAAAAGGGAAAAAATTAAAGAATTAAGTATTTCTTTGTTGAGGCAACTTTTTGGATAGTAACTCAGGATTCGCACCACTCTCTGCCCCCCCTGCACCTGTGCTTATCCTGGCTGAGCTTCTCTCCCTGCTGCTCGTTCCTGCAGGATGTGCGCTCCAGTTATGGTGGAACTGGAGGGAGAAACAGACCCACTGCAGATCGCCATGAAGGAACTCAAGTAAGGGTCTTATTCTGTCCCTGCATTTTGATTTCACTCTCTTGATTTAGTCTGAGCTGCAAGTTGCATGTTCTGCTGCAGCTGCAGTGCCGCAGCGTGTAAATACTGGGTCGTGACCACCCCCCCCTTTGCAGGAGCCGGAAAATTCCCATCATCATCAGGAGGTACCTGCCAGACGGGAGCTACGAGGACTGGGGCTGCGATGAGCTCATCATCTCCGACTGAGATGAGCTGGTCCAATGCGAGCTCCAGCGGAGCCAGGATACCAAACTGTGTGTGAACTTGCTGGAGGTGCCCAAGGAACACGTGCCCTGGGCCCATGGAGTTTGGATTCAGTGTCCTAAAAGGTTTATTTTCTCCCATGCGTGGTGCAGCAGCCTCTCTCTATTGTATTATATAGTTTACCAGAATAAGTCATAATGAAAAATAGTAGTGTGCATAAGGAACTATTATAAGCACATGGTTTACTGTGCCGTTTTCATCACTGGTTTAACCTGGCTGGACCCAACAAAGTAGCCAATGGGAAGAGAGTATGCAGTGTTTTACAGCGTCCACTTAGACCACCCACTGTAGGTTACAAACCTTTTTTTTTTCTTTTTTTTCCTTCCTCCTCATCACTGGCCCTTTATATCTGAAGTCCTGGGAAATTGTAAGAAATTGGCTTATTGCGGCTAAAATCCACCAGAGGGAGCCAAAGTGTTTTGTTTGACCTCAATACTGACAGTTGATTTGTTCATCTTTTTAATAACTTTTTTTTTTTCTAAAATCCAGAAGATTGGTACCGCTTGTCAAGTTGTAATATAAAAAAGTAGGAATTTTAATTATTTTATTGTCATGGCTCTTTTTCTACTATTAATTGTTAACCGCTTCCTCAGTGGTGTAATTTAAATAAACTGGAATGAGTGTTTATTTCCGAGTTGAATTGTTAGTCACGGTTTCTGTTATTACTTGACCTATAGATATTGGCAGGATCTCTATGACGTAATAAATCATACAGCCAATGAAATGTTACTGACACCTGGATACCTGGCAGAACATTTTAATCCTTCAGTTTTCCTCTGAACCAGGAATCTTGAGATTTTGGGCCCCATGAAAACATATCGTACGAAAGAGCCCCCAACCCAGACCAATCTGATTCTGTCCCAAATTTTGTTTACAGTTGGACCCACTCATCCAGCTCCTGACTGGTATTTTGGATAGAGGATTCTCAGCCTGAAAGTCGTATCCATGATGGGCAACTTGGATTCTTCTTGTTGCTCCTGTTTGTGCTTGATATAGATGGGATGTGAAGATGCACCCATTAGCGGGAGGGTGTTTGGTGTGTGTGGTTTGGGCGACGTTGTTGCTATAGGCTGGTGATGTTCTGTTATCTCTGTCCAGACATGTCCGTTAGCGTGGGCTCAGGCAATGAGTTCCTGAACAGGAAGCAACTGGGCTACGAGTTATAGCCTCAAAATATCAGACTGTGTTTCTATTACGGAAAAGAGTGTGGCGTTTTCTTCACTTGGGAACTCTTGGTTTATTGGTCAATCTGTCCTCATCTTTTCGCGAGTTCTGTGGTTAGTGACTAGGATTGCAAAATTCTGGGAATTTTCCTACTAGTCCCCATATATTCCTATTAATTCCCTTGGAAAGTTTCCAACTTGGAGTATTTCCAAAATTACCGAGCTTAACTTCCCATGGAATGTAAAGTTTCTGTAAATTTTCCACGCCTATGCCACTCTGGTAGCGACTGCAGGGACAAGGCCATGGATATATGCGGCCGAAATTACGCTTTTGCGGGATTTTTGGACTCCCTCTCCTGGAGAACCGTCAGGTACGGCTTCTCCTCTGGATGGAGAGGAGCCAGCTGGGGCGGCCTGGGCATCTAAGTAATGGCTCCTGTCCAGTTGCCACCGGAAATGTACTGGACACGTCTCACTGGCGGGAAGTCTTGGTGCAGATCCAGGAAGCCCTTAAGGAATCACTCAACTGCTCTGGGAATATTTTGGTTTCCTTCAGGAAGAGCCGGAGTCTGTTGCCATTAAAAGGGAAAGGTGTTGGTGAACCTCGCTAATATTAGCAAAATGGAAATATAGACGTCTCAGTTTCTGAAACGTTAGCAGACTGTCTGTACCTGTGTGTATTAGGTACCGGGTAGTACTCTGGTGGTAGAGTGGGATTATTAATAATTTGTATTTTGTTTTGTGTTTGCTGCCAGTGACATCAACGAAGGTGACAACGTAAATATCCCATAGGTGTTTTTTTTTTGTTTTCCACTCTATATAAATATAAGAACTATAAGACTAAAATTAGTGATACAAAAACAGGTCTTGTACTGAACATTATATCCTGGTATCAACAGGAAAAAAAACCCTGAGAATGATATGCAAAGGAATGCGGACAGCAAATGAGGAATTTGAGGGACCAGTTTACCCAATATCAGGTGATGGAACAAATCTTACAAGATACCATAAATTCTATCAAATGACAACGGCTGTATTAATTTTTTATCTGTTGTACTACATACGAAACACTTTGTGAGTCAAGGGATGGTGTTGGTTTCGTTTTTGCTATAAATTGATGGCACGTTAACAACCCCCACCTTCCCCATCAACAAGCGTCACTACAATGTGTGAGATCGGCGCATTCATTTCGTGAGTCACATTACAACTGTAGGAATTCTCCTTCATGGTGTCATATTTGTCTATCCAGTCTTGTACTTTCCCGGCTCGCCTAGACCGCAGACCATCTGACAGCAACACAGTCACGCACACACTGAGAAAACTGGTATGAAATTTCCTTTTTCCGCGCTGCCATCCAACCACCTCTCCGCACGTGTAAACCAACACTCCACGGTTTCAGACAAGCCACTTCACCTTTCTGTCCGAAATGTTGTTGGAATCCTAGAGCTGCATCTAAAATCCGTTTCCAGACAGATCCAGAAGAAAGCTTGGAGGAGCGTGAACTGCCTCTTATCCGCGCTGCATTGGAAAGTCACTCTATAGTGATTGGTTGCATCTGCAACACTGGCGACGCAAATCTCAGATCCTTCGTTGTCTGTGCATTTCTTCCCCTAAGTTCAGCATTCGGTAATTTATTTGGAGCAGCAGACCACAGATAAAGTAGGTCTTTCCGACGGCTGTTGGGAGATGAGGACATGCCTGTAAAAGAGCCAGCACTACGTAACAAACGTATCCGCCGGGGGGGGGGGGGGGGGGGGGGATTGAACCGCAGCTAACCCCTTAGAGTTAAACGAGGTTTAAAAAAAACAACAACAAACATTTAGGAGTTTATACAATACTTCAGAGCGGTGGTCTCCGACCATTTTTACAATGAGAGTTACTTTTACCAAAAAAGTACCAAAATATAGAGACGGTATATTTTGTCGATGGTGGGGGGATTATGCCTAAATTTGGCCAATCGATTGTGAGGTGGTGGTGACGGGGGTTAATCGCGATTAATTTGTTGGCGACCACTGGCTTAGAAGCAATGTTGATACTGCAGACGGGAAACAGAATCGAAGGATGTGCCCCTGTGCCCCCATCTCACCCCCAGTATCACCACCTATCTCCCCTTTCAGTCCCGCGCCGTTGCCCCCACCGCCTGCAGTACCGGAGGAATTTTTAAATCCCATTATAGCCTAAGGTTCGGCAGCGAGAGAGGGGGGGGCAGTATGAAAGTCCCTTTGTATGGCTGCAAAGCTACAGCCCGACCAGTTACGGTTATGACTCGCTCGCCCGCCTCCCCATCCACCATCTCAATGACGGTCTTTGTCAAGCTGCCGATTAAAGGCAGGGAATTGCCAGTGCGGCGTACCCCCACCGCGCACGCACGCGCACGCACGCACAGAGGCGCACACATTATACACAGTGTGCCGCTTGTTTGTCACAGGCTCCGCGCAGGGGTCCCACCGTCGTGCACCGCAGTGGAGTTAAAGGTATTCTTGGGTTTATTCCGCTGACTCCCTGAATTCCCAAATTTGCGTACTGCTCCACCATCTACGTGGATGGATAAGTGGCTGTGGATGAGGAGTAACCTAATAAGACCAGACTGTCTAATTGCTTCGTAGGGCAAATGCCGCACAAATTAAGCACCAGGGTGATTAATCACATATATTAAATGGCCACTTCTTCTAAAAACAACTTTCATGTGACTCTAAATTGAGTAGTCACTTTAAATTAAAGCAGAGAAGTTTTTTTTATTTACATAACACGACAACGGTTTATTTGATGCGAAATGTGAGCTCCGGTCTCCATGTTCTCCATTCAGCCGCACACGTACAAAAGTGTCGTAAAAACGGTTAACAATGATAAGAAACATGGTATTAACAAATATAAATAATTTGTTTTAATATATCACAACAGTTATCTGCAACAATAATGGCGAGTTTGAAAATTCGTGTTATGAAAGGAAACAATAAGAAATTCGGAATTTAAAAAAAAATACATCGAAGTCGATTCGGGACTATAAGAAAGCACATAGAATACAGGGACCCCAAATAAAAATATATAAATCGTGTAAAAACGATAAATCATTCACATTGTTAGGGGACATAAGGGAACCAGAAATAAGGTTCATGGCCAGTATGGCTGTAAGTTTTACACCTAGTTTACGTCAAATGTTTTTATGAAGTAGTTTTTTTTTTTTTTTACCGCCAATAAAATACAGAGAAGCTGTTGGTATCTTCAACAGCAACAGCGTTAATTGGTAATTATGTAGCAGGTGGCTCCAAGCAAGAACAGGCTTACAGTAGAGTTTTTTTAGAGCGGATTCCATGTAGATCATACGTCGCTATGGATGCCCTAGTGACATGCCGAGTGAAAGGCACCCCTTTAACACCATCCCTAAGCAGTCAGGGAGCCTAATGTTTCGGAGAAACATTTAAAACCCTGGACTGGCCCAAGCAAGCACTTCCGTAATGCTTCAGTGATTGTGTTCGGCTTCATGCTTTAACAGTGTATCGTTTTATGCATTTTTACAGCTGTGTATTTAATCATTTCTCTTCTTTGGGGTACAGCTGTATAGTCCGTCCCTGCTATGTCCTTTTGGCACCGTTTCCTGCCCTACAGCCCCCTTTCTGCCTTGTCTCATAGCAGCACCGGTAATTGTGAAATGAAATCGAACGCTAAGCTCCAGGTTGGCGCTAACTTAACCCCTATTTAACAGTGTAACAGTAACCTGTATTTTAGTAGTTAATTAAGAGATGCTTCGGTGCAAAGCATCTTCTGTTTATACAACTGGGTGCCAAGATATTGAAGCGAGGCCCTGAACCAACAACCTTTGAGTTATAAGTCCAACGTCTTAAACGCCACACTATTGGCAGCACTCATAATTAATTGGCAGGTCCCCAGATTGAAAGACCATATTGCATCATCTGTATTGCGATGGAAATCATTCGGATGCATTGCTTTGCTGCTGAGTTTTATTTACATAGAGGTGTTCTGAGGGCGGGGCGGCATGGTGGTGCAGTGGTTAGCACTGTTGCCTCACACCTCTGGGACCCAGGTTCGAATCTCCGCCTGGGTCACATGTGTGTGGAGTTTGCATGTTCTCCCCATGTCGTCGTGGGGTTTCCTCCGGGTACTCCGGTTTCCCCCCACAGTCCAAAAACATGCTGAGGCTTATTGGACTTGCTAAATTGCCCATAGGAATGCATGTGAGAGTGAATGGTGTGTGAGTGTGCCCTGCGATGGGCTGGCCCCCCATCCTGGGTTGTTCCCAGCCTCGTGCCCATTGCTTCCGGGATAGGCTCCAGACCCCCCGCGACCCAATAGGATAAGCGGTTTGGAAAATGGATGGATGGATGTTCTGAGGGCACAACGAAAAATGATGGGGTCAAAGAGTTAACCAATCAGAAACTAGGGGAGGCAAGACCACGACATTTGATTGGTTGGTCCCGCCTCCTCTAGTTGCTTGGACCCTACAACATGATTGGTTATCTCTCTCAATAAATAATTTTTCAATCTGCCCTCAGAACAAGAAAAACTCCCATGAACCTTTACTTTGGGGATCCAGCAGTACAAAGTGGAGTGACAGGATGTCTTACTCTCACTCTCAAAAAAAAATACACACATTTGCTCACTCTATTGTGATTAACAGCTCACTATTAAAGAAAAACACACGAAAGTTCAATGCGAGGCCGTCCATGGGAAGCACAAAGCCAGAATTTCACACTAAACATTTGACATGAAGATAAAACCCCAGATCAGCCCAGCGTCGCAGAATTCTGAGTGTGATGATGATTTAAAAGAAATATATAAACACAAGAAACTGCTTTCTTCTTTGACAGAAATAGCCTTCAGTTTGGTCTATAAAAAAAACTTCAATTTCTCTGTATAAAATAGCTGTTCTTCTTTCAAGGACTGTTTGAAGTTTTCCTAATGCTTTGGTGTCCTGCTGTGGGACTGGAGCCGGGGTGTGGGGGAGGGGGTTCAGGGAGAGCGGAGACGTGCCTGCACTGAGCTGCCGTGCAGCATTGCACACGTGTGTCAAGTCCCTCCATGCCTCTCTGCACACACGTGTCTGGCCCAACGCCTCCATGCCCCAACCAAATTGTCTAACTCCACCCAGAAGCAGCGCTCGATGCATCAGCCTTAACACAGCCTGTGTGGAATCGCTAAAGAAGAATATTTCATTCTTAAAACCAAAGGTGAATATAGCTGTCCATGCCCCATATGGCAGGCAAGGGGAATAAAAAACATAAATGAAGGTAATTATGTTTTAATAATTTGCTTGATGATGATGTGGGTAGGGCTTCCTTTAAGCTTCCCTGTGTTTGAGTGGGTGTCTCCTGCCTTGTGCCCTGCGATGGACTGGCGTCCAGCCCAGGGTGCCCCCTGCCTTGTGCTCTATACTTCCTGTTACAGGCTCTAGCAGTGGAAGAATAGAGGATGAATACTTCATTAACAACCACACCAGGAAATTACTTCATTATAACCTGTCCTGTTGGGAAAATCTGTTGACAAAGCATGTCCCGTGTAAAACATATTTACACATTGTCCTTTTGTGTTGCATATACAGTGTAGAACTACTATTATATCTACAAGGGTTCAAATATGCTCACTGTAATAATTAAATATAATATTTCTGCCCGTTTTTGGTTTCTCCATCAAACACATGGGTGTAACATAGGAAAGGCTTTTATGACCTTGCTTAATGGGTCTGATTTAGCTTAATGTCTAATTTTATCAAATTTTTGCATCTACATGGAACTTTACATAGCAACACTTGTTTCAGGCATTTCGAACTTAGGCCAGAGACTGAACGTCCAGCCTCTTGCACTTCAGAGATGACATTAGGATCGCGCTCTTCCAGTCTGCGCCATCTTCTACGTGTCCACACCGCGGTTCCTAAATGAGCCGTGACTGAGGGCTTTTATCTCCCGCCTTCGCTCTCAGGGCCTGGAGAGGGTGGTGTACACTGGCTGCTCCCAGTGCGGGGGACTGTGTGACTGGGGAACGTTGCCCGGCTCGCTGATGGCCGTGTACAGGGGTCTCTGGGTGGGACCCATGTAAGAGAAGGCAGAGTACAGGCCCGAGGTGGGATTGGAATGAGTGTAGTAGGAGGCCTGGTGGTCGCTGTAGTCGAACTGGGCCCTGGAGGGCAGCGAGGGGAAGGCTGATCCGTAGTGGGGCAGCCCCAGAGGGGTGTAGGTCACATGGGAGCTGCCCGGCGCAGACTCCGCAAAGGGGCCACTTGCCCCCGACTCGCTTTTTATCTGGGCCTTGGATGGGTCCGATCCTGTGGGGGAGTGCTGTTTGGAGAGCCAGGCGGCCGAGTGTCCGCTAGCCGCAGCCAGGGCGTACGCGTAGGGCGAGGCCGAGGAAGCCGCGCCCCCAGAGCCCCCCGGGTGTCCATTAGGAGGCAAGTACTGGTCGAACTCGTTGACGTCAAAGGGCTCCATGTTAGCCATCACCTCGTGGCTCATCTCGCCGATGTCCACGTTCCCAAAGTCGATGTGAGGCTTCCCCACGCCAGCCGTGGACCCGGACGGCCCCTCGCTGGCGACGCCCAGCCCACCGCGGGACCCGCCGGCGCCACCGCCTTCCCGCTTCCCCTCTGAGGACTTGCCAGACTGTAGCTCTGTCTTCGGGGTGGTGGGAGGCGTGGGGGGGCCTTGGCTCTGGCCTGACAGGGAAATAAACACAGGAAATGAAGAAGTAGAGAGTTTCTAAGTCGGGGTAGAAATAAAGGGGAACCCTGAAATATGTGGGGGTAGGAGCGGGCATATCGGGTATACCAGGCATTCTCATCAAACCCCCCCAACTCGACAACATACTGTGAGGACCCCCAAACGCAGGGCCAGTTGGGGGGGGGGTCTAATTATTAGACTGTCAGGAGTGACAGTCAGACATAGTAAAATGACAGCTAAAAACTGAAATTATCAGTTTGAACCAACCTTGTAATTTGCTTCCACCCCCCGGTCAGTGAAATATACTAAGAAAAATCTTCAGTAAAAATTTATTCCTGGCTACGGGCCTGGTGACAGCGTCAGCTGCTCAAACCCACAGCTCATGGGCTGGTTGTGGGCGACGCCCATCAGCCAATCAGGAGCCTGCTTGCCCCGAGTGGTCGTGTTCCGAGGGACGGCTCTCGTAGTGTGATTGGCTGTAGCCGACCTCACCTTCCGAGTGGGCGTCGGAATCCCGGCCGGAGCCCAGCTTGCCGTTCTTGCGGCGCCGTGGCTGGTACTTATACTCGGGGTAGTCTTTCTTATGCTGCTTGCGCAGCCTCTCCGCCTCTTCGATGAACGGTCTCTTGTCGGTCTCATTCAGGAGCCTGCGTGTGTGTGGGGAGGGGGGAGGGGGACGGGGTTAGGGGATGGTCAAAATGGCTGCACACCGTTGATGCAGATGAGACATGCAATGCCCTAGGTGTGTGTATGACTGTATATGTGTGAAGCTGGATGTTTAAAAAACATAAGCATGTATACTTACAGACTTATTTTGAATTTCAAGACTTGTCAAACATTTTCCCTCGAATCAGGCAGTGTGCACATTCTACACCCTCAGAAAAAAGGGTAAAAATGTATACCTGTGCTTGTCACTATTGCTGTACCCTTGTATTTGTACCTTTTAAGGTATATAAATGGACTCTGAGGAACACCCTTAAGGTACAACCAGCATTAATGTACCATCAATGGTGCAGAAATGTTCCTCAGAGTCAATGTACATTTACCTACAGCTAAGGGTACAAATGGACCCTTGAGGGTACAACGCCAGTGACAAGCAAGGGTACACATTTTTACTCTTTATTCTGAGTATCTAGGCAGTTTATGTGACATTTTGCTGTTTCCCATGATACTTATACTGAAAGTCCACCCACGAAACATAAATGAGGTGCACTAGATATTTTCCCTAGTAAGTTTTAAGCATTTTATACACAGATGCAACATATAAATGGTTGTTTTCGAACCTCACAACTCTCAACAGACTGACACAACTCAACATAAGGTACACCAGAATAATCAGGTGTAGGACAAGCATGTAATTAACATTAAAGTGGAATCAAAAGTCTGATGTCTTATTACATGTTAAAACACACCAAAGTACATCAGATCCGAACGAATTCCTGTAATGCTCAAAATGTGCCAGTTATTTTGCTGGCAGCTGAATGGAGATTGGGCATGAATCAAGACTGAACGGCACTAATGCCCGAAGAGGTTACATTGTGATGCAGTCCAGCTGCTCATAGTTAACTGAGCGGTTTCTACAGTCTATAATGGTAGATCTGGTAAGCCTGTAATGGACTGTCATAATGTCTCCAGCCTTATGCTTCCTGGGGTAGCGGAACCCCAGATAACACTGTGAACACGGTAAGTGGTTATGGAAGATAGATGGAGAGAAAATTTGAGACATTAAAACTTCATCCGACACGTTTGGCAGTGATGACGAAGTAGATGATCATCCAGAAAAAGACTGACACGGATTTCTATGAATTATGGAGGCAAGAAATTGTAACGCCTGAATATTTTTCACTAATGATTATCCAAGGTATAAAATTTAACGAACACTGTTCTGTCATCTCAGCAAAAATATGCATGTATTGAATAAATAAGCAGTTAATTTAAACTGCGCACGTCAGGATTTAACCGGCCAGCACTTCACCCACGTCTCCTTACGTACCGCCAGAGCTTGCCCAGGGTTTTGCTGAGCTCAGCGTTGTGCAGGTGAGGGTACTGGTCGGCCAGTTTCCTTCGCGCTGCCTGCGCCCACACCATGAAGGCGTTCATCGGCCGTTTCACGTGAGGCTTGCCTTTGCTGCCTGAGTTTACGCGCACCGGCATGGGCACCAGGGTCCAGTCGTAGCCATTCAACACGTGGCTGACAGCCTCACGGATACCAGCAGGAAAGCGGTCGTCATCGTCATCCAGCCTGCTTGACGGTGGCCCGTCCGCTCCAGCCTCCTCGCTGTCCATTACCGTCATCTGCTGCTGGGACGCGGATAAGGGCGAGCCCCCCGGTCCCATCGCACCGGAGTGGGACGGCGACACTGCGTGCCCATCGTCCGACGCACCGGGGCTCATTTCCACTTCAGATAAACTCTGCTCTTCTCCAGACATATTCTTTCCTTCTTTTTCACTCTTTTTTTTAAAATGAAAAGTCACTTGGGAAAATTAAGAAAATAGGCTGAAGTTAGCTTAATATGTCCGTTTTTATTTATTGACCCAGTAATTTGGAAAAATATGCCTCCCCGGCTACTCCTGCCGCTCCATTGCACTGAGGGACTTAGCTGAATCACAGTGTTAAAAGGTGTTATGTGTCCGTTTAGTCAACGTCCAGATTTCGCTCAGAATCCAGTTTATATAGACTCCCAGTAAACGTCAAATGCAGATCCTGTAAATATCAGAATCCCTCCCAAAAGTTCCACATGAAGCGCTCTCCAGTGAGCCGTGATTCTTACTCTGACTTTTCATTCATTTCTTTCTTCTCCCCAGTTATTCACTCGTGACGCCCTCTGTCATTTATTCTGGTGATTATTTGATGGTCACACCTAAAATAACGACATTTCAATCGTTGTAGTCATTAAAAATAAGCGAGAAACCTATAACCACATTTACTGGCCTCTACATGACATAGGCATAGTAAGCAAACAAAATAAGAAAAGCATTAAACAGACAAAATATTATTGAGCAATATGTTCAGTTTTCCGTTTTTTTTTTGATAATAAACCCTACGTCACGTCACCCGCGGACACCCCTCATGTCCATCCAGCCATCTGTATAGCCACCTACCCTTAAACTTGTACTACAAGGGGTTAATGGGGTTTAATATATTCCTGACGGTAACATGTGACATGGAATTCCTTTAAATCATTAATTTATCATTATTAAACAACAAATGCGCATTGTTTCAGCAGTGGTACATTTCGACGATGAATTCACTTTAACAACCAAATGACAGTCGAGATAATTCCCCCCTGAACCGAGAAAAAAATACTCTCGCATACCCACATTTAACTCTAACAAGGATACTTTTCAGTTAATCCTTATTAGTGGAGTTTTCGTACACTTTATAGTTATGGTAGGCCTATAGCTAAATAAATAAATAAATAAAACAATTTAAGAAGAATACCAAATCCCGCTTTATATCATACTACAGATTTACGCATTTTAATTTCGGGTTTGCTAAGTCATTGTCGCGTTAGTTTTATTAATTCTCCTCGCCTACCAAGTTACAGATGTTTGACCGTGTTATTTCAAGATCCCATAATAAAAAAATATCAGGTTTTCCCCGGGGTTTCAGAAACAAACAAATAAAAAAAACACACACTTAAAAATCGTTACTTTTGTTTGTTGTTTTGCCATGCGGCGTATGTCAGGCCTACTTTATTTTATATAAATAAAAATAGTGTAAATTGAATATTTTACTGTTCTTTGTTAGGATTATGCCTATTTTGGTATACAAGTTCGCCATGTGTAAAAATAAAATACATAACAGACCAGAAATGACACGCAAAATTAAATACGAACTGAAGAGCAAAAGGCTTTTTATCTAAACAGAGTCAGATTTGATTTGATAAAAAGCAGAATAAAATGAACTTTGACAGATGGTTGTCTTCTCCCTCACAGTTCGGCAGATCAGCGCTCCCGGGAGAGCCCAGTTTAACGCCGATTCTTCAGACCCCATGCTTGGGCCTTCCCTCCATTACTCGCACGCACCTGCACACAAAGCTCCCCTGTTTCCCTTTACCACCCGTTTTCCGCATTTGCTTCTCACGAGTTTATACCAACGTTATCTTCCGCGATTGAGTTACCGCGAACAATCAGGCAGTGTGGTGCCGTTTTGGCTGGAGGTGTAGACGTTTCCTCTGCCTCCCGGCGTGGCCGCATTTCATTACCGTTGCACTAATTGAAGACATCCTCGTACACACATCCCCATTTGCTATGCACCTTCTGCAGATACCATTGCTGATACTTAGGCTGATAGCGCTAAGTTTCAGAACATTTCTCCTTTCCAAATATCATCAGGTTGCCCGTCTGACTTTCTTGCATCCCGCTTTGAAGGTCTTTCGGTAAACCTCCTTAGTACATCCGAAGAATATCCACGATATTGATATCCGATGTAAAATTAGCGAAACTTCTAATTAAGTAACGTGACATATTTACAGGCTTGGAATAGCTTAATACGAAACCGATCGGGACCTCAGATGGGATTCGAAGAAGACACCGATTCGAGTCCTGCAAATAGAACCGGTATACCTGCTGACACTTTACATTTTATGGATAAACGCATCGCCCTTAAACTTCTTGGAGAGACGCGTCTCATTCAGCGTTAATCGTTGTTATGCCATCCTGTAAGAATCGCGTAAGTTCCTTAATTGTTGCTATATGAAATTAATTTAGCCAATTAAATCTGTATGCAGAGAAACGTTACAAATAATTGTGTTCCTACCTAATCTGTGAGTGTGATTAACAGGCAACTTAGTATGCATAATTACGACGCTTATTGAATTATTGTGGTTTTAAGAAATATATAATTTCGTTAGTCATTTGCTGTAACCTTTAAACGTATTATCTTACAGGTGTAATACGGTCAGTTCCCTTTAAATCTATTCAAATTTCTTCCTACCTAAAAAAAACTTTTAAAACATGATTTTCAGAGGCCTACGAGAAACTGGTAAGTATAGACCTAAATATCTTACATTTTTAAATATTTGAATGCTTAATCAGCTCGCCGTATTATACTGCAGTGTTTAGTAACTCTGAATGTCAAATCGGTTTACTCAGACAGACTTGCTGAATAACTGGGAATTGCAGTTCCCTTTCGGCCTCATCAGTGACGTTGAAGGAAGAGCGCTGTAGTAAAACATATAGGTGTTTTAAGTACAATCATTTGCAATGACTGGCTATATAATTTACATTTCGTTTGAGGAGCTTATATATGAACATCTATAAAATTTGTCATACGCATCCTGTTTACAACTGTAATCTTCATTTCTGGTGAAGATCTATAACTATCCTGGTAAAACATCCTAAAAAAAGTTTTTGTGCATAGTGTTCCGAATCCGGTTTAAAAATAAGTAATTATTTAAAAAGTGTAAACTTTTTTAAAAGAAAAGAAATGGTTGTTGTTAATGGCATAGGGCTGTTTGAATAATATGACATCGACGCATAAAATGACGTTTTGAACGAACGGAAATTCATTTAGAAATGTTCCAGATGTGTTAGTATACTTATGTAATACTAACTTCGGCAAAAAAAACGTTACAAAAGAACAGGTGCATAGAACACGTAGGTTAATAACTGCCATCCGTACCCCTTGAAACATCAATCACAAACAATCAAAATAATGATGATAGCATCAATTCGCATAACAGTAATCATTTTCAGGAGTCAGGAAAGGTTCAGCAAAATTTAGTTTAACTATTTATTTTCAGTTTGTATAGTTCTGAAAGACCCAAACAGCGAGAGAAAGAGACACATGTTTAGCCAGAAACATATACTGAACAGCAACTTACTTCCACGGAGAGGAGTTCGCCTGTTTAGCGGGAGATTTAGAGTATTTCCAAGTTCCCAAAGTGACGCTCGCGCTCCACCAGCCCCCGCAGTGAATACCGGCTCTGTGTCTGTCGACGGAGCTTAAAGAGATCTGTTGTGTGAAGAAGGGAAAAAATATATATTTCAAGAAAAAAAAAATCTTAAAGGAACAGCACACACTCGGTCACGACATTACCTTCTAGCCTGATTTCCATGCCTGTGGAGACTGCTTGCTGGATTTTTCTCTCGTTTTTTTCAAAAGAAGGCGGGACTTTCTGAACCCCAAAAACTGCCAATGAAAAGCATCTCATTTTATATGACAGTAGTTTTCCCAATAATGGAGAAACTGAATTGCGATGAAATAATAGCAAATATATGCAAAAGATAGGAACATTATCGTTAACATTGTAAGGTATATTAATATATTTAAATCGATTCCTTTGATGACTGTTCATTTTCAGACTTTCAAATCATGATTCACTTTAAGTATAACAGTGTTTAAAGTTTTTGCATGGTAGTCATTATATTTGCATAGGCCGGCAGTAATGGTGCCGAATTGAATTAAATGACGACTAGTATACTCATAAATCTGTATATTTATATAAAGAAATCCTTTAGCGAGCTGTGGCGTTACCATTGGCGATGTTAAGATTATAGCAGTCAATAGAATTTAATCCGGATGAAACTACATTTATAGATACTGAGTCACGGACACAATGTTAATCCAATCATAAATCTGTTGTCAAGTCTGTGCTTATCGCCAACTAAACGAATACAAAACAAATCTAACATACAAATATATGCTTTGTATTGATACATTTAAGACAAAAGATAGACTAATGCCAGAAGGCTTTACTACCTTATTGTGTGTCTCACTGACACATACATTTATGATGGCAGCTATGTGAAATGTGCTTGGAGGTGCTATCCGGAGATATCAGATCAGTTATCAATATGGAGACCCCAGAGAACACCGAGAATCTGCTTCACTGTTAAGCTAGAAGTCTTGGTCGTCCAGTAAGAGTTTATGTAAGGAGCATTCCTATTGGACAATCAGGACTTCTATCTTAAGTTAACCCAGCTAAGTGAGAAACCCGGCTTTGTAGAATACCCCCCCAGGTGTCAGAGAGAAGTAATATGACTGCAGCTACACTGTCAGAAAAGCAGTACCAGTTTGTACCTTTGCTTCTCACTGGGGTTGTACCCTCAAGGGTCTGCCAGTTGTACCCCAGCCATAGGTAAATGTACCTTTTAGGGTAATTTAAGGTACAGAAATGGATTCTGAATAACATCCCCAAGGTACAAACAACATGAATGTATTCCCATTGGTGCCATAATGTTTCACATAGTCCATTTCTTTATCTTGAAAGGTTAATTTACCCCTGAGGGTACAGCCCCAGTGACAAGCAAAGGTACAAATTGGTACTCTTTCTTTTTTTCCTGACAGTGTACAGGCGAGAGAAAGGAGGGGGTTGGCGGATACACAGTAGCGACCTCCTCCAGGCAGATCCGGACTGGGCTTCACTAATCCTGAGGGACAGGAGCGAGACTGAACTGGGCTGAATCAAACAGCCCCCACTGCTAAATTAGACACAGAGTGCTATTTTTATTCAAAGCAAGTCTTAAAGTCAAGATCCAAGCTCTAGGGGGAATAGGGGTTAAGAAAACAGTATTTCCATGTTCTTTTTAAATAACTAAGTAGTATATCTAAGTAGGTAAACAAATACACCCAAGACACTTGTACCTGGGCTCAGTCAACTCCTTGACAGCCTATACCTATGTCTGTAATGTGCTAGTTGCCTCAATTGTATGTCACTTTGGACAATATGCATCCATTTCCTGAAGCAGCTAGTCCCATCCAGGGTGGTGGGGGCTCCGGAGTCTATCCCAGAGGCTACGGGCACAAGGCAGGGAACAACCCAGGATGGGCCGCTAATCCATTGCAGGACTTGGACAATATTGTCTGGCAGATATGTAAATGTACATTAAATATGTACTTTTCTTCTGTTATTTAACTGACAAAAATTAGTAGTGTTTTGTCTAGAACATTGAGATTAGAATTCCTGATCCAGACCAGACTGGCATTGATCGAACTATTTTGTGTGTCTGTTGTGTCGTTTGCTGCACAGCACAAGTGAAACATTAATAGGCCTGTGTGACAACGTGCTAACTTCATCAAAGTGCCTTATGTAGGTCCTGCAATGGCATCTACCGGTAGTCCGTTAGATATGCAGAAGGCAGACTGAACTCAGCGCATATCAGGGAAGATATAATACAGAGTGGAGACTATTAAAATCAAACATTGACAAACTGTCACACTGTTCCTCTCCACAATAACCCCTTGTCCTCGTACCAATCCAGTTACCACCCGCCGTTCGAAAAAAGTCGCTGCTTAGTTCTTAGTTATTTTTTTTCACTTCATCAATGAATGTCGATTCTGGAAAGTAAAAACGTGACGATGAGCGATACTCTCTCTCCACGGAGCTCGCGATTTTCCATTCCCGTTCCGCACTTTCTTTGAGCTCTTTGTCTTTCTCAGGTGAATTTTAATCATGTGATCAAACGAGCACCCCCCCCCCGACACACACACACTTTACCCCCTTAAATGAACAATGAGGAACAAAAAGCAGTTTTGTGTATTTAGAAAAAAAAACGCATAGAAAAGGACACGGGTGTCCCTACGTTCCTCCATTTCCCCCAGTTTTCTCTGCACTTACGGACAGATCCAAAAAAATCCTCTGAACATTTTCTGGATGTGGATTCATCATCTTGACTCACCATTTATACTGTAAAACTTCTTCACGTACTTTTTTGGAGGCGTGAGTGTGTGTGGACGTGTCCGTCCAGCCTGCTGCCCTACACCTCTGGAATCGTGACTTGCGGTTGGCGTTTGAAGTGAGTTTCTGCATCAGTGTGTATTTGTGGTTATTGTGTGTGTATGTGTGTGTGTGCGATGGGCACGGATCAGCTAGGGCTGTGCAGAAGTAGGCCAGACGTGACAACAGCTGGCCATCCTGTGGTGGTGTAGCTGTTGTACCTGTCAGGTGTAGGGGGGGGGGGGGGTACTGTACGCTGTACTGAATCCCAAAACAAAAGTAAAGAAGCTTTATGGAAACTTCAAGAATGTCACAGTGGAAGGACAGTTCGCTTGTCTAAATGCAGGACAAACCAGGAATTAACTCGATAATTTGTGTAAGTGCCACACAATTTCTTTTATAATACTGTCATAATACTACCACTTAAAACAACAACAACATTAATAATAATAACAATAATAACAATAATAACACATTGCTCAAAAGTTATACATGATATACAGGTGATTTACAGTGTATAGACACATGTAAAGCTATTAGCTTTCAAGATTATCTTGAAACCATTAGAAGGAAACGGTTAAAATCTATGACCCCGCTGAATGCAATGTTTTGGCCTCTCGGCTTTTCCCTGTCTGTTAAGAATTGGATCATAATTTACAACAGTACGACAGTGTGACGACTATGGTGAATCGCAGCCTGTGTTGTCTATGACCTACATTCATTCGTTTCAACAATAATAACAAATACATTAAGGATTTAACCGCAAAATAAACTGAATTCATATTTAGCAGTGAAATCTTTGATTTCACAGTTACAGGAATGAAACACGTAAACAGTAAACCCCGAGCAGACATTAGATTTATTTATTCGTTTATTGATTTCTGAAAAAGAAGACAATATTTAACGTGACACCGAAGGAGAGAAAAATTAAAATGTATTCAACCTGTATTTATCTATAAATGTTTTCGGTTTTGTTTGAGTGTGAAAAAATTAAAAGTTTAAATTTATTTGGGTTTAAAATATAGGGCCTACACGAAATATACGAAAAATGATTGACGAATAATGGAAAGACACGAATGGACTATTAGATATTATACTATTCAAGAAGTTATTTTCTAAACTTTAGTGTGCCGGATTTTGAAACGGATAAACATTCTATTCTTAATGCAATAATAATAATAATAATAATAATAATAATAATAATAATAATAATAATAATAATAATAATAATAATACAGAACTGGTTAAAAAATAAATGAACGTCACACGAAATACCAAGACACCAAATATAGATTTAATTATGCTGTTCAAGAAACTGCATTATAAACAGTAATGAAAAGCAGGAAACTGGGCCGTATTTTGATATATCTTTGGTTATTATTATTATTATTATTATTATGTTAATTGTTCATGTAGGGTACATCATATTTTTGGAAAGTTATTGTTTACTCGTATTAGTACAGGGTAAGTGTCATGTCGTCTGCATGTATCTTGGTTTAAATCTTTCGCTCATTATATAGGCTTGAAACTTAATTATTGCGTTTGTTATCTGGAGGTTTTCATTTGTAATGGCTTTTGTTTTAAAACTTCCCTTAAGATTTGTAAGAAGGCCGACGAGGATTAAATGAAAGTAAATACTACCGGAAACCTAGTTAATGAAGTCCGATCCCCAGCAGGTTGCCGCGTGACATCCCCTACGGCCCTTCTGTTAAATGATGTTCATCTGATACCTTAAAGCAATTAGGGACTTCATTACGTCTGGGTAAGGGTCACGTGACTCCTGACAAACTACAAAATTGTAATACAATACAATATAAAATCCCATATAATAAAATCCTTTTGATTTTTGTTTCTGTTTTTATAACGCATATTTGTCCAGCTTGGTGAAAACTTGGAACTGCGTAAAATATCACTATGTTTATGAGTAAATACTGAGATGCCGAATAAATCAATTGTGTATTTTGCATGTATATAATAGTTCACTTCTCTCAAACATTTATATTGGAAATAGTTTGTGCACATGAAAATTTTCATTGAAAACAAAATTTGCCTCCGAAAAAGCCTTTCATTTGTAGCAATTATCTGCAATCTAACCGTAATAACATCTTCAGAAATACAAAATAACAAGCAGGAAAAAACCTTTTATATTCTACGTGATAATCCAAAATATTTTTGAATATGTCTTGCGCAGCAAAGTTTTAAGATCAAGAGATTGTGAAGCGAGCAGAGTTGTTACGAGCAACCCTTTCTCCTAAAGTTGATGCTGTCCCTTAATCTATACGCAACAGTCCGAATTTTTTTTTCGCGCGCCGATTAAAGAATTCAATTTATATACATGAACTAGGCCTATTATTGACAACTAATGTAAACACTGTCTCCTCTAATCAATATCACACATGTAAACGTTTATAGCGAATAACCGTTTTCAAGATTAACGAATAATAAACGAAACACATGTTTTGCACTGTTGTTATAAACCATTATAACCGTAAGAGCCAAATGGTCTGCATATTGCAATATTTCATAAACATGAGAAGACACAATGTCTGACGCCGGGTGTAACTCAAAACGTTTCAGATCCATCTGTGGTTTCTCACGCTGAATAACATGAAGCCTAGAATCAGCGAGCCAGCAATATTGCTGATTTTAATAGCAAAATGCTATTACTATAGCAGTACAACCCAACTAGCAAATTACTAAAATAATATTATAAAAAATGAAGCAGATATTTTAGGTACACGCAGGCAAGACATGACTAAGATAATCGATATAGGATGAAAGTATGACGAGAAACTAGTACAAGTTACTATCCAACTATTCCATCTGTTTGGGGCTGAAGCATTAACGTGATTTATTATAATTGTCCTGATTTTATTATGCTATAAATCAGGCAGCCTGAGGAGCAGCAGAAGGTCTGAGTAACAGTGGGGATATTAGTACCCGCCGTGTGACATTAAGTGTGTGAGGTTAAGGCTTCGTAGGCAGCTATCAGTCCCTGGTCTCCCTTCTTCCCTAGTGATCATCCACCGCGTTTTTAGTAATAGAACTTTGCATTGGTGTTTAGCGGAATATTCAGTATCACGGGGTTGAAAACTCTTCGGTGGCCAAAACGTGGTCACAACGGGAGAATAAGGGAGAGGGCGAGGGAGGGCGAAAGAGAGACTGCTCTTTGTTCTGTGCTTAGCTGGCAGATAACATTCCGAGGGGAATTCCTGGACTCTGACGAAGGACGGGGAATGCGAGAAAAAGGCCAGCAGATACATATTCATGCACCCAACCATATTTTGCCTAATATGATGTCAGGATTAAAGGGGTGGAATGTATTCTGTAATGAACTTTCAAGTGAATACTTATCCACTTATACTCCAACAAATTATGCGGTGAACATTTTTTTCCAGCATTTTGGTTAAGCGTAACGTTCTGCTGCTTTTTCACATGGTTTTTGCAAAAATAGCCCCAGGTGTAAAAGCTTAATTTTATTGGTTCTATTTAACAAACGGCCACAGCTTGTCCATTGGACGACAAGCACTGCAATAAGATCTGATGTCATCCAATAGTAAGGCTGCAATATGCAGGTAGTTTAGGGAAAGCCAAAAGCTAGGGCGGGGTGACTCTTTGATCGTGCTAATATAATAAAGATAAATGAAAGCTAATATACATCAGTTAAATAATTAATAATGTGTAAGGATATGACTGGGCTGGGGACTGAACCCACCACATTTTCATAGAGTTTAATAATAATACCACTGAGCAGTTGTTTACACAAGGGTTTGCGTCTGATTTTCAGTAAGCAAGAGGGAAGTGAAAATATTATACTGAATAATCAAACTGGTATATTGATAAAGTTGTCAATTTAGTATGATGTTTCTTTGATAAGGGGCTGCATTAATCACCCCGAGGGACGTGCAGCTGTAGTAAGGTTACAGTACTCCCGTAATTCGAGGGACCTCATAGTTAAGATTGCGCATACAGGGGTTATATTATGCAAACAAATACATAGCTTCATTATCTCCATTATGCTGTTCATCATGCTTAATAGTTTATCTTGTAATTGAACACTGTATCACAACACAAACCACAAAAATTTGATATATTTATAACGGAGCTCAGTAACACAATAACATTATAGATTCTCCAAGTGTGCTTTATGACTCATAATTATAACTGATTACTATCTCTGTGGACCCCGGAAGAGTTAATAAAATTAATTCAGCACGCTGACCTTTTCTCTCTCTTGTCCCTATTTGGAAATAAATTGGTGCAGCTGCAAAATGCTTAAATGGGTCACTTTTCTCTTGAGTGTCTGTGACCAGCGATGAATTCCTTCTTTGTGTTCCTATCACTGAATTTCCTATTCTTTTATTCTCTTTTTTTTGTTGCTGGTGAGGATGGTGGTGGAAGGGGTAGGTTGGTTTGGGTGTTGATTATGGTGGCAGGGGGCAAGAAGTTGGACTTGGTTTCAGTGCAGCTGGGGAGGGCAGAGGGAGAAGAGGGAGATTTGATGGGGTGGCCAGGGGGCTTGGGGGGGGGGGGGCGACTGGGGCGCTCATAGCGTTTCAGGCACCATGAATGCCCTATTGTACGAGTTCGGTCATATCTGCACTGGCCAACCAAAGGGGAAGAATCCAGTTACCTCAACTGTGTGCTGGATACATCTAAAGGAAATCGATAGGAGGGCGGAGCCACCCCAAGAGTTGTGTGTGTCTGTGAGGAAGGTGACTAAAATTTGGACAGCTTGTCAAAAAAAAGTACATTTCTGATTTCCGGTTCTGCTTGGCTTTCAGGCAGGCATTCTTGTGAGGGTGGTATATCAAAGCGGGTTCCTCACTCATGACCAGTAGCTCCACGTTCCGTCGGTCCAGTTCCCACGCTCTACTCAACCATCTGATAGTACCGGAATGTTCCTCTAACTCTTTCTGATGCTGTTGATTTGAAATAGACTGAAGGACGTTTCTTAATGCCCATATGAAGCTATCGGCCCTTTCTGTTGCACACTTGCTCCCCGCGTTCAGATTGATCACTTTCAATCTAGACATACAGTGTGGCCGCGTGCCACCCCCACCCACCCCACCCCATACACCGTGCCACCCAGTCCCCAGTTTAGAACGCTCTCTGTGGACTCCCCGCAGAGTCTCAGACCCCCTTCCCAACCCCCTTGGTGTCAGTCTGTGTGCTCTCTGTCTTCCCCGCTCCTACAGAAGCCCGTCTGCTGCAGCTGCCTGAGACGGGGCTCGACATGGAGAAAAAGAAGTGAATAAAGTCAATGAGGCCATTTTCTCCTATTTATCCTGTGAACTGAAATATCAATCACCTCCTATTACCCCCCCCCCTTGCATTATCTCTTCACAGACAAGAATTGCTTTCCTTCTGCTCATATGTAAAAGAAAGAGGGATTCAGTACATTCAGTATGAACATGTCTAATGTGTTCATCCAAATTGACTGACAGCATCACCGCTGGACATTTTACTGGAGCATCTTAGGGTAGGTACCCTACTATAAGGTACCACAGCAAGGATCTTAAGCAGAAACCTCAGGTTGATGGACTTAACCACTATAGTCCTGTACCTAACTACTATACTCCCATACCTAACCACTATAACTCCTATACCTAACCACTATAGTCCTGTACCTAACCACTATAACTCCCATACCTAACCACTATAACTCCTTTACCTAACCACTATAGTCCTGTACCTAACCACTATAACTCCCATACCTAACCACTATAACTCCTATACCTAACCACTATAGTCCTGTACCTAACCACTATAACTCCCATACCTAACCACTATAACTCCTATACCTAACCACTATAGTCCTGTACATAACCACTATACTCCCATACCTAACCACTATAACTCCCATACCTAACCACTATAGTCCTGTATCTAATCACTATACTCCCATACCTAACCACTATAACTCCTATACCTAACCACTATAGTCCTGTATCTAATCACTATACTCCCATACCTAACCACTATAACTCCTATACCTAACCACTATAGCCCTGTATCTAATCACTATACTACCATACCTAATCACTATAACTCCTATACCTAACCACTATAGTCCTGTACCTAACCACTATAGTCCTGTACCTAATCACTATACGCCCATACCTAACCACTATAACTCCTATACCTAACCACTATAGTCCTGTACCTAATCACTATACTCCCATACCTAACCACTATAACTCCTATACCTAACCACTATACTCCCATACCTAACCACTATAACTCCTATACCTAACCACTATAGTCCTGTACCTAACCACTATAACTCCTATACCTAACCACTATACTCCCATACCTAATCACTATAACTCCTATACCTAACCACTATAGTCCTGTACCTTATCACTATACTCCCATACCTAATCACTATAACTCCTATACCTAACCACTATAGTCCTGTACCTAATCACTATACTCCCATACCTAACCACTATAACTCCTATACCTAATCACTATAACTCCCATATCTAACCACTATAACTCCTATACCTAACCACTATACTCCCATACCTAACCACTATAACTCCTATACCTAACCACTATAGTCCTGTACCTAACCACTACAACTCCTATACCTAACCACTATACTCCCATAACTAACTACTATACTCTAAAGTCTAAGAAATTACTGTATATGTCAATACATAGTCAATACTTCAATAACGAGAGCAATCCTATAACAATGAAAGAGTCCTTCAGGTAATGGAAGCGTTGCTTTTAAAGAAATGGAACTAGTTTATTTAATGAGATGCAATACTGTGTGAAACTGTGAATATCTGCCATTCTGCATAAATTTTTCCTGGGTAGAATTAATGGAGATGAGTTTGAAATGAAATTAAACAAAATGAAATGAAAGTTAATTTACAGTGAGTCGAGAGTCTGCCAAACAAACCGAAGTACAGCACTAACAAAGTCAGACTTAACCTCGTCTTTAACACAGGTCATCACTGCCCCCCCATCATAAAATAAGGTGGAATTTCTTTTATTTGGCAAGTCTTTATTCTTTTTTATTTTGGTGCTTGAAAAGTGTAGAAGAACTTTAGTCACTCACAAGCTTTGAAGTGTGGCTACTGCCCCCCCCCCCCCCCCCCCCCCCGCCCAAAGCTGAAAGGAGAGAGGTCATCAACCTCCGTATTGATAAAAGACTCCCAACCCCTATCTAGGCTATAGGGCAGTGTGTGGGGGTTGACCCTGCCCCCCCAAAGAACGTGCATCCAACGTGCCCCGAACCACTTTAAAGCTGACGTTGGCACTGACATCCCGCACTGTGACGTCACCAGTTCGCGCTCATGTTCGTGGCCCTTGGGCGATTAGCATCCCTAGGATGGGTCAAGAGCTGACGGCCCCAGAGTGCCAGACAGCGGTGGCGTTTGACTGCGCTCTCACGCTACGGGCGTCTCGTGTCCCGCATGTCACTGCGCTCTCCCCCGCTATGGGCGTCTCGTGTCCCGCATGTCACTGCGCTCTCCCTGCTATGGGCGTCTCGTCACTGCGCATGTCACTGCGCTCTCCCCCGCCTGCCCCGCCACAGTCAAAGATCAGTTTTGATCAGCGAAATAGGTCACACTGAATTAACCAGCATTTACGTATAACTGCCTTCCTTTGAGTACTGAAGTGAAAAAATCTAAGTCACCTAATTCTGACAGAACAAATGAAGAATGAAAGAAGCAGCAGAACTTTGAAAGAGATCAAACGATTTGTCATATCAATTTACTCATTTACTATTATCAATTTACTAATATCGAGGACTTAAGGAATAGGGCCACCCTGATTTCCGAAAAGCTTCAGTCTTTCTAGGAATTATGCTATAAGAAGTCCTGAACTTTGTGAAGGATGGTGGATGGAACTTTGAGGGATGGTGGTGGTAGAAACCTACTTTGCACTCTGCATTCCAGAACTTTCCATAAAGATTCAATGACAACTGGGGAGACTGTAGGTGTTCAAGAAGCAAGTCTTTAATATGTTTAGCGGTTTGTATGAGGGCGTTAGTATGGGACCATCATGAAGAAACAGCGTTTTCACCATAGGGTATACATTGTTCTACAATAGCCTCATATTCCTTACTCACCATGACCAAGGAGATCCCTCATGGGACTTAATGACGCCCACGAGACGGCTGACCATACCAACAGATATTTTAAGCTGAAAGCATCGCTAGGCTTTTGTAACCCATCCAGATGTAGGAAACTGGGTCAAAGCTGAGTCATCAGACCATATTACTTCTTTCCATTGCTCAGGGATTCAGGGTTTGAGCTTTTTGCATCAGGTTATGCATCCATGTATACCAGAAACTCCCAAATGGCGGCTGTATGAAGCTCACGTGAGCTCCCTGTATGAAGCTCACGGCTTATATTTTTTGTTTAGACTCGGTCACAGAACTGCATTTCCGTGGCATTTAGCTATCATCCTCTTCAAATACTATATCTGTTTCAAATTATGACCATTATTCATTTGTGACAATGCAGTTTGCTTGTTTCCGGATGATTTTTGAGGGTGTCCTCCTGACAAATAACAATTTTTGCTTTATTCTGACGCTGACTTCTTCGGCCTCTTCGCGACTCTCGGTTACTCACATATCAACATGCCGACTGTAAGATCCTTTGCCGGTGACACATCCTCAGTATTCAGCCTAACATGATATATCTTTGTAGCTGCATTTCAAATAGTTATTTATTTTAAGTTTTTTCACAGGGAGCGTTTCTATTGTTTTTCCATTGTATGACATGGGGAGTCAGGAGTTGTGTATTAAAATAGACGCGTCGTGTCATGCGGACAGTATTAGTATCTGCTTACCATGCAAAAATACTCCTCAAGTAACAAGATACTCCTTGTATTGCACAATTGATACTTTACACATTTGCTCAAGAATTTATCGGCATGCCTACCTTTCATTTGTCGTTGAGTTGCATTGATATGATCAACTTCTTCATAAGCTTCATATCACTGATGGATTTTCTCAGAACCTACCAAACCAGTGTCTTAACATGTATGGGGGGCATCTTTCCCCAACAAGATTGCCAGCTTTTTTTTTAATTGAAGGTATGTCATCGGTTCGGTTCCAGTCACCCACTGGCCTCTGTTTCGGGCCTCCGATGGAGTTCAGGCAGTCCTTGCCATAACTGTCGTAGTTCCGCTCTTGCTGCTTTCTCACTCAGTCATCCAATTAATCCAATTCAGGCAATTAAGTAATTGAAAGTATGCCTGTCGTCGCAGATTCTGAGATTAACTTATCAGGGCCTCCAGGCTGAATTCCAGCATCATTACCTGGGTATCTTGTGGCTCAGGTCAAAAACTGAGGAGACCTTCATTAATTGGAACCCTCCGACAGGCCAGTTCGCTTACTTTTCTTCCAGCTTTTTTTTCCGGTGTCTTCGTAAATACGAATATTCCTTGCTACAGCTATCGCCCTGAATCACATTCACGCTCGTAGCAGATTCCATTCCAGGCAAACAGAAACTGTCTTGGGTCAAGAAAAAGGCTGTTTTTCAAACGCTGTGCATCTGGTGCGATTTCAGAGCGCCCTGTTGTGCCATGTGATATGGAGAACTGTTTTGTTCAGGTTCACCTGATTGTTGGGTCAGAGCCTGTGCGAGCACAGTGACTCATTCTATTTATTTTGGTAGTCAAGGGGATGTTTGGTTTTTCTGATGCACTGCCGTTCAATTTTCAAGGTGTGAGCTTGTCTGGTCAGATATCACCATGTTCCAAATAGGGTTTTTGGGCTAAATATTTATATATGTTTGCAACCAGTTGGAAATGTGATAGCTGAGCGAACCTGAAATATGCCTTCTTTCCCCATTTCACTCAGGACATCACTGTCTGGCCAGAGGTTATTTTGGTTGGATGGGATGAGTATTGCTGGGGGAGGGGGGTTATTAAAAACCCAAAAAGTCACTTTCCAATCATGTGTTTTCCTCAGAACATTTAATTAGGCAGCATGAAAGGGAGGGGGGCCTTAGGGCTTTGAGGGCGGCCACGGAGATGCCCGAATGAAAGAATCCGTTGTTGCCGGCTTGGAGCAGAAGATGAAAGGGAAGGGGAGATGTGGGGGTCAACGGCAGCCCCGGCTCCCCCTCTCCCCCGCGGCGCTCCCTCACATCACACATGTGAGTGAGGATTCATAACCGAGACCCACAGCTGTTTACACAGGTCACAGAGGCAGCCTACCGCACTCACAGAGACTTGGTGACACTCACATGCGTGCGCATCATTGTGTCCGCGTCACTTATTCACTCCTGAGCGTCTCAGCTCACATCTGTCCTTAGCATTTAGGCGAGAACAGCCATCAAAAGAGCTTTCTAAGTGTTTTAGCAAAATTTGGAATATGATCCCTTTATTTCCATTTCATCAGCTTTCCTTCATGGGGTCCTGGGAGAACCAATGTGATAAGGTCTCTGCATCGCAGGTTTAACTAAACATTTGGAAAGGGCGTTTCATTTTTAACTCCTTTGGTGAACAGTGTGCAACCCTAATGCGTTTAAAACAATTCTAAAATACTTTAATTTGAAATATTAAAAGTTGAAAATATTTTGCTTTGGTTTAATGAGGTCACTAGATTTTCTTGTGGTCCATAATTTAAGATTTCATTTACAGATTTAATTAGCTTTATCTTTGATTCCATCAGCTGAAACACACCAAAAAGTATAAACGCTGTTTCTGCATCGCTGGACGTGCCGGCTGCAGGTCGGACTGGCTGGTGTCACAGCGACTGTTGGTGTGAGATCTACACGACCCCTGGACACCTGAAACCTGGCTATCAGCACCTCTTCTCAGACACCCCACTAAGAAGAGGCTTGGACGTCAAGACCTGTGGAACAACTGTACATCAAACATGAGACCCTCACATCTATGCATCTTAAAACTGCTCATCCACCTTGTAATTATTGCCTTAGATAAGACCTCACACCAATGTGTGCGGCTACGGATTAATGAGCTATTTATTTCGGAGATTGGAGATTTATAACCATGCAAGGTAAATATAATATGATGTGCCTGTGCTCTTTCCTCTGAGGTTCTTCTCTCGAGTCGTCATGCAGATTCAGCAGCAGAGCTCACATCGGGCTTATGATCCGTCACCTCCCTCGAGGACGTCACCGCCTGCCGCGATGTGTCAAATTAAAAACTCCATCTCTGGAGTTTCTATTTAAAACTCTACTTCCAGTCGCTGGTCGGCGGAGATGCGCCTCTCTCGCGAGATCCGACACTTCTACAAGCTGACAGGATTCTTTATTTTGGGGGTCTGTCATGTATTTAAAAAAGATCGGCTGGCCCCCAGAGTTAAGGACAGACAGAATTTTTAGGTCATCGGGGAAAGAAGTACAAAGGTTGTCATTCTTAAATACTTAGACTGCCCAGTAAAACCCTTCAGTGTGCCAGCATGCATTTAACTCATGTATGAGATCTATACTTTACCTGTAGCAGACGTTTTTATATTTGTTGTTGCTGTGACAACTGTGAGCTCAGGCATATCCCAGGACAGCAGCGGGGTCCTGATTTGCTTGCAGATGATCTGGCTCTTGCCGGCCACCCACCAGACAGAACATACTTGGCTGAGCTGAGCTGACTTGGCTCGGTCTCCCCTGGCTTGTTGCGGCATGCCGGAGCATACATGAGAATTAAGAGTAATTTGTACCGAGACTTAGTGTCAGACTCCTTACCATGTGTTACGTGCCTGTTATTTCCCTGGCTCTGACTTCTTTTACTGCCGCTGGCATGTTGTTGTGTTGGATATAACCCCATAGAGAACTTTCTTGGAAGATACGATAATTACAACCCAGGAAAGCAAATCCTCCATCTCACTAGTAATGCTTATTCTGGACCAGTACTCTTGAGGTGAATGAAAACAGCTCCTTCCTGTATGAACCTACAAGGCATCCCATGTCTCTGTCCTATAATACGGCTTCCTCACCCGATTTAGTAAATGGGCTCTTTCCTCAAGCCATGGTGTTGGGTTAGACTGGATGTGGCAGTGATGGAACAGAATCAACTCGTAGAATGGTTTGTACAGCAACGGCCAATGACCACTAGCACACAACGTGGCAGCAGTGTGGATCGATGGTGCTCTGAGAGTCAGCAAAGGGATTTACACGAATGTTTTTCCTTTTTCACGCCTGAGAACCAATTCCCATCAGCGGCAAATATCTGTGGAATCTGTAACCTCAGCCCTTCTGTTCCGGGGTCTCTGTACGTGACAGTGAAGCGGAGACTGATCCTACGGTGATGCGGAAATGAGGAAGAGCTGTCAGAAAAATAGGCTGATGTTTTTATGGCGTTTCTCAACTAGCTTGACTTTGAGAAGTTATGGTTAATGATATCTAATGGGTGGTGGGATGCCTTGGATTCATGTTCATGTTGTGTAAAACTCGTCGACAGTGTGCATGAAGTTTGTTGACGCTGCACCCACAAAAAAATCCATGCCTCTGAAAATTTAAGATGATTAGTTATGGTCACATTTACCGATTCAGCAAATGTGCCGACAAGATGCACAAATGGATTGCTCTGTCATGATATCTAGGTGGGGAGGTATGTAAAAGCGAAAGAAGGAGAAGCAAGTGAGAGGAAGAGGAGGGAGTGTGTACATGAGGGGAGGGAGAGAAGCAATAACCCATGAGTAAAAATGCTGCCTAGGATGACAACTATGCCTATTGAAATCAGAGCCAGGGATGTCGACTGTTTAAGTCAAGCTGAGGAGTTCAGCCAAATAGACTCACATCACCATTCAGTTCATCGTGGGAATCTTTAGGAGAATAAACAGGTAACACTATATTGATGTAATGAACCAAACTGTAGTACTTCATCATAACTGTGCACAAAGCGCATGAAACATAACTGTGCACAAAGCAAACAAAATATGACTGTGCACAAAGCAAACAAAAAATGACTGTGCAGAAAGCATACGAAACATAACTGTGCACAAGTTCCAGTGCCACAGCACCCAGTGCTGTGCCAATCCCGCGAGACCGACAACGCTTGTGGAAATTTCCCTCCGGGATGCCAAGAATGCCATATGGCAGAAGCAGGCGATGGGCTGCTCTCCGAACACCAGGAAAGTACCGCCGTGAATATAGGCAATAGAGGGGATCAGGTTAAGAAAAATCCAAGAGGATTACAGCACAGCCATGAGGGTCTGTGTGAGGATCACAAATTGGATATTATATTCCATGTTGGTACAAAGCACTGAGGATTAGGATACCACGTGACAGGAATGGATAGTGATGGGTTCATAATCTACACACATCTGCACAGTTATGGAACTTGCATTCATGCCACGTTCCACCATACAGAGGAAGAAATACCACAGGCCAACAGCAGAGGATTCTGGGGAAGAGATGAAAATACAGCTTTGTCTGGCGCTGTCGAGTAAAGACGGATAACCCAGTATGTCTCAGGAGTGGCTACAAAGGGGGACTGCAAAGGGGGACAGCAAAGGGGGACTGCAAAGGGGGACTACAAAGGGGGATTGCAAAGGGGGACTACAAAGGGGGACTGCAAAGGGGGACTACAAAGGGGGACTGCAAAGGGGGACTACAAAGGGGGACTGCAAAGGGGGACTACAAAGGGGGACTGCAAAGGGGGGCTGACTGCTGAATTTATTGGATGGATTTGTAACCGGCTCATAGATAAAGGATGAGGTGGGAGGACAAGAGGTCAGGATTACTGATGCCTGGGACCGCGGGGGTGTGTCTGCGCTGCTTCCTCCCAGCAGTCCCACTTCGTGGATGGCACTGAAGAAGCCACGCAGGAATATTTACAAGGCCGGAGACACCCTACATGTGGCGCCAGGCCAGCACAGAGAACACAGATGGACGCATTCACAATCATGGGATCTGAACGCCCCCCCCCCCCTGGATGTAGGAGGCACCAATAGGAGGCACCTTACAGCAGATAGGCCTTACAGTAAGTTTGTGAACCACCACTTTAGACAGTTTTAATCAGTCTGAGACTGAGGTTTTTAGATCATATTAAATCCAGCCCACAGATCCACCTTTTTCCACAAAATTATCAGCCCAACTAATGAGCTGCCCCTCCACTGTGGTTGGCAAGTCTTAAGGCTTTATCTATATAAACCTCAGCATGTTTTTGCACTGTGAGGAGAAACCGGAGTACCCGGAGGAAACTCCACAACGACATGGGGAGACCATGCAAACTCCACACACATGGAACCCAGGTGGAGACTCGAACCCGGGACACAGAGGTGTGAGGGGATGGTGCTGACCACTGCTGACCACTGCACCACCATGCCGCCCATGTTGTATCTCAGCTTAAATGCAAAACAGAAACTAAACAAATCTAAACAAAACAAAAAAATTAAATGTCCCACTTGGTGCCTTTTGTGTGCTGTGTGGAGAGGGATGGAAGTGTTTGATTACTTAACATTATCCTCTATATCGATAGTTTAAAATTTAATGCAATATCTTCTTAGATTTCTATAATTTGGTTAATGATTTTAGACTTTTGAACTGTTGTGTATGTCTAAGCATTTGTTAAAAAAATATATGTGATTCAATCCGAATTATGCTTTAACTTTCTCATTTTATATGTTCTGGTCAATAACTAACCTCTTTTCCTTTTTTCCTCTCAGTGTGTGTTTCAGCCATTTAATTCAGCATTCACAGAGCTGCGAGCATGGAGAAACACCGGGAAAAGGGAGAAATGACAGAGGGAATGGGCGATTGGACAGAAGAGGAATACATCTTTTTTTCCAGCAGTGTGGGGAGCCGCTCCGAGCGACACAATCGTCCTCTGTTGAAATCCACAGAGGGACAATGCACAATGGGTCATTATGAGCCCCAGACCCCATTAACGGTCGCCGCAACCCACTCCCTGTTTAGCAGCCCATTGGAAGCGCGGACGCGCCAATAAAACCGTCAGCTCAAGGCTGGAAGTGGCAAGTCAGCCCCTCCGGTTCTGTTCTGCCAAAACTGCTATAGCGCTTGTTTAATAGATGAGCCCGCCAGAGGTCAGACGGCTGCCCCGCGTTTTTGAGACGGTGTAAGAATTCAAAAAGCAGCACGAGGGACTGCAGGGAAGACAGACAACACAGAGGGGAAGTAGCTTGTTAGATAAAGGACAGGATGGTCGTAATAAAATTAAATGTGGAGGAATCAAGCAAATTAAATTATTGGTAACGTAGACAAGGAAGGTGATTAACTGATGGCTGATTAAATCATGTACACTAAGCGACCCAAGGATTGACATAATGGTCTGATAACCATAACAGTCTTCATACACCCCCCCCCCCCCACATTGCACAAACAAACTCAGTATGTCATAGCTCTTCGTTTTTCCTTTTCATTCTGAATTTAGTGATATCTAAGACTTTTTTCCCTAAGCACCTTCATTGTAATGGTAATACTTTTACACGTTTTACATGAAATACATAACCAAGCTCACCGAACTTCCACGAACTCAACGTGGGATTAAACTTTGCGGGCAACGTTTTATCTGCCACTAGAGGGCGTCTGTTTTCTACTTTTTCTGAATTAATATTTTGCCGGTGCTTTGGGAGAGTCTTCAGGGTCATCTAGTGGCTACGTAGGCATAAAGCAATATGAGTAACATCGTGCTCATTTTCTGATAATCTTCCTCCACCAGAATCTGCGAGACGTTGCTTGTTGGATCTCGGACATGCCGCAATGCTACCGAAACAGGTCTCAAGCTATAATATGCACATTTCCCTACTTTTGGATATAGACATACAATTATGAAAATAATGCCATTTAATTGTGATTCATATTTCCAGACCAGGGAATTCTTAGCCTAGGGGTCGAAAGGGGTCAAAGGGAGGTCGTGAGTCTCCTTTAATTTTGATACAACTATAGAGATTATTGATGCTTTAATAAATTATAAAACAGTATTGAAATATTTTTGCTGTCATTCAACAAAACGTATTACTTTTATCGTACACCAAACGAGTCGAAGCGTTTAAAAATAGCAAAAACTTTGAAAGGATTTCATGGCTCACGCATTAAAATAATATATTAAAAAGTGAAACGGGAAAGAAAATAATATTACAAATTACTGCATTGCGCGCAGGATTTTAGCGTCCGTGACATAGTTAACCTCGTGCACTGCTCTGCTTTTTGACATGCATGGCTAGCTAACGCACATATATGTCCCCTTGGGTGCTCGTCTTTTTAACATAATCAACCAGCACGTTGTTATAGTATTAAAACCATTTATTTTTCTGTTTCCTGGTGTGAAAGAGACTGTGGTACGTTTTGAATGCACACGCCTGCATGCACGAGTCACGAGTTTCATGCTTAAAGAGTCCGTGGATGAAGTAAGCTGGGAATCTCTGGGCTGCAGTAAGAAAATGCTGTTATCGATGGATCTTTCATACGTCCATCCATCCATCCATTTTCCAAACCGCTTATCCTACTGGGTCGCGGGGGGTCCTGAGCCTATCCCGGAAGCAATGGGGGATCATTCATACGTAAGAAACGTAATATTACATTCATGCGAACACGTTAATGGGAAAAATACAAATATACAGATATTTACAGGAAATCCAAATCTGAGATCCAATTAGCCTAACGAATGCCCACGCTGCTCGTTGTGAAACATTAAATAAATATGATTTATTATGATTTATTCTATAAGCCTATTACCAGTTTTTAATGACAATATGTGCTTGACAGCTTGATAGGAGACTCTGCTTAATGGCAAAAGGGTTATTTTGTAGCTTGGTATTAAAGTTCTGATTTCTCTATCTCCTTTTCTTCTGGGAGGGCAGGGAAGGTGTAATGGTCAGTGTAGGGAGTGTCTGCAGTGACATGCCTGTTTCTTACCGGGCACGGAATGGTGAGTGGCACCGCCGGTGCTGTGGGTTTGCCTCTCGTCTCAGGTCTCTCTGGCGTTTTGCTGCTCTGCCAGCATTCGCATCGGTCTCTTCTGGATGTTTGGGTTTGCTTCAGACTTATGAGGATATTGGCGATAGTGTTATCCAGACTGCTTTGTGCCCATTGCATGCTGGGATACACTCCACATAGACCCTGCTAAAATGAATGAATGTTTATCGCTGGAAAAAAAACAAATAGGCTTGTAAGAAGGGTTACAACTCCAAGTTCCTCAAGGGACCCTCGAGTAAGAAATCTGAATCACCACAGCGAATAACCACATTTAAAAATGGATATTTGTGTATGGGTGTTGTAAGAACATTATTAAATATGTGACTTCCAGTAAGTGAGCCAGTAAGTAATGCAATGTCTTTGTTTAACAGCACTGTGGCCTCATATCTCTGCAGAACCGTGGGTTTGATTCATACCATCTGTTCTGTGTGTGTGTGGAGTTTGCATATTAGAGTACACAGAACATTATACTAAATACCAAATCTGTACTCAAATTGTTAGCTTCTCAAAAGGTTTATCACTACTTACTGGGAGTTAGTGTGTTCTGTTCTGCGTTGTTTATGTTTCCCCCGCACTCTGGATTCCTCCCACAATCCAAAAGCATGAGGCTTGGTGAGCTAGTGTATCTAAATTGCCCAAAGCGCGTTTGTGTGTGTGAGTGTGAGTCCCGTGATGGACAGGCCTCCTGGTTAAGGGTGACCTCCTGCCTTGTACCCTCTGCTGCCTGGGAAAGGCTCCAGACCCCCTGAAACCCTGGACTAGCAGTAGGAGGATGGATGGATGGATGGATGGATGGATGGATGGATGGATGGATGGATGGATGCACTTTGTGCACCTGCCCTATTAAGGCCTGTAATGTCAGTGGCAGATGCCTTTGATTGTGGTGGGAGAGTAACAACAAAACAACTAAAATATTAAATACAAAAAAGAAAACAAGTACGAAGACAAAAGGAAGAAAAGACAAGTATGTAAGAAGGTAACTAAAGCAGTTGTGTGCCTCTGCAGAATGGTGCATACAGTGCATGTTTGCACACATGCTTGTGTCCTTTTGTTTATGCACCAACTTCATGACTTCATGCATGAGCATTTACATGTTCATACAAGGAGCCAGTGTGATGCTTCCTGACAGCAGGGCGCACTTCCAAACGGATGTCATTACTCCTTTGCACTTCCAAACGGATGTCATTACTCCTTTGCACTTCCAAATGAACGTCATTACTCGTTTGTGCTTCCAAACGGATGTCATTACTCGTTTGCACTTCAAACGGATGTCATTACTCCTTTGCACTTCCAAACGGATGTCATTACTCTTTTGCACTTCCAAACGGATGTCATTACTCCTTTGCACTTCCAAATGAACGTCATTACTCCTTTGCACTTCCAAACGGATGTCATTACTCCTTTGCACTTCCAAATGAACGTCATTACTCCTTTGCACTTCCAAACGGATGTCATTACTCCTTTGCACTTCCAAACGGATGTCATTACTCCTTTGCACTTCCAAACGGATGTCATTACTCCTTTGCACTTCCAAACGGATGTCATTACTCCTTTGCACTTCCAAACGGATGTCATTACTCCTTTGCACTTCCAAATGAACGTCATTACTCCTTTGCACTTCCAAACGAACGTCATTACTCGTTTGCACTTCTAAACGGATGTCATTACTCGTTTGCACTTCTAAACGGATGTCATTACTCGTTTGCAATGCATTACTTGTCACCTTTCGATTTTTATGTTTTTTTTTGTCATGTGTTTGGAGGAAAATAGTGAAATTCATATACTTCACTTGCAGGGGAAGTGACTGGTGCTTGGTGGGGGGGGGGGGGCGACACAGCACAGCAAATTGTCTCCATCAAACAAAAACACATGTGTTGTTGCCCCCTCCCACAGTAATCATATTTTTCACCTTTTGTCTTCATTAAGTTGCCATTTAAGGTATTCTGCTTCGCAGTTGGAGGGACACGTGTCTCATAACCTGCACGTTTTTCCAGGTCAGTACGGTTATTAGGATGCTTGACGACAAAGATTAATATTACCGGCCTTCTGCGCCTTCGTTCCTGTCCTTCCTCTGCTTCCGACCTCATGGCAGCTTTTCATTGGGCTGGAAAGAGTCCTGGTGAGGTAATGGTCTCTCTGCCAATGACTTCACCCGGCCGTGTGCCCGTAGAGGAGGCCTCACCACTAACCGCCCAGACTGCGAGTGAGCCTGACTCCTTCCGCTCATTGCTCATCTCCCCGCGGTGACGCGCCGTCTTACCTTATCTTCCCGTCCTAGAGGTTAAAGGTAACAGCAACGAATAAAGCCAGTCATCATTCTGCCTGTATTGCGATATCATTGCGTTTACTTTTTCGGTCGAGTGCAAATATCGACACAGCGCCTCCTGTTGAAGGTTAATGGAGAGTTTCAAAATAAACGTCAGCCTGTCCATCGTGATCGACTGGTTGGTTACCACTGCAGTAGGAACTCATGGAGTAACAGGGTGGTATATGTTGTGCATTTTCGCCATTGCTGTACTAAACGTAAATGTTATGATTGTTTTACGTTGATTTTCTGTTCATGTCCAACTTGATCTTTTTTTTCCAGTGAATAATATAGGCGGTTCATGAAGCAGTGAGTGTCATTCCTCTCCAGCGGGGGCTCGCTGCTGTACAGCTCAGCTGCAGTCATGAGATGCTCGTAAAATGAAGAGTAAAGTGCCGACTAGACCTGCATCCAGAGAAATTGCATAGCGCTGCCTGCTTAGAACAGTGTGTGAAAGAGACAGGTGTGTATGCAGGATTATGGCTTCTCCCACACAGAGCTGGAACACCCCCTAGCTTAACCCTCCCACCTCCCAAAATCAGAGCAACCAATAGAAGCAGAGGATGTCATGTGACCGGTTGTGGACAGGTGGGAACCCGCAGATGGACCGTCTGACCTTTTGCTATCCCGGATCACGCAGATAGACCCTCTCTCTCTCTCTCTCTCTCTCTCTCTCTCTCTCGCTCTCATTTTACGGCACATACATGAAATGTTGATCATACCCCTTGGATCATTCTGAATGGCGATGGACTGTAGAATGTAGATCTGTAGATCCACCATGACATACTGAACAACAATGACAACAGCTACTATTTGTGTAGCAATGGCAACAATAGGGGTGGTACTTGAGTTTGGCAGAAAAAAATAATACTATATTAATACTAGATATATTATTAACAATAGTACTTTTATTGTACAGCATATTATCAGTCCATAATATTCTGTAGCAATTATACAAATAATGAAGAAAGAACAGAACTGAACTGTGAGAAGAAAAGTAATCAATCAAAAAAGCATTCTATAAATATCTATACAATATAAACATTTATTTTCTTGCTTATTTATTCGTTTATTTTTACAACAGCATTTACAGACGAGAAATAAAGTGCTTATTTCGTGCTTCTGTCTGGCATATGTATCCGGATGACCTCATCGTTTTTCCATCGATGTCGCTGTTTCCCCCTGTCCGTTTCTCATTTTTGCGTCCTACTGAGTTTTGATACGGGCTTATAGGGGGGTTTGGGCGCTAAGTTGTATTTACAGTAACGTGTACAAATCAGGAAGACTTCACCGCCGAGAAAAGCAAACGAAGCGTGGAAATGGATATTCAGTGCACAGTCATAAAAGAATCGCGAAAAGCAGCAGCAACAACAAACTCGTGTATTTGCTTTGTGTCTGTAGGGGAAACTCGTCGCTACTGGTATATCGGCACAAAGTGTCATTTGAACATTTTATTTAAATATGAATGGGTCTGAATTCTAAAAGCAAACACCGAAAGCATTTCATTTCATTACTAAATTATTTTTTGTAAATTAAGAACGATGGGTTTATTTATGTGACAGTAAGAATAAACAGTTATTCAGGTGTGAAATAAAATGTATAAAATCAAATGCTAAAATGGAGGGTGCATCTTGTAAATTTTGATTGGTCACTTATCTTTAAGAGCTATATTTATATGATTACATATGGTTGAGATCAGTGTGGGTCAAAGCGCAGGTGGCGGCCCTAAGCATGCTTCACCGGCCAATTGTCTCTCTATATGCTCCTCGAGCAGGGGCGGGGCAGCGGGGGCCACTGGCTCGAAGGGTATGTAAAGATTGCTGGGGAGTGGTGCCGGTGGATTGCTAACTCAGCACCCCTCCAGAAGATGGCGCCCTAGGTGTCCACCTGTGCCGCCGGAACTGGTTCAAACATTCCGCACACAAGCTGAATTTTCTATGGAGCCATGCATAGACACGCTGACAGTGACAGCAAGCAAGAATAATGGTAAGGAAAACATCGCTGGATGCTGACAGATATGCAAATTTAGGGTTGACGAATGTATATGACAGATTCAGTAGCTTGTATGGAGAAACAAAGTGCGATACGCGAAGAGTGGGAGATAGATGAGCGTGATTTTGTTTAAACAATCGTGAGGAAGATGGCATAAATAAGAACGAAATCCTACTTTCAGACGCACGCAGAAGCACACAAAACACTCCAGACACTAGATATATCAGGTAAAACTGTGCAATTCAATATGATCTGAATAGATGCACAGTAACCTGCTAAAATGTTACGCTCTTTTACACACTCCCGCCACGCAGAGTTATAAAACTACGAAAAACTTCTTAAAACCCAGTAAATTTACATTCATTTACAATTTCACTGGAAAATGCAGAAATGCACGTTAAATAGCTTGTTTGCATACACAGTCATATTTCATGTGGTGGACACAATTTAGTATTTTTCTTGTTCAGCTTTTTGGCTTGCGGACGGGAAATCATCCCGTTTTAGGGAGACACATTTCTGTAAGTTATGTCTAGGTCTATGAGCCAGCATTAGGTAAAGATAAAATGGTACTTTTAAAATTGTTTGAACGCAGCTCGATCTCTAAAATAGATGAACTTATATTCAAGCTCACAGTGGTGCTCATGTAATCTTCCTTGGTGTAAATTGTGTTAACTTTGACTGGGATCGGGAAGTTCTCTCAGACAATACAGCGGAAAAGCGCTGTCTCAAACCTATTTTTTGTCCGAATTATACAAAATGTGTTGAGTAATTTTCACTGGGGCGTGGCTAAGAGACAACGCATGAGCACTGATCTTAAGCCATTTGACTGAAAATAATAAACATGCTTGCATTCATTTACGGATCCTCTTACAATTTCAAGGCTGCATTGCAAGGGAGATTTCTTTAGAAGTGAAGAAGGGGAATCACCCAGTCTCACATATCATGCTTTGGACTTGTTTCCTTGCTGTTCTCAGTGAGAGAGTGAGGTTTATCCTTGGAATAGAAGCTCAATGTTTTCTGGAAAACGTCTCAGTTTTCATTTTGAGAGTTTTTTCGTTTCGCTTTTCGTTTAAGTCTTTCGTCTGTTTTCACTCACAGGAAAGGAGGTTAGTTCAGAGGGGATGGTGAGTGGCAGGACATCCACGTGGCTGTGACCGGAAGATTACTGGTTCAAGGCTCAGCAGAAGAGTCGCCTATCCAGGGGCCCTTAAACGAGACCCTTAGCCCCCCAGCTCCAGGGCTGCTGCACACTGGCTGACCCTGTGCTGTGACCCCCAATGGAGAGAAAGCTGGGGTAGTAAAGAGAACCATTCCAGTGTGCTTGTGCTCATACTTGTGCAAATGGCAAATAAAGGATATAATCTATTTTCATTATGTTAAGGCCATCAATCGAATGGGATAGTTTGACCAGTGAAAGAACCTGGAAATGAACTGCTTGGAGGACTTGTTAGCAGTCTCCACAAGTTCCTCGTAGGTTATGGTGTCACGCTGAACATGATTCAGATCCATCTGGACCAATCAACACGCAGCACCCTCTGAGACAACCCCTCCCCTGAGATTAAGATGGAATTCAAGATGAAGGGTGGCAGGACGTTTACATTTCCTGGGCCTCCTTTTGCGGGAATGGAGACAGAGGGTTGAGAGAGAGAACTAGTGAAGGGTTAAGAGTGAGAGAGGGGAAAAGGGCAGTAAAAATGGCTATGAATGAAAAATTGGACTCTAGATGTTAGACAACAGATGAGCACTTAAGATTCATACAACAGCTAGTGTTGGTCTAACAGAGAACTGGGCAGAAGCTTTCATTATCTCCTCTTCTCAGATTTCAGACTCCCTCCTGAAGCTCAGTGGGTCGAGAGGCAGCATCTTAAATCCTATTTGATTCTCCATGTCCATGACACACAACATTTCGCTTGGTTGTTCTTGGTACCTCTCCTGGAAATCTACAGGGACTGTCCGCTCTTCCCCTTCTCCTCCATCTCGCTCCCTGAGCCCATCCGCTTCGTCTTCTTCCTCCCCGCAGTGCAACGCGACCTCGTTCTCATAACAGAAGGCGCTGGGGGAGTGAGGGGGCATGAGGCGGTGGGAGGTCTTGGGGCTCGCAGGTGACATAGAGCGGGAGGTGGCAGAAGATGACCTGCTGACCATCTCTTTCAGTTTCCTGGCGCTGCAGTTGGGTGTGGAGGGGACCTTGTAGGTCTTGTGGAAGCGAGAATAGTCTACCTGGTAGCGGTCTTGCTTCTCAAACACCACCGGCTCAAACCTGTGGCCCCAGAGAATCTCCCGGGCCAGGTATGAGCTCCTTGCTTGGGTAGTCATAGCTGTGGCCTCCACCATTCCCTCCAGAATCACCACAATCTCAAAGTCCTCTTTCTCCAGATCAGCTCTGCTCATGTTATATAATGGACTCTGTTCATCAATTTCGTGGACAATGACCAGTGGAGCCACCAAGAAGAGTCTATCCAGACCCTCATCATAGCCCACGTTGATGTCTGTTTGTTCCAGAGGGATATATTCCCCCTCTGCTGTGACATAGGGTCTGATGAGTTGGGCCCTGACATGGGCCTCCACTATGTGACTCTTCCTCAGGTTGCCCAAACGCCACATTAGACACAGTTTTCCATCCCTGAGAGCCACAACAGCGTTGTGAGAGAACAGCAGCGTCTGGGCCCTCTTCTTGGGCCGCACCATCTTAGCCATGATGGTGCCGATCATGAACGAGTCGATGATGCAGCCCACGATTGACTGGACCACCACGGTTGCCACGGCAGCAGGACACTCCTCAGTCACGCAGCGGAACCCGTATCCAATGGTGGTCTGTGTCTCGATAGAGAACAGGAAGGCCCCCAGGAAATTGTTGACGTGAAGTATGCAGGGCTTCCACGGTTGTCCTGACCCACCTCCAGACCTGCTGCCACCTCCTCCTGGCGAGAAGGAGCCTGGGCGTGGGTCAAAGTCCCCGTGGGCTAAGGCTACGCCCCAGAAGATCAGACCAAAGAGCAGCCAGGAGATCAGAAAAGTTGCGGTGAAGATCATCAGCATGTACCTCCAACGGATGTCGACACACGTGGTGAAGATGTCTGCCAGGTAGCGGCGAGGCTTGTCCTCCATGTTGTTGAAGACGACGTTGCACTGTCCGTTCTTCTTCACGAACCGGCTCCGGAGGCGCCCTGAGCCGATGGTGGTGATCTTGCGGCCGTTGTAGCTGCTGTCGCTCTCCTGCGTCGCCAGGGCTCCCGCGGCTCCTCCAAGCCGCCCTCCTCGTCCTCCTCCCCCCGCGGGGTCCATGCTCAGTGGGTGCTGCAGTCTGTTCAGGGAGCCGTCGCCGTTGTGCAGCTCAAGGCTGGGAATTTTGAGGCCCTCCTCGTCAGGTGACACGGTGCTGTACCTGGAGGAACGGCGGCAAACGGGCTTCAGATACCGCTGTCATGACAGGTGAATGTCAGCTACTCCTACAGAAAGACTATTCAGGACTCTCTGCAATGAATTGAGGATTAATTAGAACTCTCCATCCATCCATCCATCCATCCATCCATCTCCAAACCTCTTATCCAGTACATGACTGTGGGGATTTTGAACTATGAAGCAACATTTATTTTAATTGTTTTTCTCTTCCAATTGTACCTTTCCCCAGTTGTGTTTATGGGCTTCCTTTGACCAACTTTCTTCACAAGAAAACAATGCATAACCTGTGGGGGTGTCTGCTTATGTGCTCATTGTCATGTTACAGATTATACTGGACATTAGAGAGTGTCAGGACATCGCCCCTCCAGGAACATAGTAATATTAGCATTTTATCACGCATTCAAATTGTTACCTATGGTGACTGCTCCATTGCTTGTCCCTCATTAGCACCTGTATGACTGCCGAACTGTCAAATGTGCATTTGTCCTTGTCTGAGTCTAGGTATGTGACAAGATGTTGGCTTTCAAAAGATACACTCCCCGGCTGCGGGTGGCAGCTCCGGAAGCGAGCGGCGCATCTTCTCACCTGTTTACCCGCGCTGTTCCCATGAAGCTCAAGGCTTGCAGAGGGTAACTGGGGCAGGGCTGTTTGGTGCTGGGAATGTGCTCGGACGTGCTGGGGAATGTTGGGCTGGCCAGCTTGTATGGGGGTGTGGGGGGAGGGTGGGTAGTGGCAGTGATCTACTCGGAAAGATTGAGGATCGGCATAGTGGCCGGTGACATCGAGTCCAAGGAGACGTTTCTTGTCATTTCTACACACAATAAGGGAAGATGGAGAACTTAGGTCAGTTTCAGTCCTTTGTGATACATCTGTAAACATGTTAATATTCATTGTTCATTCATGTAAACATGTTAATACTCATTTTTCAGTGGATTGTGTTCAAATGAATATATTTTGGTGTTTATTATTACTGTCAGCTAAAGAGTTTCCTCCAGTCTCTAAATGTCAGAATTCATGGCTAAATTTGATATAGAGAGTTGAGTCGTGGATCAGTATGAATTCAACATGGATCTAAACATCAAGGCAAATAAAAAAACATACTGTGTACAGCGCTGCTGCTAAAACATCAAGCAAAGCAATTATTTTTTAATTCTGTTCGGTTATGATTGCTGTGCAGTTGAATGTGATAATAAGATGTCCTGAATTTGGGGTCCTTTATGCTCCTGCTTCTATCTAGTAGAATGTCTGTGATTTAATTGTTCTTTCAGTGGAATGTATGGCTCCCAAAGTGTCGGATCTGCCTGAAAACATCAGCATATTATAATTCTAAACAACTTTTAATGGCTTTTAAATTGACTAGCGGGCAGTCCACAGTGATAGTAACTCAATTATAGGAGTGACATCGATCGGAATGCCACAAAGGCTGGAATTATTTCCATTTAATATCTTCTTTCATATTCTCCACACAGCAAAGGTCTATGACATTTTTTGGGTTCTTATTTTTAGATTTTTAAAAACTATTTGAAAAGCGTTTTCTTTCAGTTACATCAAGGCAAACAGTTATACGTTACCGTTTAAATGTAGAATTTTTGGCAACCAAACGAGATTAAACCCTTATGTTACAGTGACAAAGTGCCCCGTTATATCATTATGTTGTTTTCCGGATATTTTTTTTGTAATAAAATGGATGTATCTTTAAGACGTTTTATTACCGCTGCTTTTGGTAAATTCACATGTGGCACAGGGTCCAATGCAGTACAGAAAATTAGCATTGCGGTGCTAATATTTTATTAGCATGGTGTAACTGTGACTTTCGTGTTTATGAATTTCCTATGTGTGCATTACAGGTTAAATCCATCTGCGTACAACACATTCCCGGATTTCAGGGATTCCTGGTGCATTATGCGTGTGTGAATGTGTACCAGCCCTGTTGCGTGTTACATATGATAGACACAAAACATTTAAAAATCACTGGGATTGTGCTGATTAAAAGCAAATTCTGATTTGTTATCCCGCTCAGGGTTGTGGGAGGGCCTGGAGCCGATCCCAGGCAGCACAGGCCACATGGCTGGGCTCCACCCTGGATGGGATTCTAGACATTGTTCGGCACATTGTATTAAACACTCGCTTCTATATTCACTGCTGAAAAGAAGTATCAAGACTAACCAAGGCAGGGGCTTCCTTACAGTACATAGTCAATTTAATTTTGATGGGATACAATAATTTAATTGCTTATTAAAATATATTTTCTTTTATCCCCATGACCCTGATCGGGATAATAGGCGATAAAATGGATGAATCAGTGGATTTTTCCTTTATAATGACAAGATGTACGTTATGTACTCATACAGTTCCTAATTAAGAATGCAGGCAGCCCTGCCAGTTAAAGTGCTTTGGCAGCGTGAGGTGAGTGATGGACAAAACAGACGCCAGCTTTCTCAACCGAACACGGTCGTGTCGCACCGCATTGCGAAAGAAAAAGACAGTCCGCAGTCTGTCCTCGTGCCCGGTGACGACGCGCTGATTACTGAGAGCAATAACGGCTCGGAGATTCACGCGTACATAACATTGTAATGTCAGTCAAGGTAAAAGTACCTATTATTAGTACGACATCACAGCTGATGTGTTACTGATTATAAAATTTCTTCATTCTCCTATGGTCCAAGGCTGTTTGCCCTCGCCTGGGAGACAGGAGGGTACATACTGCCCGGGTCACCCTGGACTGGATGCACGTCCGTCGCAGCTATCATAATAGCTGATTATCAAACAATAAGATACCAAATTTACCATCATTAGGTTTCCTACTTCCAGTAACTACACTTACAATAATTTTAAAGGAGAGAAGAATCGTCTTTGCAGTACAAGCATTCCTTGGAAAAATCAATTCGGAAATGTTGTGATTCAGACTTCCGATCTAGTCCAATAAGTCACAAACCCAGTGCACACGTTGGCCCTCAGACCCAAGGTTAGCAACCTGCGTTTTAAGGCAAATAAGCTCTATTTTCTGTGGATATATCAAAATCGACATTATTCCAAATGCAGCATTACGCAAAGCGTCGCTGATGTTTCACCTTTTCTGTATTTTAAGTTATTTGGCCTAAGCTGATTGTTCTGCGTGTTCCATTAAAAATCTGATGTTGTTGATCGGAATTAGTTTTAATTCATAAATTAATGCAGTGCACTGGAATATGTGTCTCTCAACAAAGCTCCGCCGATTGTTTTTTGTCACCTTTGTGTGCTCTACTGCGACAGAGTTTCCAGGTTCCCATTATGAACTTTGGCCTCTACATTCGCCTGTGTGCACTCGACCAGCAGTGCGCTTCAGTCACCAGCCCGGGGGCCATTAGCGTGACCTCTGGATGAACGGCTCCTCTCTCTCTCTCGCTTCATTAGCGCCCTCGCTGCCCTGGTGTGCAGCAGCGTAAAATCCCTCCGTGGCACCGTCAGCCTGTGGTGGAAAGAGGAAAAAAAAAAACGCTGGTGGAAGAGAGCGCTTTCAACTAAAGCAGGAGACAACAAGCCATTAGCTTTCTCGATCACTATTTCTGATGTAGTGGTACTTGTTGTGGGGGGCTTAGGAGACCAAAGCAGGCTAATGGAGAGACTGCAAGCCTGCGTCAAACTACAGAAATAAATCAAGTTTCAAGATACGTTGTCACCTGTGTTCCGAGGAGCACTCATATGCCTCTGAGAAATATTGTCAACATGTAATACTTCAGTTCCTCAGTGATCACTAAGAGAAGAGACGCTCTCTGTTCAAGCCTATGCACTCTAGATCGCATCATTAACCAGGTATTTTTGTTCTGCATTACTAATTATAAATAGTTGCAACCACGTTTGCCACATAATAACAGTTTGCAGTTGTCACATTCTGAAAGAAACTGTCTCTAGAATGTTTATGTAATTTTGCATAAGTTTTGCATAAATCCCACGCATGACCATTATATTCTAATTCCCGTGCAATTTCTTACATTACCAATCTAAGGATACATTGGCAGAAGACTCCTAAATGCTGGCTTTTGTCTTGTAATGCCCACGGAGGTATAGGAAGGATTTTGTTCTGTCATGAAGGGAAACATTTGGTGATACCACATTACAGTTTACATTTCCCATCGTGTGGGATCAGAGCACCAATCGCTTAACTTTCAGAATCTTTATGCTATAATTTCTTGGGCTGGTCGTGCTTAAACTTCCCCGTCTCACTGTAGCAGCTGGAGCTGCCTGGAGACCCGGGGGGTGTCGGGGGCCCAGTAGGATGACTCTCCTTTGAGTAATGTTGTGATTCTCACTTCTTGTTGAGCGTGATCGTTAGTGCAACGGTGTCTGTAGTAAGCTACTTTTTTTTTCATTCAGAGCGTGACTAACAGTGTGTAGCCTATATCTTGTGTGTGTGTGTGTGTGTGTGTGTGTGTGTGTGTGTGTGTGTGTGCGTGTGTGTGTGTGTGTGTGTGTGTGTGTGTGTGTGTGTGTGTGTGTGTGTGTGTGTGTGTGTGTGTGTGTGTGTGTGTGTGCGCGTCAGACAAACTGGAGATAGTTTATTGATTATTAATCCAACTCCACCCCTTCCTCACGTAACCTCGGCAAAAAGAAATTCTGAATATAAACCAGCCCTGTGTCACGTGGCTCTTTTGTCGCCCCCCGTGACATTAATACACAGTTTTATCAGTCTAGCAAATGATTTGGTCAGTCCTTGTTTTATTCATCCAAATAAAAAGGCTCCGGTCCTGCAGGGCTCCCGTCCAGTGGCTTTTCTATCCTGCCTGGCTTCTGATGAGCCTCACCTGCTCTCAGGTAACTACCATCCTCCTTTCAAATGTAGGACATGCAACTTTCTCAGGACAAATGATACTCACCAGCGGTGGGAATAGAGCTACACCCTTAGTCAAGGATAGAGACACACCACTGTAACATACTTTTTATATCACGCCCACCCTCCTCCCATCGTATATGACCCCAACCCTCTGCCTGTCTACCAGCTTCCTGTGTCATTCAAAGGGAATCAGGACAGGAACAACCAGAATGACCTGTTGAATTATCTTCCCAGCCAATTACCATGTTTTCTCTGATTACTGCATGCTTGATGCATACCGCCCTGTCCCTCTGTCACTTCACATATTCCTTTGTCCATTTGCCAATATCTAGCCCTGGGGAACAGGGACGGCCTGATGTCATGGCGGTCATTGTCAGGTGACTCCATTGGCCACTATTAGGGCATTAAATCACATCAAGGCGTCATTTCTATGTACGGGGGGTCAAGTTCCCCGAAGGACCATTGCTAGGCACAAACCTGGAGCAGAGGCCCCCCCATTACTCAAATTGCTCATTTTTTTCCTCAAATACCTGCTTCATGTACAACGTGCTGTATAACATGCAATTTGAACTTCCCTTGCATAGTCCCCCAATACTACAATTGCCATAGTGATGCCCCCCTACAGGGGTCAGTAATGTCTGAGTCAAATCGAAATAAAAAAAAGATCGTAGGGACTATTTAAAAACATTAGTCTTGCTGCGTTATCAGTCCTCAGTCCTGATTCTTGTCTCGGGTGCCGATACACAAATTGCTGGATGCGCGCTGTGGTACATCGGCTATTACAGACACACTACTGTGCTCGCTGTGGAGCACAGACCCGGACCGCAAACCCGGAATATACTCCAGGCTCTCCACAACCCTGTACTAGGTGGCTACTGAAAGATGGATGGATGGATTAATTGTATGGATGCACAAATGGAAAAAGCCCAACGTCATGTCATGTTAGCCACTCGATGCTCGACAGTGTTAGGAAATAACATGCCGGTAAATAATGTTCTCGAAGTTGACGAGGTCTGTCCAGGAGCAACAACCAAGCGAACAGTGGTAGAAGACAAACTACGTGGGCTTGACATTGGCTGATAACATCTCCTTAGAGAAAAATGGTCAGAGGCGCAACCATTGAAAGAATACATGTCAGAAGTGGGCTGGATATTGATTTCTAACAGTCCCGTGATTCAGTCCAAATGGCTTTACTCAGCGTATTAGAAAATTAACTGATACTGATTAACTGAAAAGGGGAACAGAAAAAATGCCATTGTCAAAGTAACCAGCTTTTGGTTGAGTTTTTGATTCAGATAAATAACCAATCAGAATGTAGAGGAGGTGGGACCAAGAAACTAAAGGAGGCGGGACCAAGATATCTGATTGCTTGGACCCACCTCTTCTACAATTTGATTGGTTATCTCTCTGAACCAATAATTTTTCCTTCTACCCTCAGAACATTTTTGTGTAAGTAAAACTCCTATGAGCCAACGCACACCTTTGGCAACTGATGCTGCTACTGGTAAACTGGCCTCATGTGGATGGTGTTTGGCGCTGTTATTATGGTAAATCCACATAACAACAAACTGGCTCCTATGCACATTTCTGAAGCTCATGTTGCTGATGATCCAGCAGAATGAATGACGTGGAGTGTGGGAGATATCACCTTCCCTCAGTTTTCTGTTCTGATCGGCACTGTTCATTCACTCTTCATAGTTGTTTGACGATAAATACTTTATTTGCCATTTGCACAAGTACAGGTATATCGGAGTGCTTCTCTTCACCTACCCCATCTTGCTCTCCATAGCTTGGGGGTCAGTCAATGTGCAGCCCCCCGAGCTGGGGGTTAAGGGCCTTGCTCAAGCGCCCACAGACATATGACTGTTCTGCTGAGGCCAAGGCTTCAGCCAGTGATCTTCTGATCACAGGTACAGAGACTCAGCCCGCTGAGCCATTCGCTGCCCCAGTGGAAGGATCACCTTCTATTGATTCAGTGGAAAGACGCGGTAAATTACAAGGTTTGACCTGGCACTTGATGGTACTTCACTGGCTACATTTCAGCCATATACCGAGTACTTCTCTATAACATTTGTGGGCCCATGAGATATAGGTATATGTGCTGAATATGACATGTTTAACGTGAGTGCTCTCTGTCCCTAGTATTCTCTGTCCACTCACCGAGGCAGCTTGCGTAGCAATTGCAGTATGATTGATGACCTCTGCATATCTTTTTTATAGGTATTGAACTCAATTTCCATATAACGCATATTCTTAGATTCCTTTTGTCTTCAATGAACATCATTTCTTTCTGCTGGCAGAAGTGCACGTGCTCCTCATACTGTCAGGCACGACGTTAAAGTCAAAGGGCAATACTGATAATACGAGCTTTTCAAACTTCTGGATGGCAGGATTTAAGTTTCGCTAAAAATTGATTATTGGTTGATCCCAAGTGGCTTAAAGCAGTTGGCGATTAATAGCTCATGCTAATCCCACCTTCTGTAGATTTTAAAAGCTCCATTTCTCCCAATGACTAGGTAATGGAACCAAATCTGAGCTAGCATATCAAAATGTTCCATCAAAGAGCGTTGTAATGCATAGCCAGTGAAACTATCCGTCTGTAATTAAATTATGATAACGGTGTTTAGCCGTTTCCATGGGAACTTTGCTCTTTAACAGAGTGGTTAAATATGTCAAGTTCCAACGATTTAGTGCACTAGAAATAGAGGGATGGAGAGGAGAGACACGATGGAGGGGAGTAAGAGCACTAAAGCGAGTGACTCACAGAGTGCAGGACTGATTCACCATGCTGGCAGGGACGTGCTGAATCACTTGTGAGGCTTTGGGTTTTTCCTTTGATATTTATGGTCGAATTTGTGGGAGATCAAGGCGTCGGAATGTGACTTAGCTCCGATAAACTGCAGCTTTGATCCGATTTTCTATTCCGTATTTTTCGCCTGATTTTTTTTGTCTTCAAATCTTGTCAGGCATTTTGCATTTTTTTTTTAATCCTTCCCTTCATTTTAGCTCCTCCTTCCCACACTGCATTTTCTTTTTGTCACTGACTGTTCCTTTCAACATTTGAAAAGTTGATGATTCAAATTTACAATACACGGCACGCCGACAGCTACTTCGATGACGAGACTCACGATTCACGGACTCGCTGTAGACTTGCAGCGAACAATCCGATTGGAAAAATAACACAGGTGTAATAGCTGTCTAAATTTTACCGGAGATGCTACTGTATAAGATCTGGCTTGACGGAATCAAGGTCAAAGCTCACCCAGTGCCCTGGGTCCTGTCGGCACCACATCCGACGGTGTGCAGTGATTATAACTCCTGTATGAGGTTTGCGGATTATGGGACACTCGGATGCCAAATACTGTTGGATTTCCCTCCCTGCTGTCACTATTTAGCTTCTCAGTGGAAGATTTTTATCCAAACTTAAAATTGTACCAGTTCACGCAGATGAGTGACTACATGCACTCAGGTGTGCTGTGGTGCTGAAAACATTATGAACCATTTGCAATTATCTACTGTAGATTTCTGTGTGAACGGCTTCTAAAAGCTGATCTGATTTCCATCGAAGTCATAACAAGGCGGTCTTCATAAACATCATATATAACATTTTACATTTCCAAAACATTGAACAAAAGTATAAAAACTATGTGAGCCTATTGAATACTGCCCTGTGGGAGGGAGAGTAATTGGAGTCAGGTATTCCAGTAAATTCAGGTTTGCTTTTGACCAGCCCAGTTATATAAAAAAAACATACAATTTTGGATTACCTGCCCTTCGCAGCAGCAGTGTAATATGGCCTGACCAAGAGAGATTTCACAGGACCTCAGAAGAAATGTTACAGAAGGTCCTATGATTGGAAAAGGCTTTTTAATGACCGCTGCCCTCCATTAAGTCCACAGTCAGGGGGATTGGAGAAATTGTAAACACAGCACCATGGTTATTCTCCCTAGGAGTGAGGAAGAGATATATATATATATATATATATATCTCAACGCGAAGCCATGCCGTAGGACCCTTAAAGAAGTAACAATAAACCAGAATGAAACAAGAACCTGCAGGCGTGCCTCGAATCTGTGTTCACTGGTCAAGATCATGTTGATCATGGGAGGTTCTGATGGAGGAGAAATATAATGGTGGCGGTTGGAAGCTTGATGAAGACCACCCAGATGTTCCACAGCACTGCAAGGACAATGCTTTGTGGACAGATCAGTCAAAGGCCAAAGCGTGGTGAAGGGAGTGCAATGGGGTGAAGCTGCTTTGCAGACTCACTAGATGAAGGTTGGCTCGTGCAACGTGATATTGAGATGCAAAAATATATATATATACTGACACCACAGCTGCTTCACATTTTATAATGGCCTGACCTCAATCACTGTGAAGTTCTCTGGCGTTGTGTGAAGCAGCCCATTCAAGGAAGACATTTCAAAAACATACAGAGGAATAGACCAGAATATTATCTAACTCTATTGCCCAGGGTCTGATCAACAGCTACAGAAAGTGTTTGAGTTTATGCTGATAACTGAAATTACAATAAATATTGGGGCTCACACACTTTTTCCATGAATGTCTTTGAATGTTTAAATGCTGGTTTCTATTGAACCAGTATCAGAATGTATTCACTGGTGAGACTCCTAAGCACTTATATAAGTCTCTCTGGCTAAGGGCGTCTGCCAAATGCCATAAATGTAAATGTAAATGAATGTTAACCCATTTATTCAAGAAAGGCATGACAATGTGGAATGCTGTGTCTATCATTCGTTAAAGAAGACTGTATTTAACAAGCAAATATGTCAGTTTCCTAAGTGCACAGCAACAGCGTCCCGATCTGTAATCACACACATGACACAAAAGGTGCATCCCAGGTAGGGATGGGCATTTCTGACAGAAATACTAGTCAAATTTCTAACTGAAATTAAATTAACTTGAAAAGGTAGTTCAGTTGCTGTAGCGTACAATGACATTTTATTGCCTGCGCAGTTATGGTGAACGGTGATTTCTTTATTTTTAACAAGAAAATCCTGGAAAATGGAGGTAAACTTCAGAATGAATAAACCGCAAACTTTTTAAAGAATGAATAAATCACACATAATTTTAATGATGCTACATAATATATAAAACAGCTCATTTATTATTCAGTTTTATGACTTTTACGATTTCGTACACATTCTCGCATATTTGATAATGCTGGCTCATCTCTAACGTCAGTCACGTCAGCGTGCTTAGTGACCCTAAACTGACAAAGTGAAGGACAGGAGAAGGTGGCAAAGATTTGCTGTGCCCGTACGTGTAGATGGTCTGGCCGCCCCATACCTTCCCAGTTGTTCTGTGGCACACGGCAGCCCCATCGCTATCGCCAACGGAAAAAAAAAAGAACCCTGTGGTATTTACAGTAGAGTCTGACATCCCCTTGTGCAGTAGGGGGGCGCTGTGTAGCCCAGTGAGTTAGGATGCTGTGTCTGTGATCAGACGTTCACTGGTTCAAATTCCACAGTCAACAGTGTGATTTTGCTGTTGGACCCTTAGGACAAGGTCCTTAAATCACCAATCGCTCCAGGGACGGTCTGACCATATAGTTGTACTTTCAATCCTATGTTGCTTTGAATAAAAGACACTGTAGAAACTGTAGCAAGGGGGGTTGCTTCGGAGATGGACAAGCATTAAATGAGGCTCTGACTGTGTGTAACCATCAGTCTTTGCGTACAAAGAGCCAGAAAAACAGTGATTATGAACACATTCGGTACAGCCGGCACGTTTTGACCGCGGCCATGGAGCCCTGTAGGTCTAAGAAGGGCCTCAACAGACGAGTCTGTCCCTGAAAAGCAAGCTGGCAGGAGGCAGTGCGAGTTACACTCAACCCACTCCATTAATCCCTGCCCCCTACACGCCCGCCCCCTCCACCCACCCGGCCTGGGCAGGTACCGTTTCAATGTCACTGTCCCTACGCAGGGGACGGGCCGCAGGGAATCATGGGAGGTTTCCTACATTTAGCCAAAGCACAAGGAAGTGCCCAGAGCAATGGAGACTGCATGTCATTTAAAATAAGAATAATAAGAATTCTGAAACACTTTTGGCCATTGAGTTGGTCCAGAAATCACATATGGAGGTACAATTGTAGTGCGCGGTTTAAATTTAGTCTGCTGATTGGCAAAAAAAATAATAAAACGGTGGAACTGTCCAGTTCATAGTACTGAAATTCTGCATACGGTACGGAAACTTTCCAGGAATCTCTTTACTCTCTTTACTGTGATTTGGTCTCCATTATGTCACTGACCTGTTATCGATCGGTAGCGAGAGTTATAGCCATGACTTCTGCTGTCAGTATTTAACTACATTATTATCTATTTTTCTCAGAATTGGAAGATGCCCCCTTTAAGGGTACGATTTGCGGAGCTGGTGAACTTCCAGGGAGGGGTGAGGAGTATAATCCGTAAACAGGGAGATGTGACACAGTGACCTGGTCCTCCTTCTAATCCTGCTCCTGTCATTATCTCCCTTCATGTGGCGTATAAACCCGTTTGCACTACTGCTTAATGATGCACACAGGAAATCCCCTAATTAGCAGCTCATTTTTCACTTCCGCCTTACACTTGTTGTCCAGCTGGCTTAGTGATTCCTCAACCCCAGTTTTTACGTGGATCTTTCGGCTCCATTTCCCCCCCAGACCACAGATCTTGTTTCCGCTCAAGGCCACGCGAACGACTACATTACCGCATGCCGTGTGCCGCATGCCACCTGGCCTCCACCGCATGTTTGCTTTGGCTTCGTGGAGCATTGAAGTTGCTCCCAACTGGAGATGCCTCCAGCATTTATCGGAGAAGGAACCAGAAAATGACTCCAGTCAGCAGATGACCTCAGTATGCTTCCCTTGAAGGTATTTTGGGCGAACCAGTGTGATGAGCAATGTTTCCAATCGAGTTAAAGCACCTGATGACCCCGTCTTCAAGTCTGAACTACAAAAGCACGAAAATCAACGACTCCCCTGTGACTTAATGGGAATGTTAAGTAAGGCCTTGTCCAGCATAATCAAGGAGACAAACATCTTAGCTGGTGACCTAAGAGGGCTTGTCTTCAGTTGAATCTTTTTTTACTCTTTTACTGGTGTACTTACAGGCTCACTTAATATTTAAAGAGGAGATTTTGGCCTCTCATTACTTAGAGATTGAATAATAAAAAGACTGACTACAGGCAAAAAATTTTAAATATAAAGTCTCATAATGTAAAGCCTCATAACCTAAAGCCTCATAATGTAAAGCCTCGTAACGTAAAGCCTCATAGTGTAAAGCCTCATAACCTAAAGCCTCATAATGTAAAGCCTCATAACGTAAAGCCTCATAGCGTAAAGCCTCATAACGTAAAGCCTATTTCTTGCCCTTTAGTTCTAGCAACATTGATATATTACAAATGACTATTGTTATCATTTATTGTTAATTAATTACGGAGTCTAATATTTTATATAATTAATTGCCATTGTCCAATAATAATTATTAAAAAGACATACCCAACCTCCAGATCAAAATGGACATGCAAAGCCCCAAAGCCTGCAGCAAAGCCCCACAAAGTTACACATAACTTTATCTGCGTTCTTTTTCAGTTTAAATTCCCGGTCAAATCTGTCAAAACAAACTGTTAATTTCAATATGTACATGCTAAAATTATGGCGAATAATGATGTCAGAATGTGACGTCTGAATTCATGCTCCTATAATGATATAAGGATTCTCTAATCGTGCTATTTTCCTGTGTCTTATTTGTGTTCTTTACTGCTGTACCTTCTTTTTTACGTCCCTCACAAATACTAAACAAACCGTTAGACCGTCGCCTAAATAATTGCTTTTAGTGACGTAATAATCTGTGAACGGGGTATAGCGCAGCAGTGGGACAGTCAGTGAACGCGTCTTAATTAATTAAGTTCCTCCAAGTATTGATTAGCTTAACACTCCCTAACAATAGGCATTCCCAAGCGTTCTAAGTCCTAAGCGTCACTGCTCTAGATAAAATACGCCTAAAATTCATTTAATGAAAAATGCGCCTGATTAATTGCTTTTGCAGTCGTTTTCTATCTACAATGTACTCATCTGTTCACCTTTGTAAAATCAGTTTTGTGCGCAGTGTAGGCCTATAATCGTTGATGTATCGCAGAGGCGTTGTTGGGACAATGAATCAGTTTCGTTATACAATGGTATCTTGGCATTGATATAGGTAATTTATCGTTTTGTCCCAGTTGAATCAATGTCGTATATTTTTTGTTACTCTTTAACTTATTTATGTCACGTGTTATTTTTTTTTAGCTTCGTCTTAAAATTCGCTAGAAAATTTCCTGTACGGTACACCAAATGATATTTCTCCAGTTCGGAAAATCTATGTCCTGTCACTCATAAAACATGGACAAGTGAATGAATGAAAGAAAAAATATGATGAATTATCATATATTTGCTGCATTTTAAAACTTTGTCCAACGAACCGAACTATGCATTTTACAATCACCCATTTAAAGAGATAATTCGATAAACTAAAAAAAATGGACACACCTAATTAACCTAATTGTACGGAGGGCGCAAAGGATAAAATGATGTCGCTGGTATATTACACAAACAAGAAGTACAATAACGATAACAACTTCATCCCTCAATGAGCTCACCAAAGAAAAATGTCTTAATATACTTTAGATACTGCATTTAAACACGAGTGGCTGACTTTATCAAGACTCCTGGTGCCGTAAAATTATATAACCAGGAAGAGGTTCAGAATAGCTGTTCTCTGTAACGACGTCGGCTGGAGTTAGTTATAATATTCTACATGCAGTTATGTTAGTAAATAACGTTTAAAGTTTGAAGCAAATAAATCAACGCGTTATGGATTAAAATAAGTCCACTTACAGACTAGGAAAGCATGGCAACGACGATGAAAGATAGTTAACTTAGACTAACTGAGGACTGGACATCAGGAAGTAAACATCACGAACTCACCTCCACAGTGCCAAATGTTTTGTGGCTGCAGCGCTCGAGAGAGAGAGCTGATCCTACAACTAAGTACTTCTCAGGATGAGAAACCGGTATCCTGTGCACTCTGTGGATAAGATCCAGAGCGTCTTCGGATCTGTAGGTGGACATATATTATGCTCAAGTGCTATAATTTAAATGTATTAATCTGTCTATTTGGTTATTTTCCGTTTGTCTGCATCCCAGCCTTTTGTTTGCCTTGCATTGTTACTTAATGAGACTACTATATAAGCCGCGATCTCCTTCTGTTTCCTTTCGCGCGCGTCTCTCTCACAAGCTCCTGTCCATCTCCATCTCTGCAAGTGTGTGGGTGCGGGAGAGTGAGGGAGGGAGGGAGGGATGGATGGGGGGGGGGGAGGCAGTGAGCGAGAGAGAGCCTGTCAGTTTGATTATGTCTCTGTTTGTGTAGATTTGTGTGCCCGTTTGTGCCTGGGCACTTTCCATTGGCACACATGTAGCGGGTTTCTCCACCAGTGCGAAGTCTGTCTTGTGTAATATATTGGTGTGTCGATGCCTATTTGCGCCCTTAGGCAGTACAGCAAGGACACATTCAGACAGCACCGGATGACACCTGTGCAGCATAAAAACGGGTAGCGGTTTTTAATTTATGACTATTTGAATTACGTTCAGCGGCCAGATCTTTACTAGATCAGCAACTGTTCTATTTACTGTTGTGTACCTCTGCTTACCGATACAATTTGGCCTCTTTCGTTCAGTCATTCATTTCTAGGCTTTAGAACATGCTTTATTTAGAAAAAGACACATGACCTGAAGCCTGTACCCCGGCTTACAATCCATCAGCTATTTTAACCCATGAAATATCTCCGTCCTTTGTTTTGTGGGAGCACCGTAATTGGAAGAACCCGTCAGTGTCCCAAATAGATCAAGATTGCAAACGAACATCGAGTTCTGCGTTTAAAAGGGCCAAAAGAAGAAGAAGTTGTTTCCTTTTTTAAGACTCCACATTGAAATTGTACTGGTTGTACAAACATTTTAAGATGCATTTTACTGTTGTTGTAATCTGTTGTTGTAAATAATTCAATTTCAGACACCTTTGTGCAACCATAAATGGTTTTATATATATATATATACACTTGCAAAGAATATTATAATTATTATTGTTATTGTTGTTCTTTCCAGCAATGTGATGACCTTCATGTACCCAACAGGCAAGTTCCTCCTTACATCGCCACTGCAGTACTGTGCCCAAAGAACCATCCATCCATCCATCCATCCATCCATCCATCCATCCATCCATCCATCCACATCCAGTACAAGGTCATGGTGAGTTTGGAGGTACTGCAGGAAGCAGCGAGTACATGAACTGGGATATCAATGCATTTCTGGGCAGACAGTCACACACTATAGGCAACTTCGAAATGCCACTTTAGCTAACCGCATGATTTTTGGACTTCGGGAGGGAAAGTGGGTACTTAGCAGAACCCCCCCCCCCCCCCCCCCCCCCCGAAACTCCACAGGTACGCAAGGACAGCACTGAAATACCCAGCTCTACAACCGAGAGGTTACAGTACTACCCCCCTGGGTCAATACAATTATTTAAAATGACTGTTTAATGTTTTCATTACTGTATATGATTGTTTAAAAGGAAAACGGTTTTCAAGTGACTTTATGCCAAAATGAGCAAAGTTTGTGTTCCTGTGACTGTTGCTTCAGGGTTGCCTGCGTCTTGTGTTAAGTCGCACGCCCCAGTGCGAGAGTTCACCACACGCCCAATTATTTTTGCACGCTGAGGCCCACGTGAAAACCCACAGGGCTTAACGTGCATCGGTGTCCTCGCAAGGGTGACACCATCCCAGCTCCACGCGGCCAGCAGCATCTCATCCCCCCCCCCCCCCCGGACCCCCCCACAGTCTCAGCCCTGCTTCTGGGCCCTTATCTCTCCAGCAGCGCCCTGCCTCACTGTCAGAGCCAGTTAGCCTCCAAGCACATTTTTAAAAATAAAAAATAAAAAAACACAGCCCACCCCTTTCTGTCACTCTCGCTTAATGCGGTCAGAGGTGTAATCACCACCTTTTACTTTACAGCAAATATGCCAGCTGTTTAAAGTGCACACCTCCCTGAAAAGCGCCGTCATCCAGCCCTGAGAACAATCCCTGTTCCGTATTTTCTATCAATCGTCCCTTTCTCTGCATTTGGGCCAAAAGGCAACTTACAAGGAAAATCCTTTTCTCTGTCTATAAGTTGTAAAGAAGAGTTACATCATTATTTGCTTGCTTGGAGGGGGCTTTTATCCAAGTTCACCAGCCAGATCAGCAGCTCAGGGATACTGTGGATGTAAACGTGCATCTCCTGTGATCCTGTGTAGTTCCTTTTGATCTAGTCTCTGCTACTTTCTCACTGCACTGTGGATGACACACACCTCTCAGGAAAACTTATTTCGACATCATAAATCACCCTGCTGAATCGTCTGATGGTGTAAATACCGAAAACTCAGATCTATCTTTATATATAGGGGGCGGCCACTTTTTGTCAGCTTTCTTAATATATAAAACAGCAAAATTAGCTGCTTGTGGAGATTTGTGTACAAATGCAGACATTTTTGCTGCATATTTATGACTGATATTTATAACCAATCAGTTCTTGAAATTATTTTCAGTTACAGGAAAAAAATGTGTCTTGGTTTAGAACTACCCAAGATGTTATTGGAAAATATATGCAGGCCAATAGTTTCTATGGAAACCTTTTTATATTTTCTTCTCTCCCTCTCTCTCACTCCTTCTCTAGATTATACAGTTGAAGCAATTTATTTTTACATTTTCTTTCCAGAAGGAAGAGGTGGGTGTTATGTGTCCAGATGACAGCCAGAAAGTGGGGGCGGGGGCTGGGCACGTGGGATAGGACGAGAGGTGTGGACAAAGGTCAAAGGTAATGCAACTTAGCAACAGAAGAATGGCAGCTAGTGGGAGATAAATGGAAGGATGGAATGGGGTGTAAGGTAATTGAGACTTATTCTTACCTCACAGAGGATAACATAAGGGCAGGGATTATGGTGACCTTTAGCCTGCCTGGTGACTAACCTGCATGCCTGCTGTACTGTGCATTTATTCCTGCTAAATTGCCCATCTAGTTAACGTTAACCACTGGGTTTGGGCCAGGTGGGATGACAGGCAAGCAGACCTAAGGACGAGTGCCCCATCTGAATGATTTCTCCTCCCCAAAAGGTGAAATTAGATGTTAGATAGTCAACTTTGTTATTATTAGCAGACCAAAGTTTTCAGCATGAAGAAATGTGTGCCAGATAGCCAAGAAGTCATGACCGAGAAGAGAATAAAGGTAAAAAATCTAAGTTAAGATGACCCACAAACAAAGATACAGACACACATTTCTAGACAGTTCGTGGGATGAAGAGAAAAGTCCTTAACAGACAAGATGGAACCTGGATAAAGCTACACAGAGCTACACAGAGAGACAAATACAGATGTTTGTATGTGGATAAACGCACATGCTGAGGAACATGGAACAGGAACGTACGCGACCCGCACGGAGTAAAAGGAAGCGCCCTGGTAGAGTAAAAAAAAAAAGTTAAAAATAAAAAGACACATGAAGAGGACAATGCCAGCAGCACTGTACGAGTGACAGAGACTAATACTGGGGCGGACAGACGGAGCCAAAAGGACCAGCTGAGTCAGGTGGCAAGGTGACACAGGGGAGGGGAAGGGATGCTTTAGTGTGGCAGTGTGGAGGTGCAGGCTGGGCCAAACAGGAGAGCCTGAGCAGGGGATACGCCGGGGGGGGGGGGAATAGAAGAGGGGAGCAGGGGACATGCCGGGGGGGGGGAGAGGAGGGGAGCAGGGGATACGCCTGGGGGGGGATATAGAGGAGGGGAGTAGGGGACACACTGGGGGGGAGGGAGTGACATAGAAGAGGGGTGGAAGAGTCTCGCGAAGGACATGAGGGCTTGTGTTCAATGAACAGGGTATGAAACGACCACGAAATGGGAGGACTGGAAATTAGGGAGGGCACAGGCAACAGGAAGGTACAATATCAATGACTTTACTGGAGAACACGGGACTGGGAAACACTGGACTAATGAGGGAGCTAACGAGAGGCAGCTGGGAGTGATAGACACCAGGGATTGGAATGAGAGGCAAGACAAATGAATAACAGGTGGCTTATTAGGGCAAGGAAAAGACAGAAGGCTCAGGTGGACGTGGCGTGCATGACGTGACACTGCTGTTTACGAACAGACATGGCAGATTCATTCTGATAAACTTTAGGTGGTGTGTGTGTGTAGATTAGGTTTATATTACATTGGGGGGAGCAAACGTCCCCCAGAATGTCATAAAACCTGTTATTCAGGTCCACACAGAGATCTGTGATCTTTTGAATGCTATCAAAAAGTAAAAATGCCTCAAGGCTCGAATTCTGTTTGGTTACTTATCAGTAAGGTTAGGACTGGGTAGGGATTAACGTCGTCATGTTGGGATTAGATTTTACCTGAGAGTCCCCACAAAGATATAATTACAAACCTCTGTGTGTGTGTGTGTGGTGGTGGTGGTGGGGGGGGGGGGGGCAAGCATGTCATCCTAATTTTGTCCCTTTACCTTTCAGCGATTTAACAAGTCTGTCCATTTTGACTTTCATTTTCCTATAAATCATATGTACAAATTAAGCAACTAAAGAAATAATTGGAACCTTGTTCATTCAAGCAAACATTACTGTTTCAGTACCGTTACAGTGTTTCTGGTTTCCTACTGCGTAAGTCCTACCAGATAAAAGCAAGGAAATAGGAGCATTCGCAGGGCGTTTAGGAGGTATGAATACAGCAGCTTTAGCCTCATTCATTGAAGCACATGATGTGAAATAATGAGGCAAACTGAGCAGAAGAGCTTCTAAAACAGACACGGAACCTGACAAAGGAGGTCAGTGGTAAGAGAAGGTTGCCACTGTACCACTGTGTCAAGTCAGTGATGCGGGGAGTAAAATAACTTTTTATTCCCAATATAAAGAGTAAGTTCTATTGAATTCAGATCTCATTTCTGTCCAATGGGTGGCTTGCTACACTCCGTCCAATTGACCTGCTTAGTACATATCTATGACTAATGTGTGCATCCCACACAGAGAATTTACCAGACCAATAAGTGCAAAAATGATTGAAATGACTGAAGAATCGTTTCCATAGAACTGCAACTTTTTTTTTCTCCCTGTATGTAGCCAGGACAAAATGAAAAAAAGGTTTTGACTGTATAATATTCCTGACAGTGTACAGAAAATGGGTCATAGAAACCTAAACTGTTTTAATTGAACTTTAATTAACTGATTTGTGCTCATTTTTGTAACAGACCTGAATAAATGTGTTTCCACATCAAAATACTGTGCCAATTAGAAACATCAGTTAACAAATAACAGAACTGTTATCTCGTGCTTCCAAGAGGCTGCAGAGGATGTCTGTGGCCATTATTAACGATGGATTAACAATAGATGAATAGATGTCAGATTTGCCTGCATTTACTCATTTGCACCACGTGTTCTGTCTCTGCACCTTGTGGGTGCACTGTGTTCTCTCTGTTGAATTAACCAGAATTTCCCCCTGGGATCAATAAAGTGCATCTTAACCGTAATAAAATAATTCTAACTCAACAAGAACAAATCCTGTGCTTTTTGTATGTATTAGTGGTCTGTACAGTGGTGCTGGTACTATGTACTATGGAGCCCCACCATAGTTCACAGAGAGATTGTTCGGGTTGATTCCAAATGTCCTAACTGGTCGCGGTTTTGGGCGTTATTACTGTTTTATACTGCATTGCCATACTTCACATTTTCAGAGGATTAGAACATACTTCATTGTCTAAATCTGTCGTGCATGACGTGTCTTACGTCCCTACACTTTGTATCCTTTCCCCGCCAAATGGCAGAGACTGAGTTCAGTTCCTCCCGGGTGTCATGGGAACGAGAGGCTGGCAGTTGCTGTACGGTGGTAAACTGTAAGAGATGGTCTCCATGTAATTCGGCAGAAGCAAGTACCCCGTGTATGGGTAACATAGGCGGTATGCCTATCCTTTCTCCCTCCTGCAAGTGTCTGAGGGTTAGATTATGATTATGTAATTACCTTCGCATAGTTACAGGCTTTGGGCGGCTGGACTCCTGTAGCTTCTAGGGAGTGTGTTTTAATTATCACCTTACTGAACACTTGGGAAAAGTAATCTTCCATCCAATTACGAGAGTAAAAGCAAAAAAAAAGGAAGGGATGAGAGAAAGAAGAAAAAGATAAAGGGAGAGAGAACAGCAGTGGCGTGCCACAGTTATTCAGGAGCAGAGCTGGGCACGTCTTGTGCACAGAAATTTGGACGTGCTACACATTTGCCTGAAAAAAAAAATAGAATCACGGTTGGAATAGAAGAGTACTGCAGAAAGATAGAAAAGGAATAAAACTGAGAGAAAGGACACGTCCTGATCAGACCTGGCATCCACTGAAAGATAAATGAAAAGAAGGAGCTGTATTTGGGGAAGGTGTGACGAGAGTGATATGGGGCGTGGTGGGTGAGGGAGGGGGCACATGCCCCATGATGGCATCATCAGATCCTGATTCTTCTGCTGCCCAGTGTTGAAGCGACGCCCCCCTAGAATTAAACTCAGGGCAAACGGCACCTTACGAGCTGAAACAATCAGCCTCCATTGTCGATCCAGCAGAGAGGCAGCGTTTGTAAGGGCTGCCCATGGATTCAGGGACTGTTGCTTCATTTGGAAAGCAGTGCTTGCTTAAAAAAAGCAACAAAGGCGATTTTTGGGCTTTTATTTGTATTTCGTAGGGAGAGGCGGAGACGCATGAGGGACGAATATAGTGGCGAGTGAAAGAAAGAAGCTGTCGTTTTGTTTTTGCAGAGACAGGTATGCATGCAGGCTGAGCTGGACGGAGGCTTTCCTGCAACTCTGGGACAAGCTGGGACATACGCCAGGAATTATAACAGTCAGGTGAAGATTTTCCATTCAGGAAGGGAAGTAAATGGGAATGGTTGGGGGGGGGGGGGTTATGATACATAGCAAGACTGAGGGAAGGGATTAAGTCTCTATTTAGCACAGCGATGAGAGTCTCCGAGGGTGGGTGGGGGCGGATGAGAGGTACACTTGCTGCGGACAGTGCATCTCTAACAGGAATCAGGAAAAAGCCAGACCCCGAGGGGGGGGGGGGCGGGCGGGAGCTATAGAAGAGGGATGAGGTGAATGGAAATTTCACCGACATGAAGCAGGGGAGGGGGGTGATATTAAAAATGGAACAAGAATGAAAGAATGAAACAAGATTGTATTATGTCATCACTGGTTTAAAATGAAAGCTAGAATGCGGCAATGTACCTCAAACGAAATGTGAGTGAAATGCGGTGAATGCAAAAAATTCTAGAGCTGGCCAATGTGTGGGATCTCATGGGCTGTTTCAAGGTGCATTGTATTTACTTTGCAGTCTATTCCTCGTCTCTCTGTGTATTGCTTGGAAAATCAGATGAAAAAAAACGAAATTTACAACAGAATGTCAAGCAGGCTTGATAATCGATGGGGGGAGCGAAGAGGTCTGGCGATGGCAGCTGGGAGACCGGCCGACACCTGTCACCTGACATAGGGAACGCCCACAGAAGGTCACCTGACATAGGGAACTCCCACAGAAGGTCACCTGACATAGGGAACGCCCACAGAAGGTCACCTGACATAAGGAACTCCCACAGAAGGTCACCTGACATAGGGAACTCCCACAGTAGGTCAGATACAGAGGAATACTAGAAAGTGAGAATCAGCAGGATTAACATATTTCTAATTTACAAATATAGACCTGAAACATTGTTACGCAACTAAGTTCTTTGAAGAGGTCAAGAAATAACTTAATGTTGCGGTTTTATGTCTAATTTCCCTTCCTAATGTTTATATAGTACATACGTATAGTAAATAAAATGTTATAAATTGTTTGATTCGTTCTGGGTTAAGCGTCGATGAGTGCGGACATAGGAGAGCAGGCTGAAATGGCAGGCAGACATCGTTGGCTGCGGGTGGAACCTCTTGAATGTCCCCTGATGAAGTGGTTTTGCTGTTACTTTGCTTAGTGCTGTCCTACGCATTCGCCGATGGAGCAGGTCTCCTGGACACCAGGAGTGGCAACTAAAATGACGACAATCGCCTTTAAAATCGCTGTTTAAGGACACTGAGGTTAATTAAATATGCCACAGAGAAGAGCAAGTATCCATTAATCGCATATATGCTTGATCAGTGAGGTAACCAGGTTATTTACAGACTTGTATGAAATGGTGAAAATTGAAGTAAATCAAAGGGAACAGGAAATCCTTACTGCAAGCGGTTGCATTCACTTTTGAAGCCATCAGTGTGACAGTCAGCACTGTAATATAAGAAATGCCTGTATTTCAGTCAGCAGATGGTTTATTGCTTAAGGAGCAAGACCTTCCTTGCATATTCATGAATGTTATATTAGCCGATTTGCTTTAGGAAATCTATAGCCATTTTGAAGTGAATACACTCACTAAAGAGATTAATGTCACTACTCATCAGCATCAGCTGTGTTACCTCGTAGTTTTAATACAGGCATCATGAATATATTTTTATTTTAACAAAAAAAAAACTTATTGGAAAGTGATGGCAAAGTTTTGAGATCCTATTGCTATGGCTACAAAATCTGCACTTGTCATGGGAACTGTTGGCGTGGCAACAGAGTGTAGCTATGCAACCAGGCTTCTGAGCGACAACAAGCTTGATAAAACTTGGTGAGACCTGTATGGGGGGGGGGGGGGGAGGGGGACCATTTAACTTCTTACAAAGCATAACCATAGAGATCTGTGAAGTTTCTCTAATAATCTCACACCAAAATTATTCTGTCTGGCTGTAGGGTGAGAAAAAACTTGAAAAGCAGAGGATATGAAATCACTTAAAAGTGCAGACAATTACCTAGTCTACAGACTAACTGATGTACTTTTAAACCCACACCTGAGATAAAGACAATAAAAAGAAAATAGCATATTAATTTTAGGAAGTGCCCTGCAGGTGGCGCACATCACCTCAGATGACACCAGTGTCCGGCCAGTCCTGGAGTCCACGCTCTCATTCAGCGGGAGACCCTTCTCTGTTAAGCGGCACAGTTTCAGCCAACAGCACCTCTATAAATACATTGTGGGCAATCTAGGCTGGGGCTTCAGGACAGGTGAGAATGAAATCCACTGAGACTCTGCGAATAGCTTGACAAATTGGCCCTCTGTTCTTCACGTTCAGGCTGCATCCCTCCGCCACAATCCCTCCCTCTGTTTCTCACTTCTTTCACCCTTTGTTACAAATAACTATGGGAAATTCATAAAAGAAATCTTTGGCGGGATACACTAAAGTATTTAAAGTCAAGTGTTTGGTGGACGGCTGCAGAAGGGATCGGCTGACGGATTCGTGACGTTTGCTGTTCACTGCTCCTACTCTTCTGAATGGAGGAAGGAAAGTGTATGCTCTGCATGTTCGAAGGAGGCAGAGAGCAAACTAGATATTCCAGAAACTCACCAGCTACCTAAGCAACTGCCTCCATATTCACCATTCAAAACTGAAGTAATTTCCGTCTGCTACTCTCTCCTTCATCTTTGTAGCAACCGTGTTAACATCTGTTGCATGTTATTGCAAAATCACTGGTCTTAGATGATTTCTTTTAAAATAATGTACGTTGCAGTATTGCTACTTTCAAATGCGTTTCTACGTTGTTTGGTAGCACACCAGCATTACCTTGCAACGTAAATATTCTCTGCTCGCAGTAATCTAAAATCAAACTACACGTATCCCAGTTCAGAGGGTGTTGATACGAATAGAGGTCGATGCACAAGTGACACCTAGCGACCATACATGGCAGTAGCAATTTAGGGGCACTAAATCACTGGCATCGAACGTATCGCATGGACGCAGCTTTTTTTCTTTTTTTTCGCTGCTACCAATTAAAAGGTGCCAGCCTTTATGGCGTCATGTCAGGTATCGCGTGACCAGCTCTCTACCTGTTTTAACGGGCAAGCAGCAAGACCATACATTTGAAGAAATTCACACGCAGTTCATACCTATAATTATCAGGCTAAATTACATGATTCATAGAAACTTTCCTTTAGAATTCCGTCCAATGTATCCCGTGATGTTCATATCCTTATGAAGAAATTAAAAATAAAAAGGAATCCCTATTTTTCATCCATCCATCAATCCTATTAATCATGCATCGTTGTATAACATTACAATTAATGGAGAAATTAATAAACACCATATAAGTGTAAATTGTATGCTTAATGCTCTATTGTCTAAATACTACAACTCAAAATTGAAATGTTCTCAGAGAAATTATGCAATCAGTGAGGTGATAAAGAATGCATCGCTCCTTCAAGAAGAATGCAACAGATATCTCATCAAAGTAACCTTCCAGAGTTCAGATGCCCTGAAAATATTTTCCTAAATAATTCAGATAACTATTGTACTCTTTAATAACCAAACCTCCCAGTAGGATCTACATATTACCTAACATTGGCTTTACTGGCCAGGAATGGGTGAACTTTTCTGAATAGACTTTGGTTCTGAAGGGAGTTAAATGCATCCCATGATCCTATCTGTCTGGTTGTTGATGGACTAGATTACTGTACTTTCTTACCAGCCAGACTTATATATATGTGCTATGAACATCTTTTTGCCCTTACATGGAGTCACTATCCTTATCGCCATGAACTAGCTGCTCCCAGGTGACAAAAAAAAAAAAAAAAAAAAACATTCTAAGGCCTTGATTCTGCCCTGTCGGTGGTTCATGCTCTTGATGACTGCAGGATAATTCACTAGAACATGCTAGAATCAGGCCATCTCCAATCTTGGAGTGTTCCTGTACATCTCATCTAAAGAGCTCCACTGTATATGACCAGAAGAGACAAAATATCGGATGTAGCTTTTTATCAGCACCAGAGTTTTGGAAATATTTCTTTGTATGTTTCTAAATGTGTATTTAGGCTCCCAGGCTGGGGAAAATGTTGTCTAAGAAATGCACATGTTCTCAAACCTCATGACATTAACACTTCCATCCATCTGTCATCCATCCATCTGTCATCCACCCATCCATCCATCCATCCATCCATCTATCCAATTTCCATAACCAAGTACCAAACAGAGTCTTACAATGAGCTTGAAGCATATCGCAATAAACACAGTGAAAATTCAGAAGAGGCACACAATCAACTTAAAACACGACAGGCAATTTAGAGACAAATTCACTTAAATGCTCATCTTTGAACTGCAGGAGGAAACTGGAATAATTTAAGAAAACCCCTGTAAACATAGGCAGAACATACACACTCCACAGATGGACCGGGGCTCAGAAATCAGCATGAGGGACATACTATGACCTTATAATAAACTCAAAATCATTCCTTCTTAAATATTATTTGTGCACAATTCACACGGATAAAACAATTGTTCTCATGGACTTTATCTAATAACATAAGGACAGGAAGCTGGATGTTAGGAGATAATATCCTGCATTGGGGACAAACGGTATGTCTTTTGCCTTGAAACATTGTCAGTGATGCTCTGGAGGTGACCGGAGCAGTTTGCCACGCACAGAAAGCATTTTGTCATGTGAACTATGCATTGGAAAAAAAAGTCATAACATTTTTATTATTTGATACCACGTTTTATACAGAATATGGAAATTTCATATTATTAATGAGTAGACCTGTTCACTCTTTCCTGTGCACATTTACATCCCCGAGTGAAATTATTAATTTGACGACAGCTACAGTCTCATAAAATGAAGACAAAACATTCCGGTTAACTTAATTTGTGGGTCTGGGGTCATTATTGGGAGAAAGGACTGGGCTGAAGAAGCTTCTTTAGGCAGAGCCTAAAGGTCTCCTTCTCTCCGTCGCCATCATTCAGCTGGAAGCCGGCCACTGCGCCCCAGTCCCGGCAGCCAGCAGCCCCACAGCGCTGCCAGAACAGTGGGCCGATTCTCCGCTATCCCCTTTAAGGGGGTTTAAAGGCGAGCAGCGACTCCGATTTCTTTCGGCCAACTTTTTTTTATATAAATATAGCGATGAGGAAGCCAGACTGAACCGCGACTGCCAGCCACGTCACCCACCTACTTCGGATACTTCTAGTTGTTTTTTTAATAATATAACTGGAAGGAAAGGAGCAGACTTTCTATAAAGGATGCATGCATGTTTTTCAACACCGAGTTAAGAGAAAATAACAATTGCCGCATGTTAATGAGAACTCGGAAAAATAGTTTAGAAAAACCTGATTAACTTTGGGGTCATAAATTTATTCAGGCTAAAGATTAAGAAAGTTCTACGGAACTGTGCATAGTGTTTTAAATCGTATTCGTTTTTACCGCGACTTTGGTAGATCATCCTGAAAAGCCGAGGCGTCTTGTTGGTTAGAGTTTTTAGAAGGAAAAATCTCCTGAAAACTACTTTGCTGGCTTTGCACAAAATGAATATTTTTCGTCTTTTGGGGGACGTGTCCCATCTTGTGGCAATCATCATATTGTTCCTTAAAATCTGGAGGTCTAAGTCCTGTGCAGGTATGTATAATTTGTTAGTCTGCCTTTCTGTTTGATGAGACCCCAACAGCCACATACCGAAAAGTTTTGTTAGCTGAGATGTGCTTTTGAATCTTTTTGTTGACAGTCTTTGACTGGTGACGTAAATGTTCAAGGTTTTTAGACTCCGTTTGTTTTATTTTACTGCAATTTTAACTATGCACTTTGTTGTTACGCTGAATCGAGTTAACAGGATTGCATACGTTTCTCTTTAGCACTGATGAGCTGTTAATGCATTTGCGCTATTTAAAAAAACTCAATTAATTCATGTGATGAAATTCGGTCACACTACTTCTCCTCCTCCCCCCCCCCCCCTTACAGTACCCGTCTGTGCATTGATTAGTTCTTCACTTCCACGTTTGAACTCTAATCAGACGGAAAGTAGTGTACCATTAGTTTACTTGCCAATGTTCCTCATATTTATGCTTCCAGTCGTTTTATTTCGAAACTTTACATTAACTTCCTTTATCTGGATCCATTCATTCAACGGTCCTACGTCCATTTTTTCCCCTTCGAATACTTTCAGTCACAATCCCGGGTCTTTAAACACATTTGCAATAACCAATCAGTTATCTGTGCACGGCAAATTGCACACTCTGTCAAGCTGACCATACCAGTTACTGGATTTCCTTATGTCCGTAGGTATTTCTGGAAAAAGCCAGATGCTGTTCGCTTTGGTCTTTACCACTAGGTACCTGGACCTGTTCACCAGCTTCATTTCAATCTACAACACGGTCATGAAGGTGAGGAACCTAGAATGTCTAAGAGCTTGCCCCCTCTGCAATTATATGGCTAGGTACCTTCTTCTTTTTTGCATGTTCTCATGCTATATAATAGTTCTGTTGAGGCACTTTGCACCCTGCATTTTGGCTTTTGCAGGCCTCACCTGCTTAGGTGTTCTGCAGAATAAAGACATACAATTACGCTGATTGCCATTTCTTTATCACCCACAGTGTCATTTTGTGTGTGTGTGTGTCTGCGTGTGTGTGGATTAAGTTCACATTACATCGTGGGGACCAAATGTCCCCTTACAATGTCATAAAACTTATTATTTTGACGTTGTGGGACCATTTTTCGGGTCCCCACAGATATCTGTGAAAGCAATCGAGAAAGTAAAAATGCCAATAGTCTTTGTATTTTGTCTGGTTACTTTTTGATTAAAGTTAGGGTTGGGTAGAGGTTGAGGTCATCATGTTGGTATTAGAGTTTCCCCCCATAGAAATGAATGGAGAGCCCCCACAAAGATATAATTACAAACCTGTGTGTGTTTAAAATTCTGCTATCTGGGAAGTTCTCCCGGCGATCCTGATGAATACAGTAGTTTGCTAATTCTATGCAGTTTTATCCAGTTGTAATCCGTTAACTCTGGGGGGGAAAATGTAGAGATGAATTTCAGGTACGTCATGCACAGAATGATTATGAAAGAGTAGTAAGGATAATACTAAAGGAAGTAATATTTTAAAAGAACAAAATCAAATGATTTTGTTAATATCTGGCCTATGGAGCTATATTTACCAGCCCATGCGATCATTAAAATCATTTAAAAACAATGAAATTAAAATGATACTTATGGGATCATTGACTTGTGCCACCATATTCTCCACCACAGGTGGTGTTTCTGATTTTGGCGTATGCCACTGTGTACCTTATCTACATGCGCTTCCGGAGCTCCTATGACTCTGAGAACGACTCATTCCGCGTGGAGTTCCTCCTCATTCCTGTGGCTGGCCTTTCATTCCTGGAGAACTATGACTTCGCGCCATTGGAGGTAGAGGAGTTGTTGTCCGTCACCTGTGAAGAGAGAAACTGTCTGCCCTCCCTTTAATAGATCTGATGTGTCCTTCCTGTCTCGGCTGATCTGGAATCAGCGGAAACTGTCACTTCAGTCTCTTTGGGCATTTCTGAATACCAAGAACGCAAATTTCGTACTTGTGGTCTTGGTAAGACTAGTTTTGCCAACTTGTCTTCCAAGAACGAACTTGTAGTGCAATGAGTCATGGGATTAGTCTTGTTCGGCGAGGATGCAAACGATGTATCTTTGATATCTGGGGCAAGGCAAAGACAACATCTGTGGATTTTTACCGTCCTCTGTACTTCTGTTCTTGAGTATTTGAACTGGTCTTCGGCAATGGAAGATGAAGTAAAACAGGTACATGAGAACACAAGTACGGTCAATTATGCATATTGAGAAACAGCCCATCATTCATTTCCATTGCATGTTCACTTTTCCTCTTCCTTTGTTCCTTGTTGCCCCACACTCCCGTATGCATAACATATGCTTCATGTAGTCTTTCTGGTGCGTAGATCCTGTGGACCTTCTCCATCTACCTGGAGTCGGTGGCAATCCTGCCTCAGCTCTTCATGATCACTAAGACTGGAGAGGCAGAGTCCATCACCACGCACTACTTGTTCTTCCTGGGCCTTTACCGTGCCCTCTACCTTGCCAACTGGGTATGGCGATACCACACGGAGGGCTTCTTCGACCAGATTGCCGTGGTGTCCGGTGTGGTGCAGACCATCTTCTACTGTGACTTCTTCTACCTTTACGTTACTAAGGGTGAGTGTCCAACAGGGGAAGCGTGGAGGATGTTATGTCAGTTCTGTATTGTTGCAGTTGGTGTGGAGACTGTGGTCTGCTTTTCTCCCATGTTTTCTTCTTGTCTCTCTCTCCCCCCCCCCCTCATCTTTTGCAGTGCTGAGGGGCAGTAAAAAGATGACTCTTCCCATGCCAGTCTGAGCACCACCGGAAGACACTCCCCCACCCTTTCCCCAATCCTCAAATTACCTCCATCTCAATCAAGTATCACACACTTCCACATAGAGAGAACATTGTTGTACTCCTCTTAAATACTAAGGCGATTTGAGCAAATAAGAGGTTTCCTTTAAATGTTTTGATCGATGAGCAAAAGTGAGAGGATCTTTATTATAATACTCCTAAGGTGCGAAAGAATTCACGTCAATACTTTGAACCTGGTTTGATGCTAGTTCGGAACTTTTGTGCATATTTAAATCTGAAAACTTGGTACTCTACACTTTTGTCAGGTAAAATCTGCCATATAAGTGTATTGTAGGTGTTCAATGAAATCCCATGGGTAACATTGTATTGTTGAATGTTGTCATCCTGTTTAACATTTAATGTTGCGTGTCTGAGCAGAATAGATAAGCATAAGCAGTATACAATGTAATAAAAATGAGCCCTCATCTTTTGCAATGGTGCTGCAGGCCAAATTATCGGTATAAACTCCAAGTAGCTATACATGTGTAACAAAGTAAACTCGATGAATACAGTGTTCATGAGCATATGAATTAAATATGCCCTGTCTTCTTTAGTGCAATATATATTGTCCAAAGTAACATACAGCTGAGTAGAGAGCAGGATTTGTCAGGGTCCCTGGTGCAATTGGTGAAATAACTGCTGTAATGGGAGTAGAACAGACAGTATTTACCTACAAGGAGCACATGCCTATCTATCTGGTCAAATTTTGCTTTGGTCAATTACTCTTTTTGTCTCATTTTTCTTGTTTAATATTGTTTTGGGCTTGTGATCATAGTTTAAAGCCGTTTTGATATAAGAAGATATCATTTTTATGTTTAACATCCTCAGAGTTTTAATAGAAACTCATTGTTTTGTCCTTGACCATATAACTCCATACATTATGGTTTAGGAGATATCGGTTGGGATCGTGCCTCGTGTGAGCCTTTACTGATCTGCACACATTTGTAGATTCCATTTTTTTACGTAACTGGCCAATTTTTTGTTTTTGTGAAATTAGCAGAAATAAAGGAATGCAAGGGAAAGACCAGGTTGTGATGTATCCCAGCTTTCTGAAATCCTCTATAGGGCAGGGTCCAATTCTCCCCCCCCCCCCCCCCCCCATGCCCCTTACTTGAGTAAACAATGGGAAGATGGATCATATTTTCTTACAACACCTGAGAATTAGCTATTTTGCTTACTTTACAATTAGCAGGTTTGTAATGTTTTATATATTTTATTACATAAATTCCAGTCGGGAAAGTAGAAAATCAGTGTCTAGCATAGTCCAGCATATGTTGAGTATTTTTCACTTAGATGCATATGCATCAAGGTGGCCTGCAATTGACACTGTTAGGTTTTATAACATGTCACCCATAAGCATGATGGTCACTTTATATAAAGTTCAGTTTTACTGGGTACAGTTGGTGTTCATGCCGTCCCCTACTGGAGGTCGGGTGCTGCTTCACTTTTGTTTCTCGTCCCGTGACTCAGTCCATTTTTATCTCATCTGTCCGAAGTGTGAATCTTGTGAATCATTTTCCCAGTGATTGTTTCGTTCTGGCTAATTTAGCCAGTGTGGTTCTTGACGAGTACTTTGTACATCTTCAGCCTTTCAAGAGCAATTCTTCCTTAGATAAAATGTAAAAAACACTATTGAATATCAGGCTATAAGCAATATGTAGTAATACAATAAAAAGAAACAAGATTTTTATTCTTTTCTCAATGTTATTGTTATTGGGTGGCTAGAAAACACAGCTTTGGTTCCCAAACCTTGAGGTAAAACCCTTTCCCAGAAATACATGCTGTCTGTAATCAAAATGCAGTTAAGACCAAATTGAGATTTTTGGTATGACAGCAGCAGGCGGCTGTAACATACTGGACTTTACTTATGATTAATCAAACCACTGCTTACAAAAAAATGAAATGATGGAATGGTCATAAAAAACTGTGACTATTGCAGGGAACTTACTACATTTGTGAGGATTGTGATAACTTTGTGGAACTTTATATTTCTAAACCAGTACATCTCACATTCTGTTAGTTCTGTTCTCAGAAAACACCCACATTTTTTTTTTTTTTGTAAATTACTGCCAATGAGAAGTGCAATAAAGATGGCTTTTTACAAAAAAAAAATCTGCCTTTGAAACCCTTAGTTTCATAGTCTTGTAGCGAACAAATGTTGCACTTACACTGAAGTGTGAAGACAGAACAATATATTTTTAAATCTGAACAAGAAGTGAACTGAACATAGGCCCAAAAGTCATGAACTGTACAATATGAATTTTGAGGAAACACAAAATGACAAAATACATATACATTTTATTCGGCTTATGTAAAAAAAGTATCGTTTGTTTGTATACATTTCTGTACAAGGAGTTTGTATAAAACGAACCTTCCATTCAACCTCTCAGCCAGTGCAAGTGTCCACCAATGGCCACGCGGTATTTTATTTTTTCATAAGGAAATGTCTCCTACCAGTGGTTTCATCGAGACATTGCAGGTATGAAGATGAAACCTATTTTACCATAAAATGCTAATTACAACAGTTCTTATTTTGCTAGAGTTGTATTATTTTAATATTTTGTACTGCGGGCTCTTTTATGTTGGGGTACTGTAATCCTTGGTTTTCGTTTATGTAACGCTAAACCTGTATGAAAATCTTTGTTAATTGTGTAAAACTGATACATGAAGCAAAAATGAGGGTTACAGGTGTCTCAAATTGTTTGGTAATTGTATATAAATATATTTATAAACAGTAGATGTAGTGGATTCCTGTAGCTATATAGGCGTTTAATCAGTATTTCTGGTAATACTTTAAAGTCTCTCAGAAAAGTTATCGCCCACAATTTGAGCAAAATCGACACACTTATATCAGGCTTAGTAGCAAACGATTTTTGTGGAATATAAATTTATTTACAATAATTCTCTCCCTCCCTCCGGTCAACTGGAACGCAAAGAGTAAATGTGTTTAATAAATAATACTCCAGTAATAACACGAGATACGAAAATGTTTTTATTACATTAGATTTACTTAATAATGGAACGTATTAGCCTCCAATTTAAGGGGCAGGAAGAAAATAAAAGGTTTTGTAACTAGAGTAAACCACTAAATCCAAGTTAGAGTCCAGCTGAAAAGTCGTGCGCGCCTACCTCACCTGTAGGATAGTAACTTTATGGTTAATGCAAACATTATAAACATGCTGTTTAAGTTAGATTAAATACATAATTTAATTGCCTCCTAAAGCAAGACGTTATTTCCACAGCACAACAGATACTTCTCGAAGTCCGGCCGGCTACTTTCACTACAAGCGAGTCAGGGTGAGCTAAAAAAGTGCGGAAGTGACATCATATTTTCCGGCCGTATTCCGTAGACCGCTCAGTTAACCGGTTAAAAAAGTCCCATGATCCTTATAAACCTCGATTACAAGTTTACAAGTTACAACACGATGGTGCCCGGCTACGACTAATGAACATCACCCTTTTTTGGTGAGACCGAAAAACACTCCTGCAAGCTTCTGATCAATGACGTCCAGTCGGACCACGCTACTGGGGGTGCGTCGATTGGCCAGTGGCACCTGGGCTCATGACAACAACTGTCAGGTTTCATCCAATCCCCAGCCTCCCTGGTTTCCATGCACTGTTTGTGGATTACGTCATAAGCAGAGAATTAAGATCGTATCTGTCAATGGAACCTACAACACTGTCAGTCGCCACCTTGAGGCAGATTTGCAACATCTCTTCATTCCCTGTCTGGTTTCATACTTCTACAAAACACAAAGAATGTATAGGTACACCCGCCCCACGTAATGTACTTTCTACAAATTTTGTATTGCTCAACTTTGCATCAGCTCACGACAAAGTAAAATGGACAAAAAGCAGTACTTATCATCAATGGAGAACATGGACCCTGCGTTATCGGAGCTCGCAGAGGAATTTTCTCTGGGCGATATCGATGGTGAGTGTTATTCGCTGTGCAGTTATCGTAAATGACCAAATATCTAAGTTGCCGGTAGTCTGAACGATGCTACCACACGCTTTATCCAGCAAAATACATTCAGTGCTTATTTTAAAATTCGTTGCAATGTTAAATCATTCTAAGGAATACCATTTGTCATAAAAGTTGCATTATACTCAAAAAATACAACGGATCTTCTGTCTTTATACTTATACAAATTTCAGCATTTGTCTTTCATGCACAAATGTAATAAAGTGGTTCTAATATGCGTCAGGGCAAATATTAAGATGCACCTTTGCGTTTGTGCTTTTGAAGTATTTTAAATGTATTTTGCTTTAAAATAAATTCCAGTCTAGCACAGCAAATGATTTTCGTTTACCGAGTGCATAGAGTATACTTATCTGGGTCACACTTTTTAACATCTGAATACTGTGTTCCTAATAATGTGCATTTGAGAACCGGGTGTCACCGGTGGGGAATTTCACGAGTAGAAATCGCGTGGCGAACAGGAATAACAACTTTAGATCAAATATTGTACTTTTCTTCCTCATTTTTGCGAAGGGTATTCATGGGATGCAATTATAAAGTGTTTGACCTTTAAAGTTTCTAGATTAAGGGGATTTAACCGCTGTCAAATTTTGAAATAATGACTTAAAAGTAGTTGCATTCATCAGTGACTCCAGCAAAGTGATTCAGAAAAGAGAAAATTAAGGAGAATCTGATATCCATTCATTTTCTATCCTCCCTGTAAACTTAATCCTAGAATAATAACTCGTATAATAACGATTCACAATAACACAGAGAAAACAATATTGTTTTGAGTTTATAATCTATCATTTTTGTTGGTTTATTTCGAGGGTCACAGAATTGTGTTTAACTTGTACTCTGCACTCGCTTTCATAACTTTCGTAGGTTATTTTATATGCGCCCCGTGCTCAACTTTTCGGTGTCACCGTTAGAGCGGGTTTGGATCCGACTGCACTCTTGCCAACATGGTGTGAAGTCTCCATGTTCTCATGATGTTTGCACGGCCTCCTCTGTCCTCTCAGATTTCCTCCTACAATTCTAAGAATTGCAGGTTAATTCAGGTGTTGCCTGTTACCTGCCCTCTGTGTGGGTGGGAATGTCTCTCGATTTCTTACACCCCACTTAGGGTGTATTTCACTTAAATGCAGGGTTTAAGGTTGACTCTGAAGTGATGAATACTGATAAAATCCTGTGTCTGCGCTGCCCATTCTTCCAGATAGCAGTCGGACTGTGTTGCACAGTGCTAAATGGGAGCATATGTAAATTTTACTGCGATAAGCACCCAGTTAACTCCTGCAAGGTGTGGCAGGGTGTAAAAAAATCCAAAAGTCTTTTTAAAATTAAAAGTTTAAAAATACATAGAGTAACAAGTATACCCTTTAACCTAGCTCTGCAAGTAAATAAAAGCCACATTTACCAGATTCACTGTTGGTACTGAACTTCTATCAATATTACCTTGAGGTGTATCATCAACCCCTATATGATACAAGGCTGTCGGGTGGTTGATGTCTCAGTTCATATGATTCTGTCTTTATTGTATAGATAATACATTTTAGCTGTTTTGATGGCTGTTTTGAACCCTCTCCTACGTTACATTACCTGTAGCTTCGACAATGTCACACACAAACGTCCTCTAGTGTAAACAGTGTGTCATGTTAGTCAAGATAAGACCTTGTTGCATCCCCATCTCCGATGTTTGGTTTTGACCTTGCTCCAGTACCCTTGACGCGCCGATTACCCAACTTCTATCAGTGGGACTCGGTGGGGTTAAGTAGAAAACCCACGAGATCCCAGCATTGGCCAAACACCTCTCCTTTATATCCCCACATGCTACCTTGAGTAGAGAGGGAAGAAGGAAAATCGATAAGCAGGAGAATATCTGCAGGGCTGTAACCTGACAGGAATGTACAGCTGCTGGAGTCAGAATCGCCACTCATGGGAGTTGCCCGGTACGCCTGCATTTATGTTTTGTATATGGGGATTTTAAGGCACTCCCATAATTCCACCCTCCCCCACACCCACACTATGCAGGAAACCCTTTCCAAGGCTAAACTTCAGAATCAACCAACTCAAAACTCACAAGATATAATCTGTATGAAGACGAGAAACACACCCTCTGCATAAGAATTCCTCAGAGGCCCAACAGACTAATGGCCGAGGTTGTAGAAGCACAATGGTACCATCAGGGACATGCGCCAAGATTGCCGGCTTTTACATCATCACCAATGAGGAACCCTGAGGAAAGTTCCTGAACCCACCTGTGTATTGCATTTTTACTATATAATGCTGAAAATCAGGCTGTTGAGCTGTACAATCACCTTCTGTGTTTTTCTTTTTTGTTAATAATTATTTTGGCATTATTCTGACTCAATGAAAAACGATTGTAAAATTGATCAAATATTGCCCGTATGTTTGACTTGGAGCCTGCAGCTGGAAGTAGGCCAATGTGAAACTCTTATGGAACTCTTTCCTCCTTCTTCCTGACTTTCGCAGTGGTGTCGGTGTAACAGAATTCTGCGGAGGTTGCATAAAGACCTGTCTTTCCTCATTTCTTTACAGTGACCTCGACAGGGTTATAAACCCTGTCTTTTCTCACTGGCGGCCATTGTCTTTTCTCAGCGATAGTCTATGATAATGTCCCAGACTTGGCACTGAGTTCATCATTTCAAGGCTACTGCACCTTTCATTAGGTTAATGGATACTCCGGTATGCCAAGATCTACAGGAAGGTAACTTAATTATCAGTGGAATGATACATTGGGTGTTTGCATAATGTGATCTGTACACGTTGTTTTTCTCTCAACTTTAATAGCAGAGATCGCATAAAACGGACAAATAAAACTACTAGCCAAAATGAGTCCTAACTGCAGTGTTTTTAGAGTATAATAAATTGGACAAAATAACATACTGTAATGAAAATATTATGTTTAATTGGAACTGAGGGTATTTTCTTTTTTTGTCCATTTTAATGGGAATTATTGGAATGTTTGTGTTCAGAAGCTTCCAGAAGGCTCCAGCAGTTCCCACAGACCAGTTGCAATATTTTATTTACTGGCAAAATCACATATATATATATATTTTTGAATTCTATGAAGAGAATATTATTACAATGAGAAAAACATAAAATAATATTTTACGGAATGTTTAGCCGGGGCGGCATGGTGGTGCAGTGGTTAGCACTGTTGCCTCACACCTATGGGACCCGGGTTCGAGTCTCCGCCTGAGTCACATGTGTGCGGAGTTTGCATGTTCTCCCCATGTCGTCGTGGGGTTTCCTCCGGTTTCCCCCCACAGTCCAAAAACATATTGAGGCTAATTGGAGTTGCTAAATTGCCTATAGGTATGCATGTGTGAGTGACTGGTGTGTGAGTGTGCCCTGCGATGGGCTGGCCCCCCATACTGGGTTGTTCCCTGCCTCGTGCCCGTTGCTTCCAGGATAGGCTATGGACCCCCTGCGACCCAGTAGGATAAGCGGTTTGGAATGGATGAATGTTCAGCCTGCAATGGGTTGGCACCCCATCCTGGGTTATTCTGTTATGGGATATTCTCTGGACCCCGACAATGCTGCACAGGACAAGTGGGTATAGGATAAATAGGTTGGTTGGATAAATAGATGGATGGATGAAGACATAGATGAATGAATCTTTAGCATCCAGTAAAGGTCTGAATTGCCACATTGTGTTAAAATGGATTCTTTTCTTGCTGTCAAGTTACTCAGCTTACATTTTGTCCCCCCACCCCTGGTTCCCTGGCTCCCATAATAATATGTTATTTGTACAATAAAGGTGATGCCACAAAGACATGCATTACTCTGCAAAATATTGTCAGTTTATTTACTGTAAAAAGAATGTGTAACACCACAGCGGGCTACACTGGGACAAAATTAGTCTCATGCTGTTTTTTTTAACAAGACCCCTGGGAGGTGCGGTGTCTGTGTACACAAATGGTCTCCTTGTTTTCAGCTATACATAAGTGCTACTCATTGCCTTCTCTCATTCACGGTCACCACGGTTACACTGTCCAGCTGTTTCTCCTAAGCTTACTGTCACTGATGCTCACTGTTTGAAGTTCACTTGTAATTCTGTCGCTACACTTTAAGTAACCATGTTAAGGAAGAATGCTATGTTAAAATGATATTGCTTAAAATTCAGTTTGTAATTTGGATGAATATGAAAACGCTGAACGGTTAGGGGGGGCGGCATGGTGGTGCAGTGGTTAGCGCTGTTGCCTCACACCTCTGGGACCCGGGTTCGAGTCTCCGCCTGGGTCACATATGTGTGGAGTTTGCATGTTCTCCCCATGTCGTCGTGGGGTTTCCTCCGGGTACTCCGGTTTCCCCCCACAGTCCAAAAACATGCTGAGGCTAATTGGAGTTGCTAAATTGCCCATAGGTGTGCGTGTGTGAGTGAATGGTGTGTGAGTGTGCCCTGCGATGGGCTGGCCCCCCATCCTGGGTTGTTACCTGCCTCGTGCCCATTGCTTCTGGGATAGGCTCCGGACCTCCCGCGACCCAGTAGGATAAGCGGTTTGGAAAATGGATGGATAAACAGTTAGGGGCAGGACAAGAATGATAATTAAAGACCAGAAAAAAGCCTGAAGTGCCCTCTTCAGGTTGACTGACTGTCAGGCTTTATTTTACAGAGATGCTTCAGTTTGTCAGCAACCAAGTAGGAGACTTCCCTGACATCTTTGAAGATCAGTATCTCAGAGGCTCTGCTAAGAATGGTGGAGCAGATGCTCCACAGCCAGCCACCCCTGCTCCTCCTCCAGCCGCTCCTCCGCCCAGCCTCACAGCGACCACCGTCCAGTGCCTCAACCCTCCCCAAGCCCCCGTCCAGGTCGTGGCCCCCAAGCCGCTGCCAGTGCGGCCCTCTCCTGTCCTCCACCCACGGCCTCAGTCCATCCTGCGCCTGCAGCCTCAGCAGATCCACAAGGTGGCGCTCCAGACACAGACAGTCCCGACTCACAGCCCAGGGTTTGCTGTGCAAACGCAGCCTGTGCCACTTCAGGGCCACGCCCAGGCTCAGACGGTGATGTTTGCCCCCAGCCTGACCACGGCCTCCCAGCCCCAGTTCATCCAGAACTCTGTTGTCTACCACCAGAGTCCCACTCCTGGTTTCCAAGGTGGGCAGATATTTGTGCTTAATCAAATGAGCCGTGTATGAATTGGGGATTCATGCATCCATCCGTTTGCCCTAGACAGGGTTATGCGGGGCATACCCTGGACAGGATGCCAGCCCAAATGTATGAATAAACTAATATACTAGCTCATATTTTGACTACCAATGGCTAGAAGATCATCACGTTTATGACGTGCTCCAGGGTCGTGTTGGGCTATAGCGCCCCTCTCCCACAACCCTGACCCGGAATAGTGATTGGAAGATAGATGGATCAGTGGATGGATGGATGGAAGAAGAAATCTTGGTCTGAGAGAGATGTAATTTGTTGGGTCACACCTTAGCTTGTAGGCAAGAGCTTCTTTAATTAAGACTGCTCAACTTTCAAGTGTTTAATTACCATGGAGAAGGGTTTGGGTGAGATACATTTTCCCAACACTACTTAGGTCCACTTACATCACGATCCTGCCACTGAGAAAAACTTCTTTCCCAATAATTGAAATGTTACCATGAAATTTTTCTCAGTTCAAGAATGACCATGGTTTGATGAGCATAAATGACATAACCCATGTGCCACGACCACCCCAGCGATCAGCGATGTGAACTAAAATGGATCGTTTATGGAGTTGAATATCACCAACATTTCTGATTTAACAATGCATCGTCTCAAAACAGTCGTTGACGTTTTTTTTTTAGGCTTTTCTGGTAGATTGTAGTTTATTTTGCTACTTGTTGAAATGTCCTGTATATTTTTGATAAACATATATTTATGTATATCATCATAAAATCTTAAATTTATTTTTAAAATGTTCACACTAATTAGTTCTTTTCATTTTCGCTGAAGTTCTACAGCCACAGGTGCAGAACATCGTTGCATCACAACAGGTGCAGCCAATGGCATTCCAGCATCAGGGAGTCCTGACTCCGGGTACTCCGACCATCCAGACTGTGACCTCAGCTCAGCCGGTGCTACACGCGGTACCACAGCACATACAGCAGCTCCCGGTCAGTCAGACACGATCTTCTCTAAGGCTCAGCTGTAATTTCAAGTGTCAAAATTGTTGATGTTGATGTTGCTCTATAAAATGTTTCATAGCAAATTCCACGTGCCTGAATCCAAACGCCAGAACCTCTAAATCAAGAAAGCAGAATGGAGTGTTTATATAAACTCCTTCGATGTGTTTTCTTCAGGTCCTGCTGCACCAGCCCCAAATAATAAAGACAGACTCTCTTGTTCTCACAACTCTGAAATCTGACGCAACACAGGTTTTACCCACCATGCATAACCCACCTGGTATCACTGCACTGACTACCCCCATCCAGACCACCTCCCTGCAAGTTCCGGTGAGTCATTTAACGTGCCGATTTAGACCCAAAAGGGAGATGAGGCTTTGAAATGAGCTGTCATTCATTGTCTGGTTTAATGCCACGGGAACCAGTAAATCCAGTAAGAACGGAATCAAACGGTCTGTGGTTTGCAAGAGTGCAGTAGTTCCACCCCTTACAGATTGTGACACCTCGCTCCACCCAGCACTACTAAGACCTGTGCATTACATTCTGTGTAAGAGCTGCAGCCTTGTCAGATTAATCACTTAGTCTGCTCACTTTATTAATTTTTTTATACCTATTTTCTCATTGGTGACCTTTTCAGGCATTCAAAGATACAATAGTTTTATTGTCATTTGTACAATGAGAAATAATTGCTTGCCTGCTTCCCTGCAGACATAAACAACATATAACAATGAAGTACAACAAATGACAGAATCCTGAACAATAACATACAATGTACATGCAATATGCAATATATGTGTGAATGGGGGCGTGTCCTGTGATACCCCAGCCTTGTGTCTGTGGCTTCTTTGTATAGGACAGGTGGATATAGAAAATGGATGGATGGATGAATGGATGCAGAAACACATGAGTAGGACAAGATGCCGAGGTTTAAAGTGACAGTGATTAATAAGTAATGTTGGTGATTAGATAATATACTGGAGGGGTCTGGATGTTGGGGGTCTTTCATTGTACATCTTATCTAGTCTTGATCCTTTTCACCAGATCTAAATCTAATTGTTTTCTTAAATTTATATTTATATGTAACCATCGTGGGGCGGCATGGTGGTGCAGTGGTTAACACTGTCACCTCATACCTCTGGGATCCGGGTTCAAGTCTCCGCCTGGGTTACATGCGTGTGGAGTTTGCATGTTCTCACCATGTCGTCGTGGGGTTTCCTCCGGGTACTCCGGTTTCCCGCCACAATCAAAAAAGATGTTGCGTTACCATATTGCCGTAGGTGTTCATGGTGTATGATTGTGCCCTACAATGGGTTGATGCCCCTGCCTTGTGCCCATAGCATCTAGGATAGGCTCCAGACCCCCCGCCACCCAGACTATGCTAAGCGGTTTCAGAAGATGGATGGATTTAACCATCTTTTTCTCCTGTCATTCCTTTTGTCCATTTAGACCCTAATGAGTAGCAATATCCTAACCACTCTACCGGTAGTGGTGGGCGGCGGAGACAAACAGATGTCACCAGTGATGTGCCAGGGTGGGAGCATTGCCATGGCGACGCAAGACCAAGGATCTGGGCTGGGGGTGAGCCTAGGGTCAGGGGTCGTGATGGAGGGCGAGAGGAAGACCACGCACAACATCATTGAGAAGCGGTACCGCTCCTCAATTAACGACAAGATCATCGAGCTGAGAGACCTGGTTATGGGGAACGATGCCAAGGTGAGCAGGAAGAAGAATGCAAGGAGGGTGACGTTTATTGAGCAGGAGCTGAGCATCGCTAAACAGACAGAGATGGAGTGGGGTCGTAGCTTGAGGTTGGGCGCAGCATGACCCACGACTGTACATAGTTATTCACATCACAGTCCTGTTCCTCTCGCTGTCTAGATGCACAAGTCGGGGGTCTTGCGGAAGTCCATCGATTACATTAAGTACCTTCAGCAAGTCAACCGTAAATTACGCCAGGAAAATATGACCCTCAAGATGGCCAAGCAGAAAAGCAGTGAGTTGTTTTCTGTTTTTAACACTTAAATACAGCCAGGGGACGTATGTTCTTGTAGCAGGATAATACTTTGTTAATTTAATAACAGTTTAATGACTATTGATGTTATTCAGGGTATCCAGGACGCTCCCACCCTCACTCTGGGCCATGTGAACCTTAGCACTGGGCCATGTGAACCTGAGCACTGGGCCATGTGAACCTTAGCACTGGGCCATGTGAACCTGAGCACTGGGCCATGTGAACCTTAGCACTGGGCCATGTGAACCTGAGCACTGGGCCATGTGAACCTTAGCACTGGGCCATGTGAACCTGAGCACTGGGCCATGTGAACCTGAGCACTGGGCCATGTGAACCTTAGCACTGGGCCATGTGAACCTTAGCACTGGGCCATGTGAACCTGAGCACTGGGCCATGTGAACCTGAGCACTGGGACATGTGAACCTGAGCACTGGGCCATGTGAACCTTAGCACTGGGCCATGTGAACCTGAGCATTTTGTACTGACTGTCCCCCTCTCTACTCCAGAGTCAATAAGCCGGGTTGAGAATGTGCTGATGAAGCCAGAAAGGGTAACAATGTCCCCACCTTTCTCTGACTCGGACTCAAACTCCTCATGCCAGTTGTCCCCATACTGCGTTGACTCTGAGTCAGGGACTCCTCTGTCGGAGCACGATCTGGTGAGCATCGCATGACCCCCTTTGTGGTATTCCCTTCCACCCCCAATTCTGAGGCACGACACCTAAAATATAACCGAAGTGACCTTGTGTTTCGCCCCCAAGGTGAAAAATGAGCCAGACTCGCCGGCCTCGCTGGCAGTGTTGGACCGCTCTCGCCTTCTCCTCTGCTGCCTCACCCTCCTCTGCCTGTCCCTCAATCCCCTCCCCTCACTCCTCAGATTTGGGGAGCAGGGTGGGGTGAGCTGGCCCTCATTAGGAGATGGGCACGGATCCTCTAGGGTGGTACTGAGTCATCCCGATCAAAACCCGACCTTCAGTAAGCCCTCACGCTCTCCATCAGACGTTACACTTAGAAGGCAATACCACGGGGCGTCGGCATTGGCCGTTTGAGTGAACAGATTCATTGCTCATCTTCCTTCATATTCTTGGCCAAAATACACAGTAGGTCTAATTTGATCCTCTTTCACTGTGCAGTGGAATTCCTGCTGTCAAACACTGTGCGTGTGAGTCGTACCAATGTACTGCCTCGGCGATTCCATCTAACCCAACTAAGTAAAATAGAGCTTCATACACTTCCCTCTTACTTTGTAGCACCAGCTCAACAAGCAAACTTCCATCAATTCATCCATTCACTCATCCATCCATCCATCCACCCATCCATATACTGCCCACCGAGTCCAGCATCGTAGGGCCATATGGAAGCCACCTCCAGCTGAATGTTCTCACATCTCCCCTTCTTACTGCGTCGATGGGAAATGGGTTTTCTGTACTGTGTAGTTTTGAAAGCCCTTTCTGATGTGACACTTGTGGCTTGAGGCGTGTGCCAGCATCTGTCTCTGCCTGTCCCTCACAGCTGGCTGGCTCTGGAAACTCCTGCCCTGGGTGTGCATGTGGCTGCTGAGTGGCGTGGGAGCCGTCTGGGGCTGCGTCAGGGTGCTGTACCTCTGGGAGCCGGTCACCCCCCTGCACTCGCCCAAGTCCTTCTGCTTCTGGAGGCACCGCAAACAGGCCGACCTGCACTTGTACAGGGTAGGTAACACGTCTCCACATTTGCATTATTTTCTTCCCTGCGTTTAGTGTGTAGGGCAGCAGGGGGAGCGATAGTTAAGGAGTTTTTGGCCAACAGGCTGCAGGTTGAAATTCTCTAAAAAGGAAGCCATCTTGTTTCAGAAGTGAAATGGTTTATTAATTCCTTCCCCCATATAATTTATAAATATGTTTAATTAAGACCGATGGAGTTGGAGGTCTTTGGATAAAAGCACATACTTAAAAACATGTAAAGATGGAGGATTTCATTGTGTATTACCACAATCTTCCTGACCTACTGGTCTTATCCTCCAGACATGTAGTAAACTCAGAGTAATGTGGCTTTGTCTCTCCTCTCCCAGGGCAACTACTCCTCCGCAGAAGCCAGCTTACAGACCTGCCTGTCTCTCCTGTCCAGGACCCTTCCAACTAACCATCTTGACTTGACCTGTTCGCTCTGCTGGAATGTGATTCGCTACTGCCTGTTCTGGCCGCCCCCCTTACGTCAACTGGTTCTCTGGATTGGAGGGGACCGTGAGTGGGAGGAGTCTCAGACCAGCTTCAGGGACGCAGCTCTGGTGTATCACAGTCTCAGCCAGCTTCAGCTCACAGGTATGTTCATTTGAATAGTCCAGTTTGTTGTGATTGAGAGGTTTGAAATGACACGTATATGTTATATATTTAGACTTTGAAGCACTTTTCAGCTCCAGGTGCAATGTGTGCAGGATTGTCAGCTGTCATGCGTCTGGTATGACGCTTTCAGACTTCCAAGAAATCTCGCTGCAAATATATATTATTCCATTATAAACCTAGCATTAGCTACATAAAAAGCACTGGGGTAGTTTGCAAACCATACAAACTATTTACAAGATAATAAAACAATATAAATAAATAAAAATTAAAAAAATCTCACACCAGCCAGCTGCCCACAGTTGGCAATCCTGTACAACAGAAATCCCCCCTTGTAGGCTTGAACTTACGACCATTGTTGTATAAAAATCATGAATAAGTTGGCTTCTCAATACCCCTTAAGAGTAGTAAATCGGACAGGTAAACCCTTGCTCTCTTTCTGTGAGTGTCTTTCTCCCTCTTTCTGAAAGGAATCCCGCCTTCCCACCCCCCACGTGATCTCTGTCTCTCTCTCCCTCCCTCCCCCTCTGGGCAGGCATGCTGCCCCAGCACGGTGCCTTGTGGGGACTCTGCCTGTCCCTCAACGCTGTGAATCTGAGTGAAGGTGCCCAGGGGAAGGTGTCTCCGGGCCAACAGGCAGAAATCTACGTCAACGCGGCCATCGCCCTCAAGGCCACACTGGGGCGCCGCTGCTCCTTTCTGCCTGTGAGCCCCTTCCTGTTTCATCACTTCCTGTCACTCGTTCTTCTTCTCTCCTTATACATTAAACCCATTGCCATGACAGTTGTGCTGACGTTAACGTCTAAGACCTGGCTGTGAGGTACTTTCATTGTACCTACAATATTGTAACAGTGGATTAAAGGATCAGTTAAATATAGACACAGTGAATCATGATGCTGTGTTTTGTACTTTATATTTACTTAAGTTCTCAAGTATCATCATGATTTAACCCTAAAATAATTCTAAAATCCATCCATCCCCAACCGGCTTGTTCACATTAAAGGAGAGGCATAGTTAGGTTTCACTGTTCTGTCTGTTTGATGTTCTCCCTCCGGGTCTTAGGCTTATATGCTGAGCCGTGCACAGAACACGGCCTGTCAGTCAGACTCCAGGCCCCACCCCGATTGGCTGCACTGGCTCTTCACGCCATTGGGAAGACAGTTCTTCCTGAGCTGTGATTGGTCCGTCAGCTCCAGCAGCCTGGAGGACATGTATACTTCTGAGAGAGGCCCAGGTGATTATAATCTGAGGACCGCTCTCTTGAAGGCCCGGCTGGAATCTCACCGCACCAGAATAACAGCAGTGGCTCCATAGCAATTTACTGGTAAAGATAACAAAGCCCATTGAAGAGCAAATTTCCAAAACTCCATAAGATCCGTGGATGGGATGAACTATTTCTGTGGTTTTAGTAAATTCTGGAGGTTGGATTAAATTTGTTTGCTGGATTACATGACAACTGAGTGAGTTTTGGTTCCCGATACTGTAACATGAAGAGGAAGCCTGACTTTAGGTCAAACACAACAAAAAATAGCTTGTGTGAGTTTTGGAAATTTGCTCTTCAATTTCTTTATAGTAAAAACTGGTGCTAGTTATTGTGAACTATTTAGCTTCTTAGCAGAGCCCACACACATCATAATGCGACACATTTACTCATTTGCACGGCAAGACTTTTGTCTGAAGTTAAGTTACATATCTGTAACTTATAGGTCTAATTTGTTTCCGGCTGATTCTGGTCAGTCACCTGACCTGTTCCCATCTGGCCTGTGGTTAGAGCTACGCTAACACTTAGCGCGTCTCCCATTCGTCACCCTCAGCGGACTCCATTTCCCAGCTGCACCGGTGTTTCTGTCAGAAGCTTCTGGAGCGAGCTGTGTGGGCGCTCATCCAGCCCCGCCCCCAAATGGCCGTGCAGGAGAATGACAGCGGGTAAGGTGGCAGAGTTAGACTGCCTGGCGCCTTGTTGCCACGTGTCCCGCATTCAACCTTCCCACCATGACCGTCTGTTTTTAAGGGAGACCTTCAATGCCTTGGAGCATCTTCAGCTGCTGGACAGCTGCACAGAGGAGACGCGCACATCCTCTCCAGCCGTCTCCTTCTCACCCGCAGGTACACAAGTTAATAGGCTGCCGGCATCCCTCTTAACGAGAATGAATGTATTGTTTGTGTTTTTGTCGTGAAATGTCTGTACATACGTCTTCTGATACTGACATCTTAAATTGCCTTTTATTCGGCACTTATTACACCACCACAGGTTTTTACCTCTTGTCCTTTTATTACATAAACTGTAGATTTTTTTATTCTCGTTAAGCATTTGAAAAGTTCAGCGAACAACTATAAATGAAAATGTAATTCAAATAAAACAAGTTACCTTTATAACATGGACAGAGTATGTAACAGTGCATGTCTGACATCCTATTAACTGGTTGTGTGGTGATGGCAGAGTCAAATTCTAGGCTGTCCTTTAACTTTAAATGCACTTGTTAACTTTGCAGTATTTAATGTCAGGGCAGTATTTAATGTCCCTTGCAGAAAGGATGCCTCGAATTTTAACTGCTATTATAACTTTTGCTAATAAAGGTACTCAAATGGTGAGCATACTAGAAGTTTATTTGTTAGCAAAGAATATTGGGTGCGTTTTTAGTAAATGTTGTAACTGTAAAAAGTGAGTAACATGCAAATGTAGAAAATCTCAATGTGCAAAAAAAGCTTTGACTGATAGTGTACATTTTGTCAAACCATGAAGTCATGCTTTGGTTCACCTGACTACATAGTTTATATAGATCTACTTGTTTCCCTGCTTAATTCAGTTGCAGACCCTGTGTGCAGGTGGTGGGTGGCTGTGCTGAAGGCGGCTTCCCATTGGCTGCAGGGTGACGATGTGGCCGCGAGCATGTCCCTAGCAGGTGCCGAGCGCATGCCCAGAGTGCTGCACGAGCTCAGGTGGGTTTCGGGTGCTGCCTGGACCTGCCGTTGCCCTGGCGATTTCCTTGAGCGCTGTGTGATCTTGCTCTTGTCCGTTGCAGCCATCCTTTACCCAAAGCCGTACTGCAGATGTGTAAGGCTGCACGGCTGAGCCTGACCGTGCCGAGGGGCAAGGGGGCCCTGGCGTGCCTGTCCCACTGTGATCAGGCCGGTGGGCATCTCTGGGCCGGCAGTTCCGTGTCTCTGATTCACACTGGCGACAGGCTCAGTAAGGTACCCATCATGCCTTGCTGCTGAAGCACCCTGGTCACATGATAACTGGGACATTCCCTCTCTAAGGTGCATCTTTGGGTACAGGGGTGAATTTTGGAGTTTCCAGGTGCCATGTTGACAGGGGGCAGTTACAGATAACGTGCACCTACACATTTATTTAAATGCTGAAAGTGCTTGCTGAAAGGGGGAGTGCATGCATGTGGTTTTGGCAGTGGGGGTGGCTGTGGTGCATTGTGGTTGCATTGCATGATTCTTGCGGCCCCAATGCAATGTATCTGCAGTGCAACACAGAGACCTCTCAAATGTCATTCTGAACTGCAGAGCTCCCCCTGCTGCCCCGGCTGACCCAAAGCACTGTGTGTGGCCGTTTGTCATGCTCCTTCTAGTTCCTGTCACAAAGGCCGCTTTGTATCTTTGGAAGGGGGTGGAGCTCCTGGTGTGTGACTTCCTGCTCACCCTGAGGACCATGGTGTGGCAGCGTGGCTGTGTTCCTGGTGGCGATCCAGACCCTGTTTCCTCCTACCAGCTTGCTGGCTTCCAGAGGGACCTCAGCTCAATGCGCCGACTGGGCCAGAGCTGCAAACAGGCACAGGGCAAGGTACTACCAGCCAGCAGGCACTGAACACGTCAGCCGCGTTCCTATCCAGCATGACGTTGTGCAAATACAAATACACCTGATAGTAGTCACTAAAGCTGGCGAATTATGCGAGCACGAATGCTTAGATAAGCTTTTTTTTTAATGAAGGTTGAAACCTTGCTCAGGGCAGCTTGCTATTAATTTGTCGTTTGATTCTTCTTTTCCGCAGCTGTTTCTGCACGAGACGACGGTGCGGCTGATGGCGGGGGCCAGTCCCATGCGCACTCACCGGCTACTGGACCACACCCTGAGGCGGGCTGCTCCCTCCTGCAGCTGCGGTGCAGGTCACCAACCGGAAACTCGCACGTGGGTCCATGTCACATGGGCCCATGAGTGGTTAAAATCACACGATGAACATGGTCTGCTTAACTGGCATCACCCAGATCTTCAATACACCATGTCATGAAAGCAACTAGTAAATGAGCAGGAGCAGATCAGGGCAGGAGAAATAGTAAATTAGAAAAAACTACTAATACACTAACAGGCTACTGAGGCTAATGTTATTCAAATCAACGGTCCTCAAGGGTGGAGCCCTGCTGATTTCCCAGCCTTCCTTTACCCGTGAGCCAGTGAAGGAGTGAAGCCTCTGGCCAATCAGAATCAGTAATTATTGAACTAACTGCCTGGGAGAACTGAAAACAAGGCCCGGATTTGGAATGCTGGGCACAACGTGAAGAGCCCTGGTACACATTAACAACAGCTTTCACTGAAAGACTGGCACGATCATAATACTGATGCTGGTTGGTCACTAACACACACACACGCACACAGGTGTAATCAAAATTAATTCCTATGGGGAAAACTCATAGATCATTGATCCCAAAAGTGATATCCATAAGTAAACAAAGAAAATACAGGACTTTTGGCATTTTTTGTTTTTTGGCTGCATTCACAGATCTTTGTGAGGACATTTGGTCCACACAATGTAATATAAACCTAGTCCACACACACTGCAGATGTATGCAGTATGTAAGCTGAGTTTTGTTGAACTGGTCTCTGCTGATATAGATGCTTGCAACTCGCCGTTCCTGCCTCCCTCTGATTGGTTCTTTGCAGCTGTCTCCGCCCCCTTAATCCTGCGTTTCTAACTCCCCACAGAGGGTGCCCTGGGTGAGCAGGAGAGGGCCCGTGCCATCCTACTGGCCTGCAGCCACCTACCTGTGCCACTGCTGCCCCCTCCAGGGCAGGGAGCGCGGCTCCTGGCGGAGGCCAAGCGCACATTGGAGCGCACGGGGGACCGGCGCTCCCTGCGCGACTGCCAGCGGGTGCTGCTGCGGCTGGGGGGGGGCACCGCCATGGCCGCCTCTTGACTTCTGCTTCAGAAGAACTTCCTCCTTCATGACACTGCAGGAAGTGTTGCACTCACGACACCATCAAACTCACTGTGCATATAGGCTTGTGAACACCCAAAGGACGGGTGGTGGTGGTGGTGGTAAACGGGTGGGGGGGGCACGGGGGAATGAGTAAAAATCATTGGGAGGTCAGAAGACTTCCATCGCCCTCCCAGTGGTCTCTGGGAGGCTCTCAGTTGCCCAGGCTTCCCCCCCCAAACACAGCTCAGATTCCTGCTCACAGTCCCAACTGATCATTCAAGTGTGACAAAGCAGTTTGTCCATTCTGGTCTGCAGCCACAGAAATTCAGCTCAACGAAATTTAATTCGGAGTAAAAAACTTCAGCTCAAAATTACTGCACTAAGCTGTCCGAGTCATTGCATTAACACATATCAAAGACATGGCATAACAGCCATGGATACTGAAGGCAGATTTATAAAGTTGGTAAGTTTAATTATATATGAAAATGCAGGAAAGTATTACAGGGGAAGAGAATGGATCACATCTGCACATGTCTGCCTGGATAATGTTCTGTAACCTTCTATGAATTACGGGTCTGCTGACCAAACCAAATGCACTTGAATGTCTCCATTTTGGTGTTGACCTTAGACACCCTCATTTAAATGATCATTTAAGGCCCGACAGTGTTTCAATCAAATGAGAAGGATGTTCTAAAAAATTAGGTGACAGTTGGAGCTTCGTGCAATGTGTAGTCTTCCTTTTTGTATCATTAAAGCAGATGTACCAGGCTGTATAGTTGTAGCAGAATATCATGGGGGGTTTTGCAGTTGTCATGTCCTTTTCTGTTTGATTTCTTGAATAGCTGAATTTGAAATTAGAATTAAGCACTTGGATTTGATACAAAGTGTAAAAGTACTTTTTTTATTATCCAATATATTTTGATTTTGGAAAGAGACGAAACGTTAGCTTTTCTGTGATTTTTAAAGACAAACGCTATACTTTTGTAAGCTGAGTGTAACCCACCTGCCAATCAGCAGTTTACTGGAGACAACATTATTTTGGTTTAGTGTTTGTGGCGGAGCACTGACACCTACAGGCAGAACTGCCACAGTGCAGTTGTGCTTCTTAAACCTGCCTCTGGTGGGCGCTGGCCTGTGCAGGGTTTGCAGCTCTTTTGTATATACAAGGTATGAGCAATAACAGCATGAAGAGCAGCACCTAAATGTCATATATTGGCATAATAATTACAACACATGCTTCAGTGCTCAGACACACTGAAAAACCAGGCAGTCACTGTAGCCACTAGGGGCAGGGTTGAGAATTACAGGGCTATAGAATCACAGGGCTCTGTTTTCAGTTTCCCTGTCTGTATGTAATTGTTTTGTGTCTGTCTTTTATTCTGATGTTATTATTTAAATTGTTTTTAAATAAAAACGGAAAAACTGGGTGACAGTTACCCTTTTCTCTCACAATCCCTGATTCTGGGGAGAGCAGTCTCAGTCATATGCGGCACGGTGCCAGTCTCAGTCATCTGCGGCACGGTGCCAGTCTCAGTCATCTGCGGCACGGTGCCAGTCTCAGTCATCTGCTGCACGGCGCCAGTCTCAGTCATCTATGGCACAGCGCCAGTCTCAGTCATATGCGGCACGGCGCCAGTCTCAGTCATATGCGGCACGGCGCCAGTCTCAGTCATATGCGGCACGATGCCAGTCTCAGTCATCTGCGGCTCGGTGCCAGTCTCAGTCATCTGCGGCACGATGCCGGTCTCAGTCATATGCGGCACGGTGCCAGTCTCAGTCATCTGCTGCACGGTGCCAGTCTCAGTCATCTGCTGCACGGTGCCAGTCTCAGTCATCTACGGCACGGCGCCAGTCTCAGTCATATGCGGCACGGCGCCAGTCTCAGTCATATGGCACGGCACGGCGCCAACACGGCAGCTCTGAAACTGCAGAGGTAACATCCTCTCCTTCTTCTGGACACAGAAATCCTCCGTGTGTCATGTGATGATCCGATTGACCAGGCCAGGTTCACTGAGTTGTCTAAAAAGCTGACAGACTGAGAGCCCTGGGAAATAAACTGACATTTAGGGAGGTTTCGCAAAACAGAGAAAACATGAGAGAAGGGAAGGGGCAGAGCCTTTGTCATCGAGAGGCTGATTTCAGTTCCCATCTGGAATTCCCTTTAATTCTCTATTGTTTGTGCCCCTGTATCAGGTAACCAAGAAATCGGCAATTATACTTCAAGTATCAGAAGAGAAGCCATATTTTCTTTGCTATCCTATTATGGTTTATACTTCTACCCAGATCTAAGAATGCTTTATGCCAGTGTTTCCAAGCTCCGTACCCAAGAAACCTCAGACAGTGCACATTTTTATTCCCTCCCAGCTCCCGATATACCTGAACCACGTACTTGGTGTTTTTGATTGTCTGGGAGCTGGTAAGGAGCAAAAATGTGGATTGTCTGCGGGTCCCTGAGCACTGGGTTGGGAAAGCCTGCTTTATGGTATGCTAATGCTTAATGTAGTGCCAGTAAGTAGTTTGTATGTAAGCATATATTCCATCCATACATCATCCATTCATCCATCCTCCAACCACTAATCCCAATCAGAATTGTGAGCCCAGTACAGGATGCCAGTCCATCACATTTCTTCTATCTGCATGTCTTTGGACAACCGAAGGAAAGCGGAACACATATCAAACCTGACGCAGTCAGAACATGTTGATGAACTGACAAATTCAAGCTTGATTTGTAGATTTCTTTCCTAATATAATGTTTCCTCAAGAATAGAGGTTGTCCCAGAATCCGTATGCCAAGATGTCAGTCCACCTGAACCGCATGAGGACTTGTGGTAGGAAACCCGCAAGAGCATGAAGAGAACATGCTCTCCACACACAGAGCAGAAGATGAGAATCAAATCCATAACCCTGCATTTGTGAGACCACTACTGGGAAGTGGTCAGTCATCTGCTTTCTCCAAAGACATACAGCTAGACTAACCGGTGTCTCAAAAATTTCCCGTCGGGCATGTGCGTCAGCCCTGGACTTTGGCGTCCCCCCACAGTGAATTTTGACGGCCCACATACCAGGAAAATACTTGGCATACCAGATGGCCCATCCAGTCCTGATTTTCACTAAAACAAAAGCATGTTTTTGCTTAATATTTAATTTGGCTCTCAGACAACAACTTCACTTCTTATTGGTGACGTATTGGCAACAGAATTAAGTTGGTAACAGAAAGATGAGATTTCACCAAAAACGAGATCCAAAATGAATTTGTCCCTGCTAGTGTGATGGTTATCTTGCCTTGCACTCAGCCGGTCATATTGCACCGTGACACATAAGACCACAGATGTAACGCTCCCCAAGTGCGCTGGAAGTGTGACTGAAATGAGATGAGGTGGGCAGGTCTTTGGTCTGATGCAGTTTCTTTTACATCCATCATACCTACACATTCCTATGGGTATGGAGGGGCTGCTGTGAAGTATAGTTAAAATACACGTGTTATGTTATTTTAAAATTATTTCTAAACTGTAAAATATACGGAGGCATTTGCCTTTTGACTCAGTTAGACTGACACAATACTTACAGTCATTTTATGATGTAATAGCGTGTTATAACCAATGACATAATCACAGCCTGGTTTAACTAGGCGGAAATAAATGAAGTTGTCAAAGGGGCGAATATTTACCCGTTACTGACTGTCTTTGAAAGCATGTCCTTCATCGCTGCACAAAACCCTCGAAGCAAACACAAAGCAGTACAGCACCTTGGCATGAGATTGGATGCTGCAGGTACGCTATTCGTCAAAACTTTTTGCACATATTGAGACTATCTACATTTGCACGTTACTCACGTATCATTCACTTAACATGCACTCAATATTTTTTGCTAACAAATAAATTTACAGTATGTCCACAGTTTGAGTACCTTTATTAGCAAGAAAATGTCACATCTTTCATTCATCAAAGTAACCTCCTCTAGCAGTTATAACAGCGGAGAAAATTCGAGGCATCCTTTCTGCAAGGGACATTAAATACTGGTCTGTCTCATGGGATGAAACACTTAACTAGTGTGTTTAAAGTTAAAGGAGAGCCTAGAATTTGACTCTGCCATCATCACATACCAAGAGGTCAGACATGCACTGTTACACACTCTGTCCATGTTAAAAAGGAAACTTGTTTTATTTGACTTATATTTTCATTTGTTTATATTGCATTGTTCACTCAACTTTCCGACGCTTAAGAAGAATAAAAATCTGCAGTGGTTAAAAACATGTGGTGTGCAATAACATGTGACTGGTAGTGTACATGGAGGTGAGCTGCGTATAAACATGACTGAGAGGTGCAGGAATTAGCCTGGCCTGTGAAAAGCCATCAAAGAAATTAGAAAGATAGTACAGAGGCAGCCTGAAATTGATATGGGTAACATTAGCAGCAAGGCTGTGAAGTGTTACCAGATGAGAGGGGTCAGGCCCTCAAGAAGTGGATCCAGCAAGTGTGTTTATAAACTATAGATGTTCGTTTGTCTCTGCCGAAAGAGTCGGGACTCACAAAAGGTGCATCCATGCAAAATACGTTTTTGTTTTATACCACAGGGTGCTCCACACAGGTGGAAGGAGGAGCAAACACAAGGTACGGGGGCAGGAATACGGCTCAAATTACTAATTAATGGAAAGATCCTTTACAAGCCTTTCAGCATATCTAGTAACAAAATGTACACATGTCTAATGCACTTCACCCTGGCTGGAACCGGAACGCATTCAATTCATTGAGTTCCTCATTCAACTGGGAATACGTTACTATGATCCACATACATTCTCATACATTAAAACGGGGTGTTTTATATTACGTATAACTTATTAAATTTGACAAACACTGCCGAACGCGCCGATTCGGTAACTTGTAGATGTCCATTATATATGTTTTTATTCCAGACAATTTAATGGCTAAATGCACAACATTTAATAGACGTGAAAAAGATACTGAGTACATTGTATGTTGCAATTGCATGTGAAAATGGAAAAACAAAAGGACGATGAAGGAAGGGGCAGGGGGGGAAAGGGTCGTCACTTTAACATAAAAGTGCAAGAGTGTTAAAATAATCATGACCGGCACCACGGCTTGGGTTGAGTTACAGAGCTGTAATCCCGATCGCCCGGCCGAGCGAGTGAGAGAAGGTGTGGACGGACGCCGAGGCTGAGAGGGCTTCGGACGGAGCGAGCTGCCCGACACACTGCTGCATTTCACTATGCTGACCCACAGTCACCACCGCACAGACCGCGTCTGGGTAGGTCTATACTGCTACATACCACAGGGCCTTCAAACAAGCTAAAGGGACAGTGTGCCTGTGTGTGTTTTAGGTGTGACGGTGCTTCTCAGTGTACATTGGTGCGGATGTTATTTTTTCGAATTCCATATTCCGAGAAGAGTGTTTTTCCTTTCTTTTTGGAGGATTACATTTGCTAGCTTTTTTTTCTGCGCAGAAATCATCATTGTTAAGCTAAGTGGTCATTGGTGAAGTTTTTTTAACAGCATTAATGAACAAATGATAGCAAGTCTGCCCTTAATGGTCATCGCTAGACGGTGCTTTTTGGCTAATTTGATTATGGACTTTATTCTTGCTCAGATGGGTCAGTATTATGTCTTTTAGGGGAGTTCTGAGCAGCCATGATGTCAGTAAGCAGCGGCTGGACCTTCCAAATATTCTGATATCTTACTGTATGCTTTGCACGAGGGACATCATCATCAAGGCAAGGTAAGGCCATTATAAGCATGTGCGTCTGTCCTGCGAAGAGCCTGGAATGGTCTCTTCCGCTGTGGCTTTTGTGTCTCTGTACATGCGACGCTTCTACAAGAGCTGGATGTAGACTTAAGGTTGTGTTGGGAGATGCTGCCAGCTCCTTCATGCAGCTTAAATCCACCAAGCTGCTTCCAGAAGAACATACAAAACACATTGCATGAATTCCCAGGCACTCTCTCACATTTTACGTGTCCGACTTCCTTCTTCTGCCGCCTCCATTACCGTCCAGTTTCCATGCTCCTCCAAACATCTCAGTGGACCACCATCCACTTCACCAGTTCTGCTCCTCTCTCGTATTCTCCCTACATCCCCTCTGCCTGGCCTCTTCTCACACTTCCATTCCCCAAGACTCCAGGTTAGCACCTAGGTTCTCGTACGATCAGACATGCAGGGAAGGCTGATCACCCTCTCTGCGTTCACCAGTAAATCACGCCATGACACGCCTGGATCCTGCCCCTTGCAAACCGTATCGTCAGAGCTGGATGGAAGAGAGCGGCAGCAGAGACAGTTTTGGTCGACACACAGGTTAGAGACAGATACTCTAACGGCGATACTCTAACCATGATTCTTTTCCAAGATTGTGATGCTTTTCGTATATTGTGCATGTAGGCAAGTAAATTCGTCAATAATAACCTGCAATACGGTCTTCGATAGCAATGTGGTCTTTACATTTTTATAGCCATAGTTAAAGCTTTTCTGAGCACCTCCTTTGCTTTTGGTCTTATTTACCTTTTGTTATCTGTAGGGTCTTTAGCAAACAGAGGACAAGAAGCTGGACTTCCTCTACGGAGGGCAGGAAGCTGTCAGTCTCTCCGGGAGAACAGCCCGTCACCCCCGTTCCGGCACTACGAAGTGGGCCGCCCCCTCCCTAGCACCAGGCTCCCAGAACCCAAGGCCTCCATCCCCTTCAGAAACTCGGAACTTGGCATGCCCTCAAAAAGGCGGGGCTCGGGTGTTGACCCATTTGGGAGGAGTCCCTCTCCACCCAAATACTCGCTGCACTCAAACTTCAGAGTAGGCCCCCAGGGGAGACAAGGCCCCCGTTCACCAAGCCCTTGCACGCTAATCCCCACCCCTTTCAAACAGGCAGAGTTGGGCGCCTCCCAACAGTGGTCTTTTGATGGCTTCTACCCAAAAGTACAAGTTCCCTCTCGCTCCTCATCTGGAATTTCAAAATCATCCCCCAGACACGGCTCCACTTTCTCACTATCCTCCTCTCCCTCTCGGAGCCCTTCCCCATTCAAACAGAACGGAATCCCATTCTCTAATTACACTCCTGCAGAAGAGAGAGAGGAACCCAGGAGCCCATCAAAGAGCTCAAATGGTCCAAAATTAGATTCTGAATATTTATGTAAAGATGTTGATACAACCATTGGGATGACTGCCTCATGCTCCTCTGCATTCAGTGAAACGAGCAGCAAAGCTGAGGTGGACAGCTCCTCTCGTTTCTCTGACCAAGATGACCAAAGTCATCCCAGCAGCCACAGGAACTGCAAGGCATCTGAGAATTCTCCATCACAGGCAAACTTCATAGCACTTACCTCCAGCCAGGATGCAAGTATCCTCAGACCAACATCGTTATCGGGATCCTGGATAGCTTCTGTTCACTCATACCACGGCACCACAGCATTCCAAACTTCCTCAAAACCTGGGCAACTTTTGGACACCAAACCCACCATTCAGCTGTCGAAGTCTCACACTGCTGTCATGGAAACGGATGACTGGGGTCAGGGTACAAGCAGCAATGAGAGAGGCCTAGAGCTGCGGAGCCCCTCCCCAGAGTATACACGGTCATCACACCAGAGCCCCTCCCCTCAGAGACAAAGGCATACTATCTCTCAAAGCTCCCTGGAGTCCGAATCCAGTCGCGCTTCCTCAGAGTCGGGTGTTGCATGCATGAAAATGGAAGATTATGTTGTAATGGCTGACATCCCCAAAACCAAGATCATATACCCGAGGGAAGCACTTTGGGAAAAGGGGAGGAGTCAAAGCCACAGTCCCATCAGGCCATATAAGTAAGGAGGAATAGCAAGTAAATTTTCATATAAGATGAAACAAATAAAATACTGCTAATAACCATTCAGTTAAATAAAACAGTACCTGCAAGTTATATTTGATTATTTGTCTACGTTTTTAGGCAAGAAATATGAGAGTATGCTACATTTATTAACTTAGAAAAGAAACCAGATTAACAATGTTTTGTAATGTTAAAATCCTTCTACCCTGTGGACTCTCGTTTGTCCACATTAAGAAATAGTTGCCAAGCAGAGTAACTGATGTAAGACAAACATATTCTAGTTTTTTCCATTTCCTCTGTTAGACAAAATACAAGTTAGTAAAAGTGTTGCTCATTTCCGTATTGGTCCATTGCAGTAAAAATATGAATGCTAATGCTGCAACTTATAAATGTACGATATACTGGCATATGGTGCACTGTATTACTTTATATGGTCATATGCAGTTAGTCTATATGTCAGTTATCTAACATCCTTTATTCTGCATCACTCTGCGTGGTGGTCAGGCAAATTTGCCCAACGGATGGCCATCAGGAGTGGGGCAACTCGGTGGAACGAGGTAGAGGAATGGAAAGAGGTAGGACTCGGCAGAAGAGGAAAGGCGGAGACAGTGAAAGAGTGCCTTGTGTCAGATCCACTGCTTCACTCAGTGCTCAGGTAAGCCCTGCTTCAAACTGTTTCAGGCGCAACATGCACATCAATTGGGTGCTTGGGAAATCTACTCTCCAGAAGTGTTTTCTGCAACGGTGCCCATTCTGCAAGAAAAGGCAATAAAAGCAAACACTGACTGAAATCAACATACATAATCTATTATGCATTCCATTTAATACATGTGCTTGTTCCTACATAGTTCCAGTATATTTTTACATTACTGCTTGGTTCTCAGATCAGTCCATCCATCCATCCATTTTCCAAACCGCTTATCCTACTGGGTCATGGGGGGTCCGGAGCCTATCCCGGAAGCAATGGGCACAAGGCACGGAACAACCCAGGATGGGGGGCCAGCCCATCGCAGGGCACACTCACACACCAGTCACTCACACATGCACACCTATGGGCAATTTAGCAACTCCAATTAGCCTCAGCATGTTTTTGGACCGTGGGGGGAAACCGGAGTACCCGGAGGAAACCCCACGACGACATGGGGAGAACATGCAAACTCCGCACACATGTAGCCCAGGCAGAGACTCAAACTCAGGTCCCAGAGGTGTGAGGCAACAGTGCTAACCACTGCACCACCATGCCGCCCCTTAGGGTATTTGGGTATTTCATCTGTCCTAGGAATTGATTGGTAGTGTTGGGAGAAATGAGGTTTCAAAATGCACAGTGAGTAGGATTACTATTTATATCGTTTTTGGGTTAGAATGGGCAACACAAAACAAGAATGCTGCTTTCGTCAGTAGTGGTTGGATTATGTTGGCTGTGACTTATTACAGGGTGACCACCGGGAGGAGACACTGACAGAGAGTGACACTGCCCGTCTGCAGATGGTTCCAGTGGAAAACCGACCAATGGAAAAGGCACGTTCGTCTGGGTTTGCCTACAAGTTCCACAATAGTTACTGCAGAACCTGTGCACTTTAAGCATGTGTCTGGGTGTCTGTTAATTCTTTCTTCGCTGTTATGTTTCCGTTACCTTCGTATACAATCTGTCTGGCCATGAATCTGCCTGTTAACTCTGAAAGGACTGAATCTGGGTGTTTTTTATTTATTTATTTTTTATTCTTTTACGGTAAACGTTTATCGTGGGTTGGGCTACATGATAGCCGTGTTCCTTATTCGTATGATCCTTTTCTGTAAGCATTCCTGCCGGTGCTGTCAGGGCTTGTACTCAGGATTCCTGACACCAACTCACGTCTAAGAACATGACAACTCGGGAAATAAAATTAAAAGCAGTGAGTGACTGCTTTACTAAGCAAAAGACTGGACTGAACTGAACAGCAAAATACCAATCCTTATCTTATGTATCTCAGTGTCTGCTGGGCTTGTGATCAGTGTGCATACATGGATTTACCTTCGCGCCGCCTTCTGCATGTGCTGGAACGCCCTTTACTCTCCGTTTATGGGCTTAATATCGCTACGTGCAATAGCCCTTGGTTCACTGCGAGGGCCTGCCTACTTCACCATGTGGAACCGCCCAGGAACTAGTCACTTGTCGGTGGCTGTAACTTCTCAGTAATTATGATATTGAAAATAGATGCATTTTAAACCAACCCATGATTTTTTTAAAATGCATGTAAAAGTCAAGGAAATCTAAATGTAAACGTTAGAAGTTAGGCTGTTATGTGGGCGCGACTCGCAGGGGCTATCACTTTGCTATATTAATTGAGATGACATATGCTAATCAATCTACAAGCTGAAGCCTGCGTTTCTCTTCTCTTTCGCCCCTTGGATCTGGGATCCGGTGACAAACATGACGGTGAGTGTTTACCTGTAATTTTAAACCGTGGAGTTTTCGTCACCATTAAGAACATGCTTTGCTAGTGAAGACTGCTGTTTAATTGACCAGTTTTTAAATTGTTGATGGGAAAACAAGTGTGTAGTTTGAGTAACATCGCAGCTGAAGCGTGTGACGGGTTTCTAGCATCTCACGCATACTTAACGATAACGATAGAAGCTCTAACGAAAAATAGCTTTTCACGGGTATTTCTGTTAGAAAACGAAACCTTTATAACCTCTTTTCGGTGTTCGATGTATTTCAGTACAGGCTCTTCCTGATGTGACTTTGCTCTTTGACATTTTCATTATGAATTACCACTTTCGGTAGCATAATGTATAACTGACGTTGTCATGTAAACTTTCGATTTCATTTAATTCTTCTGTTTGTGTCGGATGTAGTCGATTATTCCATATGTACAACACATTTCTAGACACTTCAGAGGTTTTGGTCAATGTGTTTTCTCTACCTGGTTTAGGAGACTTTTTTTTTCCTCCTGTAAGAATAAAATATTGGCCGGTATAATAACTTGTTTTGATTAATCGTCGGCAGGTATTATCTCTCTTTCTGTAATCTCGGCTTCTTATTAACTACAGAGCTAGTTTTCCAACTTCCATTACAGCTATGCACCAATGAATATTAGACTTCAGACTTATTTATATAGGACATGTAAATTCAAGGTGAATGATCCACAGCTAAGAGGCAGTCTGATTTCTGGAGCATTCAAGCTTTAACTGAAATTAAACCGAGACTCCATGTGATCATCTAGTGTTCAGCCAGTGTGTGCATCATGGACGTCATTATTTAGAAGCATCATTTTTAAGAATATCATAGACAAAGACACATATGCAAATTCCACATTGAAACGCCTTGTAATGTTTATAATGCTGCAAGAGTAATTCCTCACAGAATTCGTTTTTAACGTTGGGTACGATTTGTTTGGGGCCCCTAGGTGTAATTTGAAATACATGGCTGTGTTTCATCCTTATGCTATAACTATGAGGACCTGTATCTCCGATGCATTCAAAAACGGAGCCAGTTAAACCAGATATTGTCACAATGGGAAACGATTCACTGGACAAAAGGGGGACGTTTGAACTTTTGTGTAACTACACTTAAGAGCATTTTCATTATTTCCTGTGTAGCTCTTGTTGCAATGTCCTTCAGTGTTCACCTAGATCGTTTTCAAGAATCCTACCGAAGGTCTGGCTCTCCTTCTGAATTCCAGTCACTTACTGGTCTGCAGCTTGCTTTTTGGATGATGTGCGGAAAAAGAGATTAACTAGAGCAGAAAAAAACTGAAATATTTGGTCTGCAATGTTTTTGTTGGTGAACGTGGATGAATGAAGCCCATTAAGCCGTCTCTCTCTGTGTCTGCTAGGGTATCTGCAGTGGCTGCGTATATCAGTCAACGTCTCTCGTTCCTCTGAGTGTCTGACGTGCTTCCTGGGGGTTGTGGCTTTAACATGTCAGCCTCGGTTTGCATGCATACAATATTAAAATTAGCTATGAAAATATACCCACATATTTTCAATTGCTTGCCATTTTAAGCTACTCTTGTGCACTTCACTATTTACTGATGTTAATGATGCATTGACATGTCACTTCTGTGACCTGAACCATGGTACCGACAGTAATCAGACACATGTACATAGATGTAGGAAATGCATACTGAGACCATTGTTAATGTGCTTCTGCTTTTTCAAAGCTAAGTGCTGAATAATGTTCTCCTATTTCCCTGACCATATTTCTGCAGCCTGATCTCCTTAACTTCAAGAAGGGATGGATGTCGAAGCTAGATGACGATGGAGAGGTACTCGGCCTTTCTGCTACTGCCGTTTTGCTCAGTTATTTTTAGAACGGACAAAACTCGCTCAAAGGCAGAGGTGGTAGTTGCAGAGTCCCTTGTTGCATCAGCAGGTTAGCTGATTCTTCCATTTGCCTGAGCAAGCCTGCCTGGATATTTGGCGGACTGGGGGTTACGCTGAAACATTTTAGCATCGTGACACACCATCAAGGAACTTCTTTCCACTGTTGTTTTTAAATGGGAGCTTAGAAGTGTCCCTGCACGCAGACTCTGTCCTGCACTTAGACACTTAAAGTTTCAAAGAGAGAAACACTAAAGTCACTTGGAGTTCCTGCAAGGATTGGGACAGCCCTTGTGTGCTCTTAATAAAATTTCTTTCTGATCATACTGGCTCATTTGCAGTCTCAGCTAGGATTGAGCAGGTCCTGGTCAGGTTTGCTGTGTCACATGGTGTCTGGTGTGTCTCCCCAGTGGCGGAAGCACTGGTTCGTGTTGACGGACGCCAGCCTGAGGTACTACAGGGATGCCAGAGCAGAGGAGGTGAGATGAGATGCCGATCGTTTTCCTGAACTTTCATCCTCACCGTGGTTCCGTACCATGGCTCCGGGTTAAAATTATTTTAATCAGATACTCGATTCTTTGCTGAGTGTTTGATTTGTAACTAAGACACGTTTACAATTAATAAAGAAATCAATCATTGTAAAAAATGTAAGCAGAAGAAGCCTTTTAGAAACTCACTCAGATTCACTCAAAATGTAAGTGCATGGTAAAAGAGAATGGTGTAACTAGAGTTATTTTTAACTCTTTAACCTAAAATTGCATATGGAGCCTGGGACTCACTCCCTTCACAAGCAGCCCTTTGATCCCTCTCTATCTCGCATGCCGTGACATGTGGCACGAGATAAACATCTCAGTTGAGCTGCATGTGTCAGTACTGATTTGCAGATAGTTTCACTGAGCGAAGTGACTGTGAGCTAAGCAGCGAGGCCAGGAAATGTCGTGGGAGGACATAGACAAATTTTACTGTTTAGGAGTGACGTATACCCAGACGAACACAAACTCCTGCTAATTTAAAATACTTGGAATGGTGTAAATTGCTAACACTCAGCTTTGCTACTAAGTCACTGAAGAGTGATGGTGTGTCTGTCATCTCTTTAATATCATGTCAGAAGGAAGATCTGGACGGGGAGATTGACCTGAGGTCCTGTGTGGAGGTGTCCGAGTTTGATGTGGAGAAGAACTATGGTTTTCAGATCCAGGTGGATAGTACTGGAATCTGTTTTGAATTTGAAGGCGTCCAGTAGTTGCTGTTATGTATGATCACAAAATGTTTCACCTCACTATTGGTGGTGAAAGGGAAGACAGAACCTTCAGATGTTCCTCAGAAGGTCGAAGCTTGTACTATTGTGTGTATATCTGGGATTATATCCTCACATGCTCTGTGGATGGAGTGTTTGTTTTGGAATGTTTGCTTTCAGGTTAGTGTTTATCTCAAATGCTGACTTGTAAGGTCCTGCTCGTCCACTCTTTCTCGTCACTTGCGCACAGACCCAGGGGGCTGCGTTCACCCTGTCTGCCATGACATCGGGGATCAGGAGGAACTGGCTGGAGGTTCTGAGGAAGAACGTCCTTCCCAGCAGCTCGCCCGACATCATGCAGTAAGTTCCTGCTGCTGTACTTGACTCTGTTCAGATAGAGTTTTACTTCACGCCTCTGGTGTGTCAGTTTAGACAGCTGCAGAACCAGCTCCCCGCAGTGGGGGGGGGGGGGAGGGGTGGGGGTGGGTATGCCTGACCCAGCTGGTCTTGAGCTTGGTCCACACCACAGCTGGGCAAATGCCAACCAGTCACAGAACTTTTCCATACCTGTGAACCGGAAGTAAGAAAAACTAAAATTTTAAGATGCACATTTTGGACTCCTCCACCAAAGCACCCCATGGTCCCACTCAGGTGCACCTTACAGCTGGAGTGTGGTCCGTGTAACAGTGTCATACGACAGCACTGACTTAACAAACCTGATTTCCTCTCAGACGCACACACCCACACACACGCTGCTGCTGATATGCTGTCTAAACCAGGTTTGCTGTAATTTGTACTGTGTTCTGGGCCTCATTCATTACTATTCTTCCTGTTTTCCAGGCTGTCAGACAGCAGGACTGACAAGATCCACACGTCTTGTCCCCTTTTGCCTGGTCAGCTTCCCTCTCAGCACGGTCACAGGGACTCAGGCTCTGAGGTCATGGCCCCCACCCCGCATCAGCTAGACTACGTGGAGCTTGCACCGGTGATGGACACACAAGCCCCCACAAAGCCCATCAGCACGCCCGAGACCAGAGAGGGCCTGGACAGGGAACAGGCCCGAAGACTGGAAGACAGGGCCCGGTGGTTCCAGGCTGGGGTTCCTGCCAAGGAGCCGCCACCTGGCAGCAGTCTGTGGGATGCTGTGCACCTGAAGAAGGGCACAGGCTCCGCCTCCAGCTTGGAAGAGACGCTTGAGAGGAAGTGGGTGGAGTTTGAAAGACTGCCCCTGCGAGAGATGAGGTCGCTGCCCCCAATTGGATCCTGTGGTAGCCGGCCTGCCAATGAAGTGCTGTTGAAGGAGGTAGTAGGAATGGAGATATTGATAGCTGAGGTTATTTTGTTCTGCTGTTCTCCAGCTGTGCGTTAGCGATGTCACCCTCTGTCCTCTTCCAATCCCTATCAGGTGGCCTTGCTGAAGGCTCAGGTGGAGCAGCTACAGAAGGTGAGGTTTGCAAGAGAAGGTGGGAAGTGTGGTCTAGAGGCCCCCTGTGGCCGTAGCCTGGAGGCAATGGAGAAAGCGCACGGGGGGGCCCTGGAGGAGCTACAGAGGCGGCATGAACGGCAGGTGAGGGAGCTGGAAGTGGAGCGTGACCGGCTGCTTCGGGAAGAGGCCCAGGCCACGGTGCAGGGTGAGTGGGCGGGGATCCCCGTTTGGGTGGTGAGATGCCAGGCGATGCTGCAGCGGACTGGGCTACTAAGCGTTTACGTCACTACCATGGATCGACATAACTGATACTCACGTACACATTCTCGGTATAACGGATTAAATATTTTTTAATTTCTTGCCATAACAGAGCAAATGTGTATTCATATTATGTACATTTGCACTTTTATGACAAGAAATTTGATCTCATTTAATCCTTTATACCGTAAATGTATACTTACATTCTTGCATTTGCATTTTACGTATTTAGTAGACGTATTTAGTAGACACAAGTGAGTGGAGCACATTACAAACGTACGTGTTGTGGAGGAGTCGACTAGGCAGAACCTAATAAGGCAATTCGATGACCAAATTTGCAACATTAAGATTTGCAGACATTCAGAGGACATACAGAGGTATCAAGCTAGTGGAGGAATTCATGGAACAGATGGGTGTTGAGATGTTTCCAGAAGGTAGAGAGGGAGTCTGGTGACCGTACATGGTTCAGCAGCTCATTCCACCATCGAAGAACATCACAAGAGAACGATCCGGAGTGATACTTCTTGCAGGGTGGAGGGAGCTTCAAATAGCGTTGGTTTTCTGACCGAAGGGGCTGAGATAATAACCTCCCCCCCCCCGCAAATTCACACCCCTAGCTATGGAGGTGCTGAAGACGGCCCTGAGGGTGGAGCTGGAGGAGGAAGTGGCGAGAGCGAGGCGGCTGGGTGGAGGGACGGCCGAGTTGCAGGCCATGCCGCAGACGCAGTGAGTCACGTGAGCTGTAGGTCACACGCACACACTGCTTCGGAGGTGCCAGTAGTGGGATTATGGGTAAGCGCTGTCATTTGTATACAAAGTAGGTCTGGCAAGCTGAGATGAAAGCAGCCGCCCAAACGGCACAGCTGACCCGCCGTGGGACACACATGGCGCACGTTTAAGCATCGCTGATCAAAAATCAGTCCCATTATTTCTCCGGATTTATCTTTTGCTGGAAGCCAAACGAAGTAGACATGTTGTGACTTTGTCTGGACTCCCGGACCCTCGTGTGCTCGGGTGCAATTCGGATGCGTTATCTGACTGTGAAGAAGCGAGTGCATGTGTGCATGTTTACAGCTCATTGGACAGCATGCATCCGGTGCAGGTTTTGCTGTTTTGGCCGCATGATCAAAGGTGATTCGTGAAATGCAGGCCCCGGGCATTAGGGATGTATGTAGAGTGCTGCTGATATGTTTAATTTTTGGTCAGTGCATAATTCTATATATATATATTTTATAGTGTGTATATGTCTTTATTCTAAATAGTAAAATAATGGCTGCAAAAATATTGGGGCGAAAAAGTGATGCTCATGTGGAAGAGATTTATTCAGGTTTTGAAAAACAAATTCCAATTGGACTGGTTGAATCGTGTGGTACCAGTTAAGATGGGAGATGGAACCATGGACAGTGTACTGGGAGACTGCATCTGCAAAAGTTCTTAATGGAAAAATGTTGTCGGTGGTTTTGGGCCTTTTTCATTTTGGGGCACTTGCATCCCTGAATTTTAGTTGTGGTCTAGCAGGATGTGTATGTTGAACAGTTTGCTTCCCTGCCTTGCAGTTATCTTATCGAGTATCTCGCTGCCGTCGCGTCTGAGTGTCACCGTCGAAAACCCGTTCCAGGTCTGAGCGGCAGGCCCAGCAGAGGGAGCTGGACAGCCTGTCCGAGCGGTACTCTCAGAAGTGCCTGGAGCTGAGGAGGGCGGAGGAGAGACACAGGGAGATGGAGAGAGAGGCGAGCCGAAAGGAGACGGAGCTGGAGCAGCTGAAGAAGGAGAATCGGGTGAGTGAGTAATTGTGGGTCTCTGTCAGCACCTGGCTGGCTGGAATACAGGTACATCGGAATGCTTCCTTTCACGTATCCCTTCATGCTCTCCTTTGAGACGTGTGTGTATACAATTGAGAGTGAAGCTTGGGGTCTGAGTGTAGGGTCAGGCAATTTATCTGATGCCCCTGCAGCAGGAGATTCAAGGCCTGGGTCCTTTCTGCCTGTGCACAGCTTGGTGACTGAGCTCGCCAAGCAGAACTCAGTGTTTGGACTGTGCCATTTCTCACGGCAGGGTTTGCTGCTGTACGTCGTTCTGCTGTAGATCGTAGAAACGTGGGAACGATGTATGTGATTATTTCCTCTCTGCCGTCTGTTTGCACCACTCTTTGTCTCTGACATTGACAGTTACTGTAGAATTTATCTGGGTGCCTGAGTTTGCTTCAGTCATTGTAGAACTTGGAAGTTTTAAAAATAAAAAGCAAGCTTTTTTTGCCAAGATAATGATTCCAGGGAAAGCTACCAAACAGAGAAAGCTTCCCTGTTAGCTGGTTTATCTTTCTTTGTCCTGTGAGTGACGTGTCTCCAGGCTCTGTTAACTAACATGGTGTCCACATGCCCCTTTGCTTGTTCAGTTTGACCTGCCCTGGTGTAAGTTCTTCTCTCGCTCTCTCTCTGTCTCTCTCTCTCTCTCTCACTCGCTCTTTCTTCACAGGATCTGCAGTCTCATATGATGAAGGAGATAAGCCACTTGCGCTCAAGCTCTGAGTGTGAGGGCTCAGACCGCGTCCTGCATGACGGCCACGAGTGCAGTTCCTGCGAGTTGGAGGTAAGGCAGAAACGATAAGGGAACACTGCTGCAATTGATCACTGTCACCACCTAGTGGTCGCTGCCTTTGAAATTTGAATCTTGTGATCGGCCGTCTACCTGGTTGTCGACCGTAGGTGTGCTTTCAGCTCGTCGGAGATTTACTTACACAAAACTGTTCTGAGGACAGAACAAAAAAAAAATGATTGATTCTGAGAGATAACCAGTCAGATTGTAGAGGACGTGAGACCTAGACATCTGGGGTGCGTTTCCCAAAACCATAGTTGCTAACGTGGTTTGAACTATGCAAGTACGACGCAGGTGTTTCCCGAAACCACAGTTCGAACGAACATCCGAAAACACTGTCGTTAAGTTGTGTAGTTCGAACTACATTTCTCGAGTTGTCGTTAGAAGCTTAGTTCCAGGTAAGTAAATCAGCGATGGTGGAAAATGCAGTCTAAGAAGGGTGTAGTCATTGTGTAAGTAAGAAATGTAATAATCTTTAATACCTAGTATGGAATAATTTAGCTCTACGATCACATATAATGTGAAGTGGCCTGAAAATGTAGTTTGAAACGTAATTGTTGTGTGGGTCTCGGGTCATAAGAACGGTAACTGTCTGTGGTGAGTAAAAGGGAGAATTCTCAGACTGCAAAGTATTGTATTAGCACAGGGGTTTTTATCCAGAAAGGGCCGTTAGGTATGCAGCCTTTCGCTGCAAATCCCTACTTAGAGTAGTATGTAGAAGACTGATCGACTGAAGAGTTCGCACATATGGGTTTGAGCAACTGATCGAACGGTTATCCCAAAAAAACCTGCAAACACACCAGCCCTTTCTGGGTAAGATTGCTCGCCCCTGTAGTAGCATATACAGTTAGTGTGCTGCTCGGTAAAGGATGTTGTACCCAGTGGTCATTGTGCCATATGGCACACTTTGCCACATATAGTAAAAAAAAATAGAGAAATAAAAAAATTACTAAAAAAAAGAAAAGAATAAAACCCAAAAATTAATAATAATAAATCATTATCCCTTGTATATATACATGTATGTATTTGTAGCCCTATGCAGACCATTGGGTGTTGTGCGGTTTCTTCATTACACCCTTAACTTCAGAGGGACAACAATCACCTTAGAAGAGAGTGCAGCACTTTGATGAGGTTCTCCTTCATCACTGACAGGTGTCATTGTCATAATGGAAGAGTAGAATGACACTACAGCGGTCAGATAGGAATCCATGCGTTTGTACTGGGGAAATGCCACCTGTGACGTTTGGATATTACACACACCTGTCTATTCCAGTCAGCCACTAACATTCTGTACGTTGGACCAAGAATTTGTAAGTGTTCGTAGTGTGATTGAAACACAATGAACTGCAATCAACGTAATTACAGATGGAGCGTCTTTCACAAAATGCAGTCATAGCTAACAGTTCTTCTGTCTACCACGCCAAGAAGCGTCTCATTATTTTAGCACTATATATCGCTATTGTGTAAAATGTATGTGTGTATGTGATTATTATTTATTTATATATTACGCAGTTCGCGAGTTTTTGTACGCGACCGGCTGTGAAAGTTACACCATTCACATTATAAAGTTTGCTAGCTTTTGCTAACAACTCGCCGTGAGTCTGACCAATCAGCGCAGGAACCACTGTAGTTCGAACTACGGAAGTCCCAACTAACTAACGTAGTTCAAACTACTGTGGTACGACGGTTTTGGGAAACAGTCATACTTCGGATGTTGGTTAGTTTATACTACCATAGTACGATGTGTCGTCAATGCTAACTTCCGTCGTCGTTTAGGAAACGCATCCCTGCTTAGTTGGTCCCTCAGAACATTTTTGCGTAAGTAAAACTCCCGTGGGCTTGTTTTCAGGCAACGCCTATGTACCAGCCAACACTCGCTATTTTTCTTCTGGCAGGTGCTGCTCCGAGTGAAGGAGAACGAGGTCCAGTATCTGCATAAGGAGATCGGCTGCTTGAGGGACGAGCTGCTCTCCCTCAGCAAGGTTTGTAGATGATATTTATGAGGGTGCACCTTAGGGGAAACTCCCACACCTAAGCTGCTCAGCGTCTCCATCAGGCCTAAGGATGTATTATAGTAAGACTGAGGATAGCATCTATTTTTGTCCTGTTCTCCTTCTGGTAGGAAAAGCGCTTGGCGTACGAGCGGTGTAAGGAGGCCAATGTGGAGCTGAACGCGGCCAAGAGCCGCAGCGAGCGGGAGCTTGAGGCCCTGCGTGAGCACCTGAGGCTGGCGATGGCCGCCCTGCGGGAAGGCCAGGAGCTGGGGAACAGCATGTCCCACTGAGACGTTGCAGCCAGGTTGGAGAGGGAGGCTGGTCGGCCCAACCCCCTTACCCAACTCCCCCTAGGAGAGAGAAGCTCTGTGGCCATTGCCATTCTGACAGTCATGTTGGCTTGTCTTCAAAAAGCTTCATTTTTAGGGGCTCCAACGTGCTCAACGCTGCCCAATGCCGGTCAACCCAATAGGTAACATAGAGGGCGCTGGTTTAGCTAGCCAACTTCACTCTGTCTCGTACAGAGGGGGCTGCACTGGCAGTGAAGCTATTCTAGAGTGCCACGTTGGCTTTGGCCGGCACTGACACTGCCTGTGGTGACACGGAGATTGGCAGGAAGAGGAAGATACCAGGACACGTGATTCTGCAGCGAGGGAACGAGTTTCCTCCCCAAAGTACTGGCTCACTCTTTTGCATTTCCTGTTGCACATTTCAGAACTGGGCAGTATCTTTTCAGAGGGACAATAGAAGAACTTAAATGCTATACCACTGTAGTTGTGGCAAAATACTGGAGTATAAGGTCTATTTAAACAATTATCACCCCATTTCTCCCTTGGTACCCAAGGGCCCTATGAATGTGGATAAAAAAAGAATGGTGGTTTTCACTTACATTTTCTCATACTTCCTTTGAAATCTTGCATTTTCTTCTGTACTTCTACTTTTCACCTTCCCTTGTTTTGCAGTGTCTGCAGGCTATTTTTCTAGAATTTTTTTTCAGACTTCTTTAAGCATGTATGAATGTCACTGACTGGGTCATGGGCCAAAGTTGATTAAATCAGATGGCTGTCCACAGAGTTGCAGTGTTCAGAATTTCTGAGATTGCTGTATGTAAAAATTCACAAAAACTACAAATCCCCACTCTTGGGACTCCTTGGGCCAAACAGAGAAACACCCGCAAATGTTTTATGCTTGTTTATACTACATTTTGAATCTGTACATTGACATGCACCAATGTTAATTTTGCTCAAACACTCTGTCAGGAGGATCTAACTTTGAAAAACCTGGAAAATGCTTTTGTTTGAACACTCATTTTTCATGGTGCTGCAATATTTTTGTGTTTGGGAGTCAATGGGTCAGCGTTTCACCACTTGAGAATCAGATTTTGTAGCAAATACTGGATTATCTTCTGTTTATGATGCAGGCTGTGAAAATGTTACCATTTTAACTTCTAAAGAGCCACTTGTCACAAGATTAAGAAACTAATTAAAGTGTTTTAAATCATTTTAATGACAATTTGACATCAGACCTGTTTTTTTCAACGTTTTATTTTTCAACTGAGTTTTACTTTCTTGTGACCAATAATATATTAAGTTTTTTTTATATTCAATAAACTGGTGAATCATTTTTGCCACATGTTCAGTACGTTACAGTTGCTATATTTTGACACACCAATACAACAAATGTTAATAAACACTGATGATACTGCATTACTTTCTGTTCTTCTGTTAATAAATGTGAGGTGTGAATTCTGCTGGGTTTCTAAGACCTCTTTTTGGAGATACTAGAATTCTTCTGTGATTTGTTGACATTGATGTGCCCCTCAACCTGAAAGGGGAGAAGAAGAATCAAATGGTTATAGAGCCAGAAACACAAATACTGGTTCAGTGAAGTATTTTTGCGGCATGTTCAGATCAAATGGTGAAAATGAGGCTAGTGTACAGAATGTCAGCTTTAATTCAGGTTCCTATTTTTCTTTGCTGAACTATGTTGTGTGAAACACCCCTTAATTTCCACTGAGCATAAAGTGTTATTACATGCTGAATGTTCCGGTCCCATTTCAGTTACAACTGCTTAGCTCATACTTTAATCTGAATGTCTACCCTGGGTAATTTTAGTACTGAAATTCCAATTTCAGGTGCTTTGTCCATGGGCTACACTTAGAACCAGCTATCAACAAGAGTGCATTGTGCACACAGCTCTGCTGACTGGTGGCCCATAGAGCTCAGTGGTGAAGTTCCTGCCTGTCACTTTGTAGGTTAATTTGCATAAAACTATTTCTAACATACAAAATGGATCTGTAAGAGCTTTTGCCACTGTCTTTAAGGTGTTTTTTCTTTTATAGATTTACATGGCGGACTGAAAGAGTGTGGAACAGTCTAGAAAGAAAAGACATGCAACAATGTCCAATGGCGTTTTCATATTTTCAATAAAATGACCTGTAATCACGTTCTAACGAGTGATTTAACATTTTAAATAATGTTAAATTACTATGTATTATATATAATGTTAATTTATTGGGGGCAGTGTTTGGCTCTGGGTTACGGCACTATGATCAGAATCCAATGGTCAGTAGAGTGATTCACCATTGGGCCCGCGAGCCAATCCTTTATAGTGTCCCTTAAATAAATGTAACGAAATTTTACTATTTACTAATAAATGTCTTAAATGACGGTTTTATCAATAAAGTTGTACATCCATCCAATGGTTGATACAGAGAGTAGCCGATAGGTGTCCCCAAGTTAAATATTGTTGGGCGTATATGAAACTCATTACCGCATATTTTTAAAAACATGCTTAGATATTTACGATATGTGACCGCGAGAAAAATACAACTATACCCTACTAACGAGCGACGAAAAACTCACACAGAATTATGGGTACAATTTAACATAACGGCAGTCGAAAAACGTAAGAGAGGCAGTTCCAAATATTATTATACACAATAAGACAAAACAATTCGCATTTAATGTAATTAGCCAAAATGATGATTTAATTCAAATCAATATCTTTTTTAATAATATTTTTAATCTGAATAAGTGGGCCATCCATAGATCCACCCCTACATTCATCTCACTTCTAACCATACATCCTGGTCAAGGTCTTAGGGTAAAAATTACACATGTATTAAAACTTCTGTTTCACCAATATGTAAAATAACCAGAATATTTTTTTCATATGTTAATCTATCTGGACGAATGACTTGACTGGCACTAAGTTTGAATGGTTTTGGAGTAATGACCGATTCCTTTCGGGGGACTGACATACTTTCTGTCTAATAAAAAGCATTCGGCTCTGTCGCTAAAATAAAGAACCCAATAGCAGCAGCGGTTGTGGTTTTGTAGGAATGAATAAGACATGGTGGGACTTGTGAGTAATGCCTGATATTTTTAAAAAGGAAACTAGTTTTTTCCTAAACAATCTAGATCATAAATTATGAGACTCACCTTCAATGCTCCGGTCACTTTGACAGATATTTTACTTTTTAAAAATGTATGAAGGTGACTAATCTGTGATACAGGTGGTGGTTTGTGGATGCTTTGTCCCCATTTATACAATTTAATAAGTCCGCATGGCCTGGGTTTTGATATCACCCGATCTGTATGACGTCAGCAAAACCCTCCTCGATGTAAAGGCCAGGGCTATACATATGTTGACAATATCGTATTTAAAAATATTCAAAGGAATGCAGTGTTACCTGCAGAGCCAACGTCAGCTTACGTCAGAATCATAAAGGCTACAGGGAGTGTCGATAGCATTCATAAATCAAAGCAGTGGCAGCCCTGTAAAGTACGTGTTTGTTTGTTTTGGGGGGTGAGTACGCTAACACACACGCATTTAGGGGAGATGCAGAGAAATGACAACGCAAAATTTTACCGCATCAATATAAAGTTCGAATATAAGTTATACAGGAAGATTACTGTACCGCTTCGAGCAACGGAGCCCCATTCCACAATAGTCCCCGATCCCCCCCCCATCCATTTACCGCAACCTTTTTGCGCACATGTATGGCATCTACAAACCTTTGTCCAGGGTTTAATCATCGTCATCCTCGGGAACAAAGATGTCGTTTTCTTCAAGCATAATGGCAAAGTTCTTGCTTATCTGAGTTCCAATAAGTAGAAAAGGGACTACGACAATCATAATGCGAATCATTCCGAAGGGGATCTGCGAATTGCAAAACAAATAAAAAAATAAATCACATATAGTTATATCATACAGAAAGATCATTAGATATTAGCATTTAGACACAGAAAGGTGTATGAATATAATATGAACGCATGGCAAGATTTAATTTCACAATCAAGTACCTATGGGGTGAAATTACGGGAGGTGGCGGGATGGTTGTGCCCCCCAATAATCACCCTCCCCCCCCGAAGTTCACACCAAAGCTACGCCCTTGTAAGTACCTGACTCTTGATTAGAGCTCATTCCACCTGAGACTTCCTGAATATGTACGTTTCACTGTTTATATTGCGTATCAGACTAAACGAGTGTTGTAAATTACAAATATATCGTTAAAACAATTCACATACTTGTAACGTTTACGGGGTTTTAATATAGGCCATAATGTTTTAAATATAAATTTGAATATAGATGTATTCTCAACTCATAGTGAACCAAAACCACAGATTTAACGAACAAGCCAGGCGCCGACTTCCACTGAGTTGAAAAAACTTCCTTCTATACCATCGGCGAAACATTTACAGCTATGAATAATTTAAATTACTATTATTTCCCGATAGCTGCTTAATGAATCCAGAATGGTCCCGTCATGAGAAATTGCCGCTTACTTATAATCTCCCCCAAACTTACTTTAGTCGGCTTAGGCAGAATGGCACCGGTCGACGTCGACACGGCGTTTCGAGACTGAATAAGACGCGATGTGTCCATAAACCTGCATGAAGTGCTACGTTTTAGGATTGCACTGTTTTTTAATGCATAAAACCTAAGAACTCCGGCGACTGCTGACGCCATCTTCCTGGTTTCAATGCCCCTCTAGTTTACACTTGAAGTTGGGACTCCTTGGTTTGCCTTGTAGGTGGGACTTTGACGTTAACGAGGCGTGTTTAAAGCTCGTTTTGAAAAAAAAGTACACGTTGCGTATCAAGTATTTGAAAGTAATACTGTAAGTCCAGAGTTTTACTGCAACAGGAAATACATGTTGATAAATAAACCAGCTGGATTTTTACAGTTTTTAAGTGTCCGTGTTATGTAACTTTTAATTACTTTTTAGTGAAATAATGAATAGCACTGCTGTGCATGGCACTGTTGCTCACTGGGTAGCACTCACACCTCCAGCTGGGGTACGAATCCCACCCTCACTCCATATGTGCAAAAATTACGTTAGTGATGAATGCCTGGATACCTGGCCCACTTAATATAATTCTGTATTTTTACCTAATATTCCCGGATAATTCATTGACGATTAGAATTTAGGGGAAATAATTAAATTAATCTAATTAAATGAATTCTGTAAACTTTAACTTCACGCATTGATGCTCATTAAATGGTTGGGGTCAGAATATCTCCATCCATCTATCTATCCACTCATCCACCTATCGATGTTACAACTGTTTATTCTGATTAGAGTCACTGAGGTGGCCAGAGCCAAGCCAGTGAGCACAGGGCACAAGATTGGGGTAGACAGACGGATAAATGAATTATTAACATCCTGGATGGCATGCCACTCCATCACAGGGCACACGAAATTAGGGAAACCACTTAGCTTAAGCGCTTGTCTGTGGATTGTCAGGGAAAACCGAAGTGACTGGATGAAGTCCACATGGCATGTTGGATTTATCAACAAAGAAATAGAAGAGGATTATAGAAGTCTGACGGAGATCGTGGTGTAAGAAAAGCTACCAGCAACAAAGCAGCAGGTGGTAGACATTGAAAATCTGAATAATATACAGTAGGTACCATTATTATTATGATAAAACCGTATGATGCATAATCACTGTGTTCATCAACACGTCTCTACCCTCCCACAATCTATACCCCCTCTGAATAGCAGAAGAGTCATCCATTACATGCATCCCTTTCTCTCAGCACTGAAACTTAGTGAGACACCAACACCAAGCTAAATTTGGTATGAGTTTGTAGGTTATTGAGGCTGTTGTGTGACTTAAACCACAAAAGAGAGCAGAGATTCTACCTGTTTGCATTTGCTGGGCATGAAAGCATAGAGAAAATCCATCACAAGTACGAGAAATACACACACACACACACACACATATACGTATATGTTGTTGAACAAAAACAAACGGTACTAATATTACTGGGATTTATACCCCGGCATGGAAACCCTAGTTACTCAGGCAGGCAAGGTTCAAGGTTCAGGGTTACTTAAATGTCACCAGCAGCTTGTCCATGGCCCTGGTGCAAACATATACTACACTTATCATTACAGTAACAGGGCATGCAAGGTGCAAACAGGCAGGAAATAAATGACGCAGAGATAATAAGTAAGTAGTGCTGGGATAATAAATAAAAAGTGCAGAGATGTAAACTATGAAATTTCATTATGAAATTGTGGTTTTAGGCTGTCCTGCCTGCTGCCTGCTGCCATCTATCAAATAGGCAGCCTCCAAAGTGCCTGAAGAAGGCGTGTTTATAAAAAAAGATACAAACAATTTTTTTGCTGATTCAATTTAAAGAAATGAATTTTCTTTCTGTATTTTTGGAAGAAATAAGTCCGAGAACATTTAGTCCTTGTTTACTGAGCACAATTATGAATCGCTATGTATCACATCAAAGGAATCATACATGTCCATTTTCCACCTGCTCCCCTTTGGTGGCTCTTATATGATGTGTAGCAGCTAACAAACAAAAGTAAACAAGAGGTTGTTTCACCTAAAACTAATACGGTACAAGATCCCCACAATCCTGATATCAAGCATTTCAGAAGCAATAAGCTTCCCATATGTCATGCGCCTAAATGATAAAAGGTACCTACTCACATACTTGTGACAGTTCTCACTGCTAGGGGTGTTTATGCGGAGGATACACCTAACGCCAGTGGACAGAATCGGTTCAGCACAAAAGCGCATGAGGACATATACTGCAAATAAACACTGAAGCAGTTTGATCTGGGCTCAGCTGATTAGCTCTAGTGACTCACTGGAGGCAAAAGCACCATCAGAATTCAATATACAAAACTGTAAAATAAATTAAATCTTTTATCAGTTACTGCTTCTTATTAGGGGGCCGCATGGTGGGGCAGTGGTTAGTACTCTCGCCTCACACCTCTGGGACCCGGGTTCGAGTCTTCGCCTGGGTCACATGTGTATGGAGTTTGCATGTTCTCCCCATGTCGTCGTGGGGTTTCCTCCGGGTACTCCGGTTTCCCCCCACAGTCCAAAAACATGCTGAGGCTAATTGGACTTGCTAAATTCAATATACAATTCAATATGTGAGTGACTGGTGTGTGAGTGTGCCCTGCGATGGGCCGGCCCCCCATCCTGGGTTGTTCCCTGCCTCATGCCCATTGCTTCCAGGACAACGACAACAACAACAAATTAATTTTTATATAGCGCATTATCACAACATTACATTGTCTCAAAGCGCTTTACAGTATCCTCACCCAAAGCCCCGAGTGAGTAAGCCATAGGCGACAGTGGCAAGGAAAAACTCCCTAGAAGGAAGAAACCTTGAGAGGGACCAGACTCAAAGGGGGAGCCCATCCTCCAGGGGCCGGCAGGGATAGTCAAATAGAGAGAGGAGAGCAAGGTAGATGATAAGCCAATGCCGAAGCCAAGTCTTCTTCCAATTGCCAGGCAACCAGAGGTAAGGCAGCGGGTCATACATGGAAGATCAGAACGGCGAGCTGGATGCAGGGACGTCACTGGTGGTGGTCGGGTGTGCTGGATATCTTGATAGATTGAGGTCTCCAGGCATCACCCCCCAGGAGGAGTAGGGGAAATAAAACGTACAATTAGGCATAGTAGAGGAGGCTATTGGCAGTGCTAAAAGCTAGGTGAGTACAATATGAAGTGCAATCTGCAAGCTCCGGCAGATATGGCTATGGCAGCATCAGTAGGAGGGAGAGGCAAGTGGGAATGCCGGCATGGGGAGTCCCTGAAATGTCAGCACTCCAGTTCCACAAGAGATTGCAAAGCTAGAGTGACAGTACTGACAATCCAGTTCATCCAAAGCCAATGGCACCGATCCCCACCCAGCTCTACACCTCACACTACAGGTCTGACTGGGAGTGAAGAGTTAGCTAGGGCTAGAACTAGTGTCCCTATACGCTAAACTAAACAGGTGTGTTTTTAGTCTGGACTTGAATATTGAGAGTGAACCTGAAACCCGCACATCCGGTGGAAGACCATTCCACAGCTGACGAGCTTTGTAGGAGAAAGCTCTGCAGCCTGCCGTAGCTCTTTCTACCCTAGGCACTAACAGATATCCCATGGCTTGAGAGCGAAGCAAGCGTGGAGGGTTGTATGTGGTCAGCAGTTCACTAAGGTATTCTGGTGTAAGGCCATTTAGTGCTTTATAAGTTAATAGCAGTATTTTATAGTCAATTCGAGACTTAACTGGCAGCCAATGAAGAGAGGATAAGACCGGTGTAATATGATCAAATTTTTTAGTGTTTGTTAGAACTCTGGCTGCAGCATTCTGTACCATCTGAAGTTTATGCAAGGATCCAGACGGGCAACCCGATAGGAGGGCATTACAGTAATCCAGTCTGGAACTTACGAAGGCATGTATTAGTTTTTCTGCATCATTAAGTGAGAGCATCTTACGAAGCTTGGCTATGTTCCGTAGATGATAAAATGCAGTTCTAGTAATACTTCTTATGTGAGCATCAAAGCATAGATCTGAATCGACAAGAACGCCAAGATTTCTAACTACCATGTTAGGTTGTGTAGGAAGGTTACCAACGTTGAGGTGGTGGAACTTATTTCTAGCAGCCTTGGGACCAATTACCAGAACTTCTGTTTTTTCTGTGTTTAACATAAGGAAATTTTTTGCCATCCAGCACTGGATATCTAATAGACAGTCTTCTAACCGAGATAGCAGTGATATATCATCAGGGTTAACAGATATGTACAACTGTGTATCATCTGCATAACAATGAAACCCAATACCATGATTTCTAATAATGTTACCAAGAGGTATAGGGTAAACAGTAGCGGGCCCAGGATTGATCCCTGTGGGACACCATATTCAACTTTAGTGGCCTTGGATGATTCATTGTTCACATGGGCATACTGATAGCGTTCAAACAAATATGAGCGGAACCAAGAAAGTGCTGTCCCTGTAATGCCAACTACACCTTCTAACCGGTCCAAGAGGATATTATGGTCCACAGTATCGAACGCTGCAGTTAAATCTAGCAATACCAACAGAGATACACAGCCACGGTCAGAAGCCACAAGTAAATCATTCATTACTTTGACTAGAGCAGTTTCTGTTCTATGGTTTGGTCTAAAGCCAGACTGATATAATTCATTGGCATTAGTTTTTTGTAGGAAAGAGGACAACTGATGAACTACAACCTTTTCCATGATCTTTGAAATGAAAGGAAGATTTGAGATAGGTCTATAGTTTCCTAAAACACTGGGTTCAAGATTTGGTTTCTTTAGGACGGGTCTGATAACAGCCATTTTAAAAGGTTTTGGAATATATCCAAGCCTAAGAGAAGAGTTTAACACATTTAACACGGTAGTGCCAATCTGTGGTGCAATTTCCTTGAAGAATTTTGTAGGAATTGGGTCTACAAGGCTAGTAGAGGATTTACAGGAGAAAATTAAGCTCAAAAGTTCTGAGTGTGTAATAGGAATGAATGATTCAAAGGTCTCATTATTGGTAGGCATAAGACTAGCAGGAGGCAGGCAGCCGTAAGTAGGTAAAGGTGTGCACTGTATAGTCTGTCTAATTGTAGTTATCTTACCATTAAAAAATGTAAGAAAGTCATCACTCTTAAGAGCTTGCGGGATTTGCAAGTTTAATGAGGAATTCTGTGTTATCCTAGCCACGGATTCAAATAGGAATTTAGGATTGGTTTTGTTCATGTCTATTAATCTGGAGAGATACACAGACCGAGCAGTTACTAGTGCTTGTCTCTATTTAGAGAGGCTCTCTTTCCAGGCAGATTTGAAAACTTCCAGTTTAGTTGAGCGCCATTTTCGCTCTAGCTTGCGTGATGCCTGTTTGAGTTCACGTGTATTATCAGAGTACCAGGGGGCAGGTTTGTTATTGCTATGCTTTATACTCCTAAGTGGAGCCACAAGATCTAGAGTGCTGCGAAGGGATTTTTCCATGTTTGAAGTTGCCTGTTCAAGTTCATTTACACACGATGCTTCAGATGTAAGGCTGAAGGACTGTGGAAGTTGTTTCATAAATGTTGTTGTAGTTAGTGCCTTAATAGAACGTCTGATTCTATACTTTGGAGTGGTGGTCAACAGGAGGCTATACTGGATTTCAAATGTTAACAAGTAACAAGGATAGGCTCCGAACCCCCCGCGACCCAGTAGGATAAGCAGTTTGGAAAATGGATGGATGGATGGATGGATGGGTGCTTCTTATTAACGCAACCCTTTTGTTATTCTACACAATACTATGCAGAATTCTTAAGCAGTCAAAGCAGATTACACTATATGGACTAAAGTATTGGGACACACCTCTTAATCATTGAATTTGGGTGTTTCCTTCAGACCCATTGCCACAGGTGTATAAAATCAAGCACTCAGCCATGAATGTCAGGTTTACGAACATCTGTAAAAGAATGGGCCGTTCTGAAGAGCTCAGTGAATTCAAGTATGGCACTGTCATGTGATTCCAACTTTGCAATAAATCAGTTTGTGAAATTTCTTCCCTGCTAGATATTCCACGGTCAAGTGGTATTACTGCAAGGTGGAAGCTTTTAGGGAGAGCAGAAACTCAGCTACAAACTGTTCCAAACTTCCTCTGTCTTTGGTGGTTGCCAGGAGAACGTTACCTGCTTCACTGCATTGTGCCAACTGTACAGTTTGGTGGAGGAGGGATAATGGTATGGGGTTGTTTTTCTGGGGTTGGGCTCGGCACAGCGGCCTTAGTTCCAGTGAAGGGACCTCATAATGCTTCAGCATACCAAGACATTTTAGACAATTCTATGCTTCCAACTATATGAGAACAATTTGGGGGAGGCCATTATCTGTTCCAGCATGACAGTGCCCCACTACACCATGGTCCATAAAGACATGGTTAAGTGAGTGTGGTGTGGAAGAACTTGACTGGCCCGCACAGAGCCCTGACCTCATCCCCATTGAACACCTTTGAGATGAACTAGAATGGAGATTACGAGCCAGGCCTTCGCATCCAGCATCAGTGCCTGACCTCACAAATGTTCTTCTGGATGAATTTACAAAAATTCCCACAGAAACACTCTAAAATCCTGTGGAAAGCTTTCCCAGAAGAGTGGCAACTGTTACAGCTGCAATGGGGGGCAACTCCATATTAATGCCTATGGATTTCGAAAGGGACATCATAAAAGGTCCTGTAGATGTAATGGCCAGGTGTCCCAATACTTTTGTCCATATAGTGTATGTTTATATATGAAGACATGATAGTGAAGACACAACAATAACATTGAGGCAATAATAATAATAAATGCCAATGGTGATGTAAATCGAAGGATTTTGAGAAAATATATTTGTGCTGAGGAAATTTCTTTGCAATAAAGTTATAGCCATGGATTAAATACATATTCAATTTCCTTATTTCACATGAGCATCCGGGCTACCGATTTTCAAGTATTTGATTCAGATTATTTTCAGTGGGCAATCATTACGTTTCTTAACCCCTTTTACGCTTTGCTTTGAAACGTGGCTTCCTATAATATTCGACGGCCATAGCCGCTGTGAATGAACCCTCTGTATAATGATAGCACCCTCCTATGCTGAGCACGCAAAGTGGTCCACAAGAGAGAGGATTGACACAACAGAAATGTCGTTAGCGTCGTTGCGGCAACGTCGCTCCCCACGGCGGAAGAGAGGCGATGACGTAATCGCTAGCAGCCAATCACAGCAGGGAATGGGGAGCACTTCCTTAAGTCACAGAAACAGCCGAGCGCGCTTGGTGAGAGGGAAGTGCAAGACCTGAAAGTGCATAAGAAAGAAAAAATATTTACATATAACAAAGATATAGGATGTACAAAAATTACTAGCGATCGAATGAGATTTATTGCTATCACTCCCAACCAACAAGGCATATATTTTCATTTCTAATAAATATAGTCTAGCTAACTTTCGATAAGAGTGTAGCTAGCGCGACGGATAGCCAGCGAAGTATCGCGCCACACCGCTGCTAGTGCTTTCAGAAAAGGCGTCGTGTCGGGGGGTGAAAACAGCAAAAATAAGTGAGGGGGACACGTGCACCTGGTGAATGGTGCCGCATAACGCCGTTTACACCATCGCTAACCGAATCGGAGGGCTTGCGAAGTGAAATAAAAGTTGCTCCCCCCAGGCCTGTCGGGAGCGACTGACTGTCGTATGTATAGACAACCGGCGTGGGCTGTCTGTCAGAAAGAGGAAAGATGTCGGCTCAGGCGCAAATGCGAGCGATGCTGGACCAGCTAATGGGCACGAGCAGAGACGGTGAGTTCAAGGAAGCGAGAAATTAATAATAGTCAAGCTGATCGAAAGCCACCAGGGGAAATGGCTTAACTGCACTGCTATCTGTGCGGGGAAAGGAAACGCGCCTATTACCGGCCGCTCGATGGCAGTGATCGAGCTCTTCATTCTGCTTTTGAAAGCAGCATTTGATGGCTTTTTCAACTCGCTGCTTACGGTTTGCCTGCGAACGGTTGGGGTTTCATGTTTCTTTGTTAATTGGCAAACGGGCCGGTAAATTGAAACCGAAACCCGATGCGCTTCAGAGTTTCGGATAGGCAATCTTGCTGCTCGCTCCATTGAAAAATAACAGGGAAAAAAATATCTAGCTGTGATGCATAGCGGTGCTTTTAATCTTGCTTGCATGTGCTCATGTAACGAGTCGAAGTAGCTGCATTCAGTTAGGCCATTACCATATTTTAAAGCCTTTATCTATTCATGTTATGAAGTAGATCTCCTCAGATACCGCGAAGTTTTACAGTATAACTTCATTTCACACAACGTTAACCATGACATTTATTTTCATTTTCTAGTCATTTATAAATCTGTTATTGTACTTTGACATTCATCGGTAATGTTCAGATGTAAATTTGACATATCTTGCACGGTTGGTCCTGTTTTGCCTTTCCTTGACTTAAATTCTTTTCCCTTAGGAGATAGCATGCGACAGAGGATCAAGTTTACAGATGAGAGAGTGTGTAAAAGTCACCTGCTGGACTCCTGCCCCCACGACATACTGTCAGGCACTGTGAGTTTCTGGCCCTTTTTCACTAATTGGGTTATGGGATGCATTTACATTTTACTTAGATTAGTGGCCGCAGTCATACCAGAGGATCCGCTATCGACGCCTGTATGTATAGCAGAGAATTCATAGCATACCATTGGCTCCGAGGTCATAGATGCATGAAGAGCAGAGGGAAATTGTGATGCTGTTTTCATACGTACTGAGATGCGCCGACGTTACAGCGCATGGACCTGGGGGAGTGTGTTAAGGTTCACGACCTGGCGCTCAGAGCTGACTACGAGATCGCCTCCAAGCAGCAGGAATACTTCTTTGAGCTTGACGTAAGTCCTGTGCCATCGCATGGCTTACGACTGATTGTGTGTGATGGAATCCCATGTCTGTGTTTCTGTGTGTATGTACATGTGTGTGTGTATCTGGCTGTCTATGGATATTGACAGTTTTGTTGAACCCCACCCCCCCCCCTCCCACAAAGGCCGCAGAGCACCTGCAGTCCTTCATCGCGGACTGCGACAGGAGGACGGAGCTGGCGAAGAAGCGGCTGGCGGAGACGCAGGAGGAGATCAGCGCGGAGGTGGCCGCCAAGGTGCTCCTCTTCGCCTGCCGCGCTTTTTGCGGGAGAGAGCGGCTGATCAAATAATGTTAATGACGGCGCCGAGCCGTTTCGGATCTCCGCTGTGTGTCGTCCTGATGCCCTCGTGCGCTTGCAGGCGGAGCGAGTGCACGAGCTGAACGAGGAGATCGGTAAACTGCTGGCCCGGGCAGAGCAGCTGGGAGGCGAGGGCAACGTGGAGGAGGCGCAGCAGGTCCTGGAGAAGGTGGAGAAGACCCGGGCCCTGAAGAGGGAGGCAGAGGTGAGATCCTGGGTTGCTGTGACCCAGCGCTGTAGCATTTAATCTCGGTTTCTCCGCATTTTGCAGATGTTAACATTTGAACGAGACCTCCTTCAACACCTGAGCTCTGGCTTTTTGTTCCAACACACTTCGTGTGTGTAGTCGTCGTAACTAACTGTCGGAACTGTTTGGAATTTCACCTGGTTTATATATGATAAAGAAATGATGTAACTTGTGCCCATCTAAGGTACAGTTTTTGATGAGAAAATTTGCTACGTTCTGTTCCTGTGCTCTACCATACAGGGTGACTGTTATTTGTTTGTTAGGATATATACAGGAACTCAATGCCGGCTTCCAGTTTCCAGCAGCAGAAACTCAGGGTGTGTGAGGTCTGCTCTGCCTACCTGGGTCTCCATGACAACGACCGCCGTCTGGCTGACCACTTCGGGGGGAAGCTTCACCTGGGCTTCATCGAGATCCGCGAGAAGCTGGAGAGGCTCAGGGTGAGAGTGCCAGGAAAACATCCATGCCATTCGCGCATGCCCGCCTGTAGTGTCCATCTTAATTGATTAACGGTGTGTTCACCATGAATCAATATGCAATCATAGCATGTGGGCTGTGCAGGCTGTAAAGAGATCAGACAAGATTACACTGGGTCCCTAGGGGGCTCTGCTCCAACAGTTATATAATCCTTCACCTATCCCATGGAGTGTGTGAATATTTAAACATTTTTATTATGGTGCAATTTTGGTGACGTATATTTCTGTTGGTGTTATTCTTCCCATAGGGATTACGGCTCCCAAAAAGATGCACTTATTTGCTTGACGGATTTCCTTTTGAAAACCTTGTCTTGACAGAAAGTTCGAGAATATTTTTTTAAATTTGTTTTTATATCTATTGAGGTGGGTTGTGGGTCGCTCTATACTAGCGGTGTGGAAGTGAGAATCGATGAGTAAAATGGATAGAAATTCCATTCATAGACATTCTCACGTGGCGTATTCGCACAATCCTTCGTCTGTTTTGTAGTTTCTCCTTGTTTAGGATCAGCCAGGATTGAGAATTCTCTCCCCCTTCCCTTCTTTCCCGAAGAAAGTGGTTGCTGAGAAACAGGAGCGGATGCGAATGAGAAGGAGAGAGGAACGAGATCGGGAAGAGGAGAGAGAGAGGGAGTGGGAGATGGAGAGAGAGCGGGAACGTGAGAGGGAGCGTGAGAGAGAGAGAGACCGAGAAAGGGAGAGGCGGAGGTGAGAATTCAATACTGTTACGGTACTTATTTACTGTAAAGACTTGGTTCTACAGTACGTGGCCAGTCAGGGTACACTTGGATATTTATGACTTGCTGAAGACGATGGTTACTTATAAAGCAATTATCAGTTTTAAATATTTACTGCACAAATTGGTCAAATGTGTATGGAAATCTTAATTAAAACGATGGGATTCTCACTAATCCAATGTACTTAAAATGAGTGGTACTATTTTAGGTGATTCTAGCGAAATGAATTTAAAAAAAAAAATACTATATAAAATATCCAAACTCCCCAGTGTTACCTATGCGTATTGATATTAACTTAAGGTGATATTTTATCTTTAAAGGACAATCCAAAACCCATTTATAGTTAGCCTGTTTGCCATGGTCTGGTGTAGCCCACTGGAATGCTATTTGCATAAGAGCACACGATTGGTCCTGTGTGCTTGTGACATTCTGATTGGTGGTTCACCCAATGGGACGCATGCTAACCGTTACCCAAACTCTTAATAGTTGGAGTAACACAGCACAGTAGAAAATTCGTTTTCATCTTTCATAATTCTTTTGATGTAAAACCGTAATTTACTACTTTATATAACTTTGTTTCTTGGTTGTAAGAATGGAACGTCACAAATGCAAGATTATTTCCACTGAAGCTGAAGTTGTGTTATGTAATAATTTATCATTGTCAAAAGGAATTTAACTCACAACCAGGTCGTAGAGGTGTTAGTGACGAATTTTTCGGTCGCCCTGGAATTGCATGATGAACTTTGCAGATACATTCAGATTGATTAAAAGATTATATTCCTGCCTTTGGATTTATGGCACAGTATGACAGAGTATTTGCAGTATTTGCTGCACTGATTTTTGCGTGTGTTGAACACTTTTATGAAATCCTGTGCCATGATTGGTAGCAGCGAATCCTTTGAGTGATTGATTTGTGATTTTACAAACGAGTAGCTCGCAATACTGTGAATATCTCACTTGGAAAAGATCACGGCCAACGAAGGCAAAAGTATACGAGACAAAAGGGGTTTGTTTCTGAAGAAGCTGTTCACGTTGGTCCACGTTCTGCTCATACAGCCTCATAGGTGACTTCAGAGCTGGAGGAGCTCATTTTTCAGATATTTACTATTTTCATTTCTGAAATTTTACTCCTCATAATCAGTCCCAAAAAAGTTCCGTAGTGAGCATGTTTATTGTTTTAATTCTTTTTGAATTCGTCTGTATTACATCGTTGGTCTGTTTTTTGCAATCTGCTTTAAATGAACCTTTACCCTTTGTGTGTTGTTTTTTTTTCCCATCCCCCCCCAGAACAAGGTCAAGAAGCGGAGATCGATACAGGTAGCTGTGCGACATAATCTTAACGTAGACTTTGTGTTCATTGTATATCTTAGTGTTGAGATATGAAAAGTCCTGCTCTTGCAGGGATGGAGGGAGCTCATCAGCGCATCGCTCCCGGCGCCATCGCTCCTCTCGTTCGCGAGAGGAGGGGGCTGAGAAGGACAGAGAGAGGAGACATAGACATCGAGAGAGACATCGCTCACACTCTCATTCTCACAGGAGCAAGAAGAAAAGGTATTTCTGCTGGCGATTGTAGCTGCCAGTGCTTCAATAGAGAAATGCAAAATGGCCAAGCTTGTCCATTAATTCTGAAGGCTAGAGATGTTTATTCAAACATATTTTTGTGTGTTTTGTTGAATTTTTTTTTTATTCAAGCATAGTACCGAACTGGCAGTTTGGCAGTTACTGTCACTAGGAAAGGGCAATCAGTAGCTGACTTGTATTTACATCTCTCATCATCTTTTAGGTCTTCCAGAGACAGAGAGTCACACCCCAGCGAGAGGGATCAGCCACAGTCATGGGAGAGAGCCAAAGATGGAGGATTCCGGGCAGGGGAGGGCTGGAGAGATGAAGAGCTGATGGAACGAGGGCAGTCAGTTTCACCTGAGATGGCGAGGGGAAAAGACTGTGCTCAGAGGAAGAGATCTGTGTCTCCGGAGAGAGACAGACACTCCAGCTCCGAAGAGAGAGAATCTGGGGAGATCTAGATGCAGACAGTGTGGACGAGAAGTTGCCAGATGGGGTGTTGTGTTGTACATACGGTATATATATAAATATAACAACAGGGAGGAGGAGTATAAATTTGATGAGAGGATGGGGGACACTGGGAGGTGGAGTTATGTAAGATGCTAGAGCCCAAATGGGGGGTGGGAGTTGGGGGTGGCAGGATGAGACCACACTGGAATTAGGGAGGGAGGGGGTGGTGTAGTGGGTTTGAGAGAGGAACTGATCCAGCTCTGTTAGGATGTGAGATTATCAACAATAAGGCAGGCAACAAAGGATTTTTTTTTTACTGAAAAGATTCTACGCAATGCCTGTTTATTTTTATTTTATCATTGCTGTTGGTTTTTTAAGATTACCTGTTCTGCTGATTCTTTTGACATGGTGGCTGTGTATATGCATTTCAAAACATGGATTCCAAACCATTAAACCCCAGCTACAATTTCTCTGATGTGTACCCACACATCCCTTTGACACAGACAAATGCAAGCTTAATATTACATTGTCCGTGTATGTTAAATATGTATGCAGAATAAGGTACGTGTGGTTATGAATGCATTTTTCATTTCAACAAATAGTGACAAGCATTTGCGTAATGGGGAAAAAAACACAAGACTTTGTCCTGGTGCAGTACTTTTCAAGTGTCCGATTTATCTTTCTACAGTCCATACTGATTAAATAAAATTTTGGGTTCCACTAGATGATGGCTGTTTTATTTAATTCATGCTATTGTGCGTGCAAACGGACCACAGAAGTTTGAAAATGCCACATGTTGAAGGGAAAATGTGATGCATACAAATTTCATTTTCAATCAAAAGTTCTGTGCATGCGGTGTGAAAATATTAAGTTATATAAGACGGTAGGTGGTGGGTGTCTGTTCTACTTGACCTACTATACCAATAAAACGCCTGAAATGTATGCTGTCCCCTTGTGGTACAAATCGAGAACGGCATGCGAATATTTTAAATTATGAATTGACAAACGAGTTTTACACAACAGGTTATTCCAGTCAAGGAGAGCTACACTTACCATAAAAATTAAACGCTCATCCAGTTTTTCCGCGCACCCATATAAAGATGATTGGATTACGATGAGAATGAAATAGCAGTATATTGGCAGACGACAGTTTAATACAGCGTTCATCAACTGTACTCACACGAACAAGACCAGATGAATACCGAGTGATACTTTCGAGACCTACTTCTGCTTTTAAAACATAAGAAGGGACGGGGCAGATCACGACCTACAAGGCATCTCGCAAAGTAGGCGAGTCACCTCAGACAGGGCGACCTGTACCCTTTCAAAAATTCTTCTCGCATAAGCCAGCGAGGACACGGGCGTCACCCCGCGTCGTTATTTTCCTTACTCATCAGTTTAAGGCATACCGGACATGTGGAGTAGGAGAGTACACGGTGCCGGCCATGTAGAAAACCATTCAGGGTGGGAGAGGCGCAATATTTCTATGCGATTGGTTTGTCTACTTAATTTTCAGTTGACACTAACATTTGAATGTAGTACATTCACCATTCTAATAAATTGTTATTATTGTATTAAACGCGACGGGGAAATGACAAAATTTATCATTTAAACACATTCAGAGCCCGCAAAGGCTTCTGGGCTTGCGGTGGGCGTGGAATGGAGATGGACTCAATTGGTGGCGATGTAGTTTTATGCAAATTTATAGTATTCATTTTGTTCTTGATGATATAAATAAGTTAAGGTATGGTTGTAAATGCGTTTTAGGTAACAGATAAAACAGTATGTTGGGACCAGTCTTTAAGGCAAAGTGAGAGCAGCTTAATATCTTTTGTTTTAATATTTTACGTGGTTATATGAAGTTTGGTCCATTACGACCGCCATCGCCGTCACTCCCTCCCTTTTTCGCGTCACAAGCTTTTCAGTCTGGTTAGAAAGGAGATGGCGGATCTGTCTTTGGACGAATTGATTCGCCGACGCGGATTAAACTCTAAATGGACCGACAGCAGGTATAAAATCTATATTGGTGTTTTTAGTTTGTGTACTAAACTTGAATATACGGCAGATAAAATTAAGTAAATTGGTTTGTTGGCTCTCTTAAAGAAAAGAATGGACTGGTTTAGTTTCCAACGCACGTAACACGGTAGGACAGGCCTACATTTCGCTTTCCTATTGGCCAATCTACGGATTCCGCTGATAAAACGCGTTTGTGATTGGTCACTATGGTAGGGGTTTACAGGCTGTCCTGTTCTATTTCGTCTATATTTTGGCAGTCCTTAAAAGCATTAATAAACTCCATCTGAAACAAACAACGTCTTATTAGATACCTTTAATCCGTCGTGGTATCAGACTACAGATACATGTAAGATTATAAACTGACTCGTTCTTCTATTCTTAATTTTTATATGTCTAGAATTACAACCGTGTTTGCTATCTGTTAGGATTGCAGCGCTGTATTTTGCTCGTTTGGTGTAACTTTTAAGATGTTTGCGAAACTATACGAATGTGGAATGTGGTTAAATTCATTTGTTTGAGAACATTGTGCACATATGAGCCAGACGTATGTATTTGGGTGTAAGGATTCCATGTTGGCCTTAATACAATGTGTTCGTCCCAATCTTAAAATTTTCTTCCTAAACACGTTAGCTAGTAACATTTTGGGTTATCATTTTATACCAGACTTGGTATCAAAATACTCAGCATACATATGCACCAATTTAATAAAACTGCGAAAGAATTCCAATGTTCTTTATTTGCACGATGTGCATTGTGTGTTAATTAGCATATTTGTGGACGCTCTCGAGGTCTTTCTCGGACTGTTGACATGCATGTGGACACCATTGAATTCGTTTTCAGATACTGGGCATTAGTATTTGTCGTTAATGTAGTCTATATATAAGACGTATATGTACCTGAATTCATACCCAAGACTATACAAAACCCAGTTTTAAATGGCACTGCTCTACCCTGAACCTAAAATCGTGATGTTTCTCACCAGGCCTGCATTTCGGCGGGGTGGCGGCACCGTCGGCAGGACGTTTGATGCCAGACAGAAAATTGGAGTCGCCGATATCAGACAGAGGATTGGTGGAATTAGAGGTAATCTGCTAACCCCGACACAAGTTTTGGGTATTTGTTTAGCATTTTTAAAGAAATTGTTAATTGGTTTCTTTTTGGCACTACAGAAAAGACTACGACAAATCTTTGTATTTTGTTACATGGCTAGTATTCCCCATCTCGTCAAAGATTTTGTCTGCTTTTCCTAAAGTGTGGCTTTCTTTTGTTGAGTAAAGCGTGTCGCTTTGCAGCTGTGATAGGTACAGCAGTGGGTGGGTAAGCTTTGCATAAGAACAGTACCTGCTCCACACTTCTCCAGGAACGTTGTTTGTGACCACCTTGCCGGAATATTCTTACTGCCCCAGTAAAATTTCACGTTTAACAACAAAGTAGTTTATCTGGCAGTGCATTAATTTAGACTGATAATATCGAGAATATAATGGATGTTTTCTCTACTCTGGAGTGTAGTGATATAAGAGGAAGATGTAGAGGTATAAGCACAAGTAGAAGCAAAGCGCGTGCATTCTGTGCGTCTGTGCACGCGCATGCATGCAGCCGCGCATGCGTCTGTGCGCAAAACAGAGTTCAGTTTTAGAATTGAGGGACAGTAACAAATCATGACGAAAGATTTGTTTTTCTATGCATTTTTGCTTTTGCCGGTAGTTGCTTCAGTAGGAATATGGCCGTGGTGATAGTAAGTTAAGCAAGGGAAACAACATACTATAGCTCATTTCATATGTAGCAGGCTTTAAAAAAAAAAAAATCATGTGAGTAATGGGGGGTGGGGGCCTGTGACCCAGTGGTGCTTATGTCCTGTAATGCGACTGGCCAATTGTAATGTCTGGCTCTTTTTTTTCCCCAGGCATGTCATATAGGTATTACTCTGATCTCACCCCCTGCCATGTTTGTCTTCCTGTCTCTCTCTAACCTTCCTGCTAAAAGATGCCCGCGAGAAGCTGGTCCAGAAGGACGCCCGCTTCCGCATCAGAGGGAGGGGGGCAGGAGGGGCCGTGCAGGATGCCAGGCAGATGATCAACTCTCGCAAGCAGCTGCAGCAGTCGCAGAGCGTAGCGCCGCTGCACTCGCAGTCGGCGCAGTCGCACGGCAACAGCATTGGCGCCAACTCGCATGCCACCCTCTCAGGCCTCGCTTCCCCGCAGGGGTTAACCAATAGGGTGCTAGGGTTGGAGCAGGGGGCAGGACCTAAGAAGGTGGTGGATGCACGGGATAGGCTCAGCCTGAAGAGGAGTGTAGCTGTAGCCTTGCCAACGGTTGGGTCTCCTTTACCTATCAAAATTACAAAGACCATCCAGGTAAGACAGCAGTAGTTATGGTTTCAGGAAAATACCGGTGCAGCAGTGTAATGACAAAATAGCAAAAATGCTTAAATGATTTATATGCCATCGATCTCAAATTATAATAATTTTCTTCCTTCCATGAAACTCTTGTGATTAATGTGCTGTCCATAGCAGCAAGCAGGAGTTCAGTGTAATTGTGTGCCGAGTCCCGAATTCTGTCTAAATGCCGCTACCCTCTCTGTCTGCCAGCAAAAGCCGGTGGGCATGACTAGCGGGGTCCGCATCAACATACCGAACCGGAACACCGAGGTGATACCAAAACCCCTTTTTTGGCACTATTTTGATTAAATGGCCAGTGCACAGTCTGTCATGTGGTGATTGTAATAATTATCATAGTTACAGTTATAACATTTTCGTCTAATAAAAATTCTAATTGTTACGACCTGGGCACGAGCTCTCCCCTAAACATGTGACTGGGGTACAGCTCTTATTGGACGATTGCTGCTCTGAGCTGACAGCCTCGGTTAATATTTTTTTTTACCTTGTTCAGTCTCCCTCGAGTGAGGATGACCTCATCCCCAGCAAGCACAGTTTCCTTCACACAAAGGTGAGTCGTGATTCATGTCATTGATGATGTGCGTTGTCTGTAAATCACATTCGTGTGCCACACATCAGTGCACTGTACTATCTCCGGGCACATTGCTTTGGCCAAAGTGCTTTGGTTAACAGATTGCAGTGTTGGTGATCCTCCCCCCTCCAACACACACACACACACACACCTTTTGAATGTCCTTCATGCAAAACTGCTTTATCTGTTAAACACGTTTTATTGTATTGTCATTTTTTTAACTCCCTTAAACCAAGATACCTTGTTACTAATCCTTTAAGAGTGAAGTTAAGCTAGAGACTTAAAAGCTAATCTTAAGTATCTTTAGATTTTTTTTAACTGTTTGTAATATTTCATTGTTTGTGGCTTCATAATATAATATAGCCAGACCTCTTACCTTCTTTGCCCCCCCCCCAGCCTGGAGCCATTAGTACTCCCTTCTCCCTGTCCACCCCCATCACCAAGGTTGTCCAGAATGACACCTACACTGCGCCGGCCCCACCCGCCACACCCCCCAGAGCCGCTCCTGCCCAGCAGGGCACACGCACGGCCCCCGCTGCCGTGCAGCCCGTGTCGCGCACTCTCGTCACTGGCCAGGGTCAGCAGGGGGCCGCCAGTGGGGGCTCCGCTGCACCGCCGGCTGCTGCGCAAGTAGGTGATGCGTTTTGAGTGCGTTTTGTCGATGTGCATAAATGCTGCTGGTGTTAGTCGCTGTTTGTGGGCTTAAATTCGGACGGTTGTTTACAGTATGCAAGAGTTTGGGCATCATTGGTCAAATTTCCTTGTTTTGTGTGTATCATTTCTAGCCGTACTTTGACGTGCATGTGTACCTTTGTCTTGTAAAAACAGAAGGATATTATCCTTGAGGAGTTATAAAGTGACATTTTGCTGGCCTGTTTTTGCTTTCTGAATGTTGCGTAGGGTGCTCGTTAAATCTGCCTGTAGTCCTCAAGCCGAAAGCTCACCCGTCGTGCTAAAGGCGTCTCTGATGTCGTTTTCTCTTGGCTTCCCTCCACGCAGCCTGCGTTCAGTCCTTTAGAAGGGACCAAGATGACGGTGAACAACCTGCACCCCCGTGTTACGGAGGAGGACATTGTGGTAGGATTGCCTTTCCCTCTGTCTGCCTGTATGTGGGGACGCCCACCTCGCGCTTTAGCCCAATCGTTGCATAACGCCAGTGTTGCTGGGTACAGTAGCCCATGTGGCAGCGTGGCCTGTGAGCGCGCATATTCATCCCCGGCACACCTGTACAGGAGCTGTTCTGCGTCTGCGGTGCCCTGAAGCGAGCCCGGCTCCTCAAGGTTGGCGTTGCTGAAGTGGTGTTTGTGCGCAAGGACGACGCCATTAATGCCTACAGGAAATACAACAACCGCTGCCTGGATGGTGAGGCGCTGTAGGCGGGGTCCGCTGCGGCCATTTTGATTGGTTGTTTTCAGGGTGATGTCAGATGGTACCCCTACAGACTGCTCGTTCCCTCCTGCATTACTGTATTTTGGGTAGTGCAACTTTAACATAGTTGCTCAAGCCTGTCTAATGTTGTACCGTCTCACTGTACTACTGTCAGGTATTTACAGTATTATATAGAAGAAATAGATTTTCACGGTTCCCTGTTACTGCCAGTTTGTCTTTATTATCTCGAATGTTTGGTTTGGTGTTTCTTATGGACTTGCACTGTTTTCATTCCACTGAAGCCGCATTGATTGGATAATTTGTACATTTTATGTAATTTGTCTCTTCAGGCCAGCCAATGAGGTGCAATCTACATATACAGGGAAACGTGATCACCTCAGACCAGCCAATTCTGCTGTGAGTCTCCCTCCATCTTCCTCTGTTAGTGTGAGGTCCTGCTAGAATTCTTTGCTGAACATCGAGAGCAAGGCAGGCGGCATAAGTGTTAAGGGTCCGGGTGCCTGACGTAAAGGCTGCAGGATTAGATCCCAGGGACGTTAACGCTGTGTTGTTAAAGCTGTTCAGGATGAATTGCTATGGGGGGGAAAAAAAAAACATATGTCTCATGTACTTGGTAGGAATGTTTTTGTTTCCAGAACTGCTTCAAAGGGCAGGCGGGTTGTGCTCCAAGATGCCTCTGTGCATAATGCTGATGACCTTTTCGCCTTCCTGCTAACTGGCTTTCTGGCTGATTTTCAGCCACAGACCAGATGCTTTTTTTTGTCTAGAGTTCACAGAGAATAATGTGATAGACACTGTAGTTTGTGGAAATCCCAGGAGGGTGACTGTGAGGGTGAGCGCCGCATTCAAAACCAAGATCAAACGGTCTCCGCTGTTCTAATGCTTAGTCAAACAATAACTGAATTCCTTGACACTGTTCAGATGCAGGCTCATGATTTTGAGAAGCTGCTTGCCTTAAGAAACAGGTGTCACCCCCAGTGCAATTTTAGCCCCCTACCCTACATGTCTAGCCTTTTTTGTGATTCTGTGGTGATGTGCTAAACACAGTTCACATTTATTTATTTATGTCTCTCTCTCTCTCTCTGTCTCTCTCTCTCTCTCTCTGTCTCTCTCCTAGGAGACTAAGCGATACTCCAGGAGGAGGTGGCCGGAAGGAAGGAGCTCGCGCCTCCCTCTCTCGCTCGGGCCGTAGCAACTCCTCTCAGCCCACACCGGAGGTGGATCCCCAAACCATCTTAAAGGCACTTTTCAAATCCTCGCCTCAGGTGGCCCCATCCAGCGATGCCACTGGCGCGCAGTCCGCCGCCTACCGCGTCAAGATCTGACGGAAGCCGTGACACGAATGATCCATGGCTTCCAATGCAAGACAGACACGCACGCACACATATACATACACAAACAGACCAATGAACATGCATGCATCATGTGACACTCGTGTGACCGTCCATCACAGAATGGAAAAGGAAAAATCTCCGGTCTACATACTTTGTACATGTGCACTGCCTCACACACACTAAGCACAAAGATACTAATGCATACATACCCACTGAACAAATAAGGGTGTGACAAGAGAACAGTTTCTACTATTCTGCAAGGTTCAACTTACCTTTTTGAATGTAAGTTGCTTTGAATAAAAGCCAAATGTAATGCAGAACACGACCCCCTGATACAACACATCCATTCAAAAATGTAGGACTGGGTGACTTTAGACTTTGTACAACTCTTCATCAGAAAGAGTATCTCTGTAAGGTTTGTGTTTTTTTTTTCTCGTTTTGTTTTTTTAAGAAATGCTGCAGACATGGCTGAGGGATATTCTAAATGGAAATGTACGGTATTACTGAAATTTTTTTGAAACCACAAAACAACTATTTGAAAATGGCTGATGACACAATTTGCAGTCATATGCTTATTCCCCATGTTAGGTTCACTTGAGCGCGTTCCAAGTTGTTCATATTGAACATCCACCTCTTCCAAACCATACTACAACTCCAACCACACATCAGGGACTTGATGAATAAAATCTAACGGTAAAAACTTATTTTTGTTTCTGATGCTATGAGTGTACTCTGATCATTTTTTTTATCTACACAAATATTAATTTGTACAAGTCTCTCAATGCCCGTAAATACAATTCCTACCGTTGATGCAGAAATGATCCATCGTTCTCTGCCCCATTCTCTTCCATCGCTGTTAGTCGTCTGTTGTCTCTTCAGTGCCTCCTGCTGTGTCTCCAGGTTCGCAGGAGGGCTAACTGTTGCAGAGAAGCCATTTAGCTTTAGCATCATGGGGGGGGGGGACCTCTCAGCAGCCTGGCAGTTATTTTTCAGTTTCAAATTTCCACAGGTAAATTGTTTTTTTTTTTCTCTTTTGTTCCCTTTTGGTTACCGCTCTTACCCTCCATATGCTTAATTAGTCCCTGAGCTGTTCTGTCCTTGTCATTCATGCTGATGTGGTGCAGTCTGTACTGGTGAACCCATAATAAATATGTTGTAGATTTTCTTTTATTGTGCTGGTAGTTTTCATTCTTATCCTTAACTCCTGGATGCATCTCCTCCTCCATACTGGTTCAAATTCCAGGCAGAACCCCTCTTGTTATGCTTGGTTTTCTCTGGTTCTTGTTAAGGTCGTCTTGTTCTCTGTGCATCTAACAGGTGTATCTATATGTGCCTCCTTGTTTTTGGTATGACTTTGCGATAGAATGATCGCTTAGCAGGTAAACACTGTTCTGAAATGTGTGCCACCCGGCAAGTGCTTTTATCATTTAATGCGGGGCGATGCACAGACGTTTGTGCGAAAACACCCATGTATTCAGTGATTTGGAATTTAGATTCGTGAAATATGGTGCCGCGGTGGACTCCTAATTAGCGTGTGCTGTAAACACGTGCGTTGCAGGGCGCCTGCAGTTATGTCCCAATTCAGGGGCTGTATCCTTCGAAGGACGTGGATTGCGTAGCTTTTGTAGGCCGCGTCCTAAAAATCTGCGCGATGAATTTTGGGATAGGTTGGTTGATGAAGGATCCATCGAGTGGATTCTTTGCTGTTTGGAAAATGAAGGATGTGTTTCTAGGCCACGTTCGAAGAGCCTTCGAAATGGGACCTTGTGAACCTTGTTGTGCCACTGTGATGCATTTAGAAAGCTATGGTCCCTGAAATGGGATATGACGTTAGTTTTCTGTGGTTTTCTTTAGGTATTTTATTTTCTGTCCCTCTGACAGGTGTACAGTCGTGAAAAATAAAGTATACCCTTATTCAATTCAAAGGTTTTAAGTTTCAGGACATAAAAAAGATCATCTGGTACTCAGCAGATCTTAAAATACTACCTCAGATGAACAACACCACGTGACATATTACACTGTCATTATTTAACAAAGTCTAAGACAAAATGCTACTGCTAATCAGATGCACTTGATTAACTGATCATCAGCAAGTATGACCACATCTGTACAGGCAGACGTTTTGGCAGTTTGCCAGTCTGGAGCATTCTTGGTGTGTGTTAACACAATACCAAGAAGGAAAGACATCGGCAATGGTCTCGGAGAAGCAGTTGTTGCTGGGAAGGGTTATAAGGTAACTTCCAAACAAATTGTAGTCCATCATTCTTCAGGGAGAAAGATTATTCACAAAAGGAAAACATTCCAGACAGCCGCCAGTCTGCTTGGCAGTGGATGTGCAAGCAAATTCACCCTGGCAGACTGAAGAGAAATTGCAAAAAAACCCAAGAACTACATGTAGAACTACAGCCTTCAGCTAACACACTGAATGTTGAAGATTGAACAAATATGGCTTCTTCGGAAGAAAGTCAGGAGGAAGCCTCTGTATGGCAGCACAACCTCGGTTTGCAAAGTTGTGTCTGAACAAACCACAAGACTTCTGGAACTTTGTCCTTTGTACAGAGAAGACCAAAGTGGAGATGTTTGTCTATAATTCATAGTGCTACATGGTGGTGGAGGGATGATGATTTGGGCTTGTTTTGTACCTGGGCACCTTGCAGTGATTGTGTTGACCATGAACTCCACTGTATACCAAAGTATTACAGAGTCTAATGTGAGGCCATCTGTCTGGCAGGTAAAGTTTGGCCGAATTTGGGTCATGCAACAGGACAATGAGTCCAAGCACACCAGCAAATCTACAATAGAATGACTGAGTAAGAAAAGAATCAGGGTGTACCAATGGCCCAGTTGAAGTCCAGACCTCAGTTCAATTGAAATGCTGTGCATAAATGAATGCCCGCAACCTCAATGAACTGAAGCAACTTTGTACTGAAGAGTGGGCCAAAATTCCTCCACAACAATGTCAGAGACTGATGAAGTCATACAGAAAACGATTACTTTAAGTTATTGCTGCCAAAGGTGGTTCTACAAGCTATTGAATCACTTAGGGGTATACTTAGGTTTTCACACATGGCTTCTCCATTTTGACTCCGTTTTTTGTTAAATAAATAATGACACAGTGGAATTTCTTGTGTGTTGTTTTACACCTTAAGTTAGATGTAAAAATTTTTAGAAGCTGGTAAAGACCAGGTGCGTTTTAATTAGGCCTACATCCTGATATGTAAAACCACGGAACTGAAAGAGGATGTACTTTTTGTATGGCATTTTACAATTAAAAAAAACTTTAATTAGGTAAACAGAAATGGGGGCAGCGTGTGGCTCTGTGGGCTAAGCCAGTGTGCCTGTAATCAGAAGGTCACAGGTTCAAACCCAGCCTCTACATAGCTGTGGCCCTTAACCCCCAGCTCCCTGGGTGCCCCAACAGGTGGCTGCCCTTCGCAGACAGCTTACTCTGCAAAGAGCAAGTTGAGGGAGGCATAAAGAGAATTTCCCCACAGGGATCAATGAAGTATCAATTATCTTTCTTAGAAAAGTGTTCTGAAATGAGGAATTCAATGTGCCACACAACCTTAAATACATCTAGCCATATCCAGGGCTGGACTACAATTAAAAACCAGCCGTGGGCCTTTTTCTGGCCCACAAACTCATCGACCCACCAGGAAAATCCCAGGTACGCCAGATGGAGAGTCCAACCCCACTCATATCAGTGGGAATCATTCTTATGTGAGTTTATGGGTAGTGTGAGAATTTGATGGCTACTCATTTTAAAACCCAGAAAAATTAACACAGATTATAACAAAATTTTAACTTTATATTTACAAGGTTAGATTTAATGATTTAAGTACATTTCAAATTCAAATACTTGATTATTTTTATTATTTAAAATGGGACAATGCACGGACTACACTTCCCAGCGTTTATACATAGACACGCGTATATTCAGTCATTTAGAAGTTAATAATTTGGTCAAACATGGCGCTGCGATGGGCCCCAAATTAACGTGCGCTATAAACACGTGGTTTGCTGTGCGCCTATGAGTGCTTTAAGTCGAAATACTGGACTGGAAGACTCTGCTTTTGCGCGGTTGAGGGAAAGCTCGAGTATCTAGGGTGTCCCAATATTTATATGGCGAATGCGTGAGGACTGGACCGAGCTCTCTTCGACCCTAAACAGAAATCCGCTGTCGTCTCTGGCTTTGGCAAAGGGAATTACCCAGAAGTCTTCTGTCTTCAAGCCACCGACCTATCAGTGTATCCAGAGGACCTGGCCGGAAGAAAAATGAAATAAAAGAAAATGGCGGATAATACTCTGAAATGTAAGATATTTAACGCATTTTCTTGTTTCCGGTAAAAAAAAATAATGTCGCGTTAATGTAAAGCAACTCCCATTCCCATATTAATGCAGCGATTGAATTGAATGCGACTGAAGTCCGCCAGTATTTGGGTTTGTGTGTCATATACAGTTGCGGGCTAGCAGTGTGAGTGTCCCAAGCCGTTAGTGGCACCAGTGGCAAGGGCGCGTGTGTGTCCCTAAGCATTGGAAAACGCCCTAGCTGGCCGGTCCACTTCGCGTTCTTGTATTTCGGAAAAATTGCGTTTGGAGCCGTGGGATTCGGTTTTAAGAAATACGGTTCACGTTAAATAAGACCAAAACTAAATAAAAACTGCCTCAAAAAATACTACCCAATTTTAAAGTAATTAAACTGAGCGCATCATTACTAAGGTCTCTGTAGAATACAGCTAATCACATTTACTTTACATCTGATTCAGTGTTCGTGGTCTTGTGTACATGCACAAACCCTGTCAAGTCGGGATAAACGTAATATTTGTAAACAACTTTTGATTCCTTTATTTTCTATGCTGTGTTTTAATTAAGAAAGTGAACTGTGTCCAAACAGCATTTTAAGTGGTTTTTACGCATTCAAGCGCTTTACAGTGGCTGCAGTAAATTTGATGAACCGAAATTCGGTTGGTACTAGTAATTAACGTAAAAAAAGTTTCTGTTTTCAACACAACCATCACTTGTGTTCAGTCCCTGTTTATGAATTACAGTGGCCTCATGCATTTGCTGGACCAGAGTAGAGTGGAGTTTGTGTCCATCGATAAAACAACCAGGGATGTGCTGGTTAGTGGTAGAAACGTGGTAGAAATTATAAAACAAATATTCAGCTTGCAGTCGCCATAACGGTCACTTGATGCCTAAATCCATCTGAAATGTGTGTAATTTCTCAGGCATATTTTGAATGAAAGATAAAAACCTAGTGACCTATAGTAAGTTAAGTGGATTATTCATAAAAAGGATCACAATATAAACTAAATCTTAACACTTTTATAAAATGTAAATGTATATTTGGACATCTTCATTGGGGTCATTGTGATTTTTAAGTGGTTCATTTTGTTTTTCGAACCTCACACAGGGACAGATGAACAGACGCTGCAACTGATCCAGCTGCGGATAGAAAACGAGCATCTTTTCACAGGGCACCGGAATGCGTCTGTGAACGGATTTGAGTAATGCTGCATAACATGCCTTCCTGTATTTTAACTGAACCATGAGTTGGGCAGGAAGTGATCCTTTACCAACAAATATTAGTGTGTCCTTTACTGCTGTGACAGTGTCAGGTGTCACCTGCGTGTAAACCTACGTCGTACAAATATGTGCATTTTCAATGTCTACGCAGTGAAATAATCAAGAAAATGGACTTGGAAGGGAAGATGACCGCCAAACAAGCTGCCAAAAAATGGGAAAACCTAAAGAAAAAGTACAAGGTATATTATCAGTTTCTAAAACCTTGCGATCCTTTAAATCAGAGCTAGATAAGACTTTACGCTATTAGTTGAATTCAAGTGAGCTCGTTTGTAAACTTACGTTATTTTTTTATTGGAGGCAGCAGGTGGCGCTGTTGCATTATAGTTCCAGGGTATTGGTATTTGGATCCTGTATGCAGTGTGTGGGGAGGTTGTATGTTGACTTGAGGGTCCGTGCCATGTGTTGGACTGGCATCTGGGGTTCCTGGGACAGCTCCCATTTGTTTTTGTTATATATGAATATTATTTTTTTTTGTTACTGTCAGGACCTGATGGCAGCCATGGCAGATCAGTGGCCGTTCTTCTCTGCCATGCATGCCGCTGTCTGCCAGAAGCCCGCCACACAACCTTTACATGTAATCGCCTCGTGCACCAGCACGGAGCAGGCCACGTTGCCCATGGCGACCTCCGACACAGACGACACGAAGGATCCCGGCGAATTCAGCGCGTGGACCTCCGCCACAACCACGGACAGCTGCGTGGCTGATGACAGCGTGGCGCAGAGCGAGCTGTCGTTCGCCGGTTCCATTGGGCAGAAGCGGAAGAGGAGCAGCCTGTTGGACTACCTGAAGAAAGAGTCCGAGCGGGAAGAAAAGCGGTTCAAAGATGCGGAAGCCAGAGAAGCAGCCAGACATGAAGAGAACCAGAGGCAGATGAGCAGATTGCTTTCTGCCTTTGAAAGAATGGTGGAAAAGATGTAGATTACACACTACACTACAGTACCAATATTGTTTTTACTTGTTTCCCAGCAGTGTGTTAAAATATCAGTCCTAAAATAGTTGCGTATTGATTGTTTGTAAACAAAGACAAAGAAATAGGTAAACCTTTGTTTAAGCCTAGATCCTCAGTTGAAACTGTGGGGTTTGTAAAAAAAATTGTTAGGTCTACATATAAAAATGGCGGCAAGCCTTATAACTGGTGACAGGACACTGGTCTTGTAGGACACAAACTAGCACGAGTAGTAGGGCTGAGTGGTACTGATCCTCCTCTTCCTAATAGAGAGGGCAGACGTCTTTACCTAGTAAATGAGGTGACTAAACCAAGCAGGTTCTAAGAAAAGGACTTCCACTGGAAAATGTCAGAATTGAGTCAGACAAACATTTAAGATGGCGTCATGTGGCTCATCATGTTAGGACTCTGTGCCCATGACTGGAAGGATGCTAGTTCAAATCCCATAGTCGTCAGAGTGGTTGTGTTGTTGGTCCCTTGGGTAAGGCCCTTAACCCCAAGTTCTCCGGGGACTGGCTGACCCCGCTTTATCACTTGTATGCCACTTTAGATAAAAGCATCTGTTAAACAACCGTTTAGGCAGAACAATTTAATCACATTTTTTGACACTTTTCATTTACTCATTTTCCGAAATATTTCCAAAGCAACTGCCTTTCAGTCTTGAACCAGAATAATTTCTGGAAAAACGTCGACATTTTGGTTAACAGTAATCATGATCCTGCAAGTGAACAGGAAGAGGAAGCGGAGCATGCACATCTGCTGCCAGACGGTCCCTTATGTGTGACCCGCTCCTCTCGTGGGCCTGAAGCTTTTCAGGAGGCGGTACCAAGTTCCTGGCTCTTTCACAGTCGTGCTCCGGCCTCAGAAAGTCCCCATTCATCAGGCAGACGTTGTGCAAGAAGGCACACGCTGTGATGACATCTGAGCAAAAGGCGGTGCTCACTTCCAGCGGCTTGGAAAACGTTAACCTCCAGCGGGCTCTCATCATGCCGAAGGCCTGCAGAACACCGGAGTGCGCCAGGGAGTGACTCTCGTTGAACTTTTGCTCAGCCCTCACCTCGGAGGCCATTTTGTACGGCGTGATCAGGCATATCGGTGTTACCAAACATGGGTATTCCTCTTCACCTAGAATAAAGTACTCTGGGGGCGGGTAGCTAGCATTTTGGTAAACGGGGCTATTTCGCAGCACGGTAGAGACATGCACAGACCCAGGGTAGCCAACGAAAATGTCCAGAAATTTGCCTTGGGAATCACATATCGCCTGCATTTGAACGGAGTGGAACTGCATGTGGTTAAAGTAATAGGCCTCGTTTTGTTTCGGAGGCTTTATCCGGAAGTGGCAGCCGTCGATGGCACCGACGGCTTTTCCAAAAGCCGAGTGACGGCCCACGTGTGCGAATCTGCCGGCGATGGCGTCTAGCTCCTCCGGGCTGGGCAGTGACACCACTTTGTGAAGGTTCTTCTTGATTTGCTGGGCCATTTTGTGCACTATGCGGTAGACCGTGCTCTTGGGCACGCTGAAGGTCTGCGCCGTCGCCCTGTACGACAGGCCGTGAGCCAGCCAGTATGCGAACACCAGCACCTCCAGATGGTGGGCCCAGCCATGGTCCTTTTCCTGATGAGTGACTTGCATCAGCTCATTCATGCTTCGCCGCCTCAGTCTGTAATGCATCCAGAGATCTTGCTCCGGGTCGAAATACACCTGCAGAACCGGAACGTTCCGGTTCAGCTTGGCATAGGAAACTGAGGGGTTTGCCTACAACAAGAACATTGTTACTCTTGATAAATATTTATAATCACCTACTTAAAGTTGGTTCTAAAACCAGAAACTAAAAAAAACATACTTATACTTACATTTTTAATGCCTGGACTCACTGCTACATCACATTTACGGCATTTGCCAGACGCCCTTAGCCACTTATATAAGTGCTTAGGAATCTCACCAGTGAATACATCCTGATACTGGTTCAATAGAACCCGACTTACTATCTATCTAAAAACCTCCCATCGCAAGTAATACATTTTTTTTAATGAATATAATCCTGGAAGGCCTAATCCAAGTACTCCCAAAAGAGGTGGGTTTTTAGTCATGGTTTGAAGACACAGCTTTCAAATGCCATGTCATAATTGGAATAACCATTTCAAAACCATTTTAAATGTGCTTTGTAAGGCTGCATGATATTACAATGGGATATATGAAATTGCTACAAGTAATGAAATACTGAAAAAGAAGATAAAATTACCTGAAATTATTATTGACAGTTTATCGATCCCTGTGAAGAAATACTCTTCATAGCTCCCCCTCCCCCACAGATACCCCCCCCCCCCCCACCTGTGGCAGCGCCTAGGGAGCTGGAGGCTAAGGGCCTTGCTCAGGGACCCACAGGTGTGTTGAGGCTGGGCTTGATGCCGACCTTCAGGTCTCGGACACAGGTTTAGCCCACTGGGCCACATACCGAGCCCGTATAAGCTTAGCTTATAGCCAAGCAAAACTTAAGTACCAATAGAGTATCAAATAAACTGGTGGTGTTGCCGCAAGCTGTATCAACAGACCCAAAGCAGTGCCAGCAGCAGCGATGTGATTATCACACACGTGTACCTCAGTATGACGACACTAAAGCGATATATCGTGCAGCCCTACTGGTTTATTGCAGCAGTAGGAACCGGCACCCTGACCTGGTTGGCATGAAGCAGCTCCAAGAACCGCCTCCGCTTTCGCAGTCTGGCTAAACTTCTCAGTCTGGTTTTGTTCAGATGTTGGAACAAAAACAAGGCGAAGGCCACTGCAACAGGAAAACCGAGATTAGTCCAACAGCAGAAAACCCAGCGGACCCAGCGCTAAGTGGCGAAAACGTGACATAATGTGTAGCTACATGTACAACCTAAATTCAAAGGGTGATATGTAATCCAGTGTGCAGATCTGCAACCCTTATCGAGAAAAGCAGTCGGAAGAAAGATGGATGGAAGAGCATTGGGAGAATTGCTTACATTTACAGATAAAGTATAAACAGAGCAATTTATGCAGTAAATACGTTAGGCCTTATATTTAACTTCAGAATTAAACTGGCTTCCCATTACCTTACTCCTACTATCATTACTGTAACTAGCGCATCTATCAATTCCGATTGCGTTTTATTTTTCTATTCTACTTCCAACTGCTTGCATCAGTCAGGATCACTGGGGCGGCACAGATGATGAGTACACTCTGGAAGGGAAGCCAGTCAATTTCAGGGGGCTTGTACTATTTGGGAAATGTATAGACGTCCTTAACCTGCGGCACAAAATCTGCATAACGAGGTGAGACCGCTAGCCCTGGAGGCGTGAGACAAATATGCCACTTACGTTGGACACGTAACAAAAGTCAGATCATACCTTTCTCCATTGTGTTTTTTACCATATTTCCTCTTCGTAAAGACTTAGACTGTAAACACAGTACACGCGTCGGGCATTACAAATGACTCAGATGCGTCCCCAGTCAGGTTATGAATTAAACACTTGTAGAAAAAAATCATTATATTGCAATCTGCGCCCCATCTATTTTGAAGCCGTAAATGGGTGTCACCTTTTTCGCGTGAGCGTCCACGCGCAGCACACCAGAGTCAGGGTCGTCTTACGTCTCTGTGACGTAAGACGTATATTTCACGCACGTTCGAATATTGTTGGCGCGCTTTTCCTGCGCTTGACAACAAGAGCTCGCTGACCAACGGCTATTTAACAATATTAAGACGTTGTCCTTATGTCGCCTCAGTAGCCGGGTCGGTGGCTACCTATAATGTGTTTGTTTTTGTTGTCCTGATACATAGCAGACGGAATGTCTTCGATTAAACCGTTTTCTAAATTGCCGCAGCTGAACACTGCAAACGTACTGGTGAGTAGTACATTTTTACAGCGGTCGTTTATAAGTGTATAACAGAGGCGGCCAGTCTTATTCAGAAAAGACTGTTGTGTATTCGGATTTTCGGATCTGAAAAGTTGTCACTGACTTTAAATTAGTGACATAAAGGTTATCCTAAAAACTAGCCTACACCCTTGGCCCTTTGTGGATAAGATTTGTCACTCCGGTGTGTAACTATGCATAACAGTCTTATGTGTAACTGCTCACGAAAACAAATTGAGCTTATCTGAGGATAAACTCAGTCTTTGACATCGGCGGTGAAAGTAAAATGTTCGATCGAGTTTGTTTTTCCTGGAGATAAGATTGTATGTCTTCATAATACTGAATGATCTTGAATTGGTGTCTGAAGGCCACTGCGTTTCATTATACTCTTAATGCGATTGATCATAGCTGGTGGAGAACGAAGGAAAGCTTCAGAATGACTTGGCAGATGCTATTGTTCGGCAAGAAAGCAACATCAACGTTACAGTGTAGGTTTTTCTGTTTGTCTCCTTGCTTCTCATCCCTAAATTCAGTAACCCTGCATCCCTACACATCTTAGTGCTTTTGTCCAGGAGCCATACCAGTCCAAACTTTTCCCTTCGCTTTGTCGTTTTGTGCCCTTTCCATCCTCTGTAGTAACATCAGTCATTTGTCTTTAAACCTGAGTACTTTTATACCTGTTTTTTTAGGAGGCTGGCTCGAGGGCTGCCCCTACCGGCTGAGAACGAGGAGAATAGACCCCGAATCGACTTGGTTGTTTTCATAGTGCACCTCTTCTCTGAACACAGGTACTTGGTTTGCATGCAGAACAGTGTTGATTTTATTTTTATGTATTCTCTTATTTAATGCCAAGTGACTGCTGTCAATGTTAAAAGCTTTTAAAATGTCCAAGGAGTCTTGGTTAGGAGTGTCAGCCTATTGGCAATGAAATTCGGGTCATTTTCCAGCCAAAAACTTACATTAGTGTCAGAAGTAGGGCGAGATCCCGTGGGTAGTAGATGTAGAAGGGAAGTATGCTAGGGTTTCATGAAGCTAACCTGTGTTATGGCAGTCAAACCTACGGTCCTCACCAGAAGACACTTCAGCCTATTGTGCAGTTTTGGTTGCTGCCCTTTGTGTGAGAAACTAGAATTTGAGCCCCTCTGCTGTTCCTTAGTGAAAGTACAAGAGAATTAAGTAAACAGTATTTGCAGGGGTGAGCTCAGTCTGCCTCCAGTGAGTTTTTCAGGTGTCTTCTGAGTTGTGAAGGGTTAATTGCATAAGACAGAGCCTCAACCTGTCTTTGCAGGTATTGCATTTTTAACATAAGAATTCAAACCTTTCAGCCTTGTTTCAACGGAGAACTCTCTGAAGCAGTTAGACACTGGTTACTTTCTGGGCAAAGTCTGTTTCCTAGTGACTGGTGGTAAGTGATTTTTTGTTTAATTATTTGATTTCCTCCTGCCTTGTAAATATGAACAGTTTAATAGGTCTGAGATCTGTGCCCAGTCATTGGTTTAAATCCCCTGAGTCAGCAAACTAATCATATGAGCAAGGACCTTAACCCCATTTGATTCAGTGGCACCAGCTTCCCCTGCACTGTGACCTCATCGACATGCCCTCTGCTAAATACGTACCATGTGCTATTTGCACTAAATATGTAAATATTCATCCTTCTGCAGCAGGAACACAGAGGCTTGTGTTATTACTGTTCACTTGTTTTGTGCAATGAAAGACCTGCGATTTGTATACCTGCACATTCCCTGAAGTTATTATTATGGCACCTGGCCAATGGGTAGAATAACAGTTGCCCAAATGGGATTTGACCCCACAACCTCTCTGCTGTTTCAGTGAATTAACGACAAGCAGGTATTCTGAAGGTTTCTTCCTCTTTATGTGTCTTTGTACCTGTTAGCGCGTTGTGGATTAGTCCCTGATGAGCGACTGGTCTCCCTCAGGAAGCTGGCTGCTTCTCTGCACTGCCCCCTGCTGTTTGCTGAGCATCAGGTGTGTGTTTCTCTTCCCCGGCATGGCATTTCCTTACATAATCCGAACTGGATCGGGAAGACACACGATCCTTGTGTGAGGGTTGTGAGATTCATCTGTTAAATATGCAGCATATGATACATGTACTTTGGATCTGAATTCTGTGATAAGCTACAGATTCACCCTGTTCCATTAATGGAGATGAGTGGGTATTAAATTTAGTGTAATTATTATTGGTATGGATTAGTATAAAAAATAGTAGTGTGTGTTTAGTGGTGTTATTAGATCATAAATAGTGTTAAAAGCTAGGTATGTAAGCAAAGATTTTAGATTAGCTATGTTCTGAGTGCTGTAATGCTTTGCTAGCTTACAGCTGGGCATTTCTTAAAGGACAATGATTTTTTCCAATAAATCAGAGTAAGTGGTGAATTGTGTGTATGAAAAAGCGATTAACAGTACTATATCTCACTTTCTAGATATGGCTCCCCTTTGACCTACCTCTTAGATAAATTGCTTAAATTAATGAAATGAGATTTACCGTATTTCCTGAAGTCGTACCTGGGTCTTTTATTTACTGAAGCCGCAGAAGTAACTGGCCTTAATTAGAGGCAAGCTTGTATTAGAGGCAGGCCTTTATTTCGGATTCCCTCTGTTACTGCATTACGCTGTTAATACATATTCTATATATGAATGACCCATATGCCGCTATTGTGTCAGTTTGAACCCTGTTAAACACACTGGGTACATTTACTGGAAAAATTAATGTTACTCCAAACATAATCATTAATCGACATTCCTTTTTTACAACACAGTTAAACATCTAATAATAATCATATGTAGCTACAAGCAAAATCTGAGAAAGTAGGATCTTTCCTAAATTTAAACAGTTTACCCTGACAGACAACAAACATTCGGCATTTGTTTTATCAGATAAGACTTGTTCTGTGTTTATTAACATGCGTTTCATAAAACGCTCACACTGACTAAATGCAACTTGGATGCACATTTTTAAGACATCTGAACTCTAGGTGTCTCTCTTTCCTTCAAAACTTACGACGCTCTGATTACACTGATTACTAAGCTACAACAGGTCGATTCCACCTAGTCAATTCATTTTTAGCTTAAACCGTCAGATATCTTAAAATCTTAAACTTTAAGATCACTTTACAGCCCCATTCCCCCCTTATGATGGACCGCTATGCCATCTGGAATATCGGCACATTATTGCAACTTGGTGCTAAGTTAGCACATCTTTCCTTAACTGACCGCTACGTGGTCCTCTGCTACTGGCTTTACTGCCGGAGTTTTGGTGGCCCTTATCTCGGATGCATTCCAAAGACCTGCTAAAGACAGCCAAAACCGCAGATAACAGCAAACAGTCTGCAGACCCCATATATAGTGTGATATTTTTATTTATTCCCCCCCATGTATATACATATGGCAAAGTCTAATTGATAAATTACGCGCAGTAACACATTACCCATGTTACAGTAGTGATAAAGTACATTATTATACTGTACTGTATTGTCTCAAATGAAAGGGATTCTGACATTTTAGCTTAATTCTCAAGTGAAGATGGAGCAGTGAAAAAATGATAATGATAACAGACTAATGTAAATAATGAAACCGCAGATGCAGAGGGACTATAACTCATTCCCACGTCATATATATAGTATTTATGTCTTGAACGAGGCATCGTACATTTTGCTTGCGTAAGAGCAGCCATATGAATTAAGTTTAGTTATAACACTGGTGGCCAGTGAAAGTTAACAGCTTGACTGTCATCTTAAAGTTAGGAGAATTTAAGATTTTGGGAAGTTGGGGTGTAATATAGTGTCAGGATGGTACAGACGATATGCTGTTATGCCAATTGAGTCAACTAGGTGAGATCTGTCTGTCGTGACTTAGTTTGTAGCATAACCGATGAGATGTTAAATTTGTTTTGAGCTCACCCACTGACTCCAACAGCTGATTTTAACGGTTGCTAGTATCATTTAAATTATTTATAACTATTTATAATTAATAATTAAAATTTAAATTTCAATGATGTTTGTTTATTGAATAAAACACCCTCAATATAAATGTGCGTACAAATGTTTATCCCCCCCTGGCCTGTATTTGGGGCCCGGCCTTTATTTGTTCATGTGGACCACACCCCGGACTGTTATATGAAACTCTGTTTTTAATTGAATCCTAGTTTTTATCTGAGGAAATGCGATATTTGCCATTTTGTATGAGTACCGGTACATTGAAATTCCTCTTTTTTGCATGTCCCAGCTTGCTGTCCTTTTGAGAGACAGATAAGTTTGGGGCCTGTTTGTTGTCGGGGCATTTATCTGGTACTCCTGGAACTCTTATGATATGCATCTGTAAAGCATCTATCATATAACACGTATATCATATCACATCTTGTAGTGATACCTGGATTCTCCGAAGGCAATGCAGGTTATGTACTTTGCTGAAGGCCAAAACGGCATAGACTCTCCTTGTTCTTAAATGGCTGATCTTTATGTTTTCTCCTCCAGTTTCCACATTAATGCAGTGCAATTTTTCTCTCCCTTTCCCACTCCGGTCCTCCTCGTGCAGACGAGAGAAGGAGTGAGCACTGCTGCTCAGAGAGTGCTGAAAATACTGAGGGTGTCAGCAGGCTTGGTTCCCATGGTGACCGGCTTGTACCTCTCCAGTGTCAGCCGTTGCACTGTGCCCTTGGACTCAGATGGCAGCGTTCAGGACTGAGCCGGAGATTGACAGAGATGGTGGTCGTCTGGATCTCCGTGGCAGTTGGTTGACCAGCCATGCTGAAATATTGCTCTGAGTTTTTCAGTTTTCCTGTCCACTGGTCTCAGTAAACTTTTGACCTGCATTTATTGACTGCATGATGACCTGAATACCAGTTAAGGCTGCCTGCCATTTGGTTATATACAGTGCCCTCCATAATTATTGGCAACCCTTGTAAAGGTTTGTAAAAAGGATTTGAAATAATCCACCCTTCGGTGATGTAGCTTGATTTCACGCTGGGAATAATGAGGAAAATCCAACCTTCCATTGGTATAAATTTATTCAAAGAAAAACAAATCCTTCACCAAAAAATAATAATTTTTAACCAGAACACCTGCCACAATTATTGGCACCCTAGCAAAATATATTGAACACAATATAACTGAAGTGTTTCCCATGTTAATTGTATTCTTTGAGTTGACTGGGGTTTGTGGGGATCTTCAAGTTATAATCCATGACTTCCTGATTAATTGGGATACATATATGAGGTAAGGAGGAGGCCAAATTCCCTTGGTCATCCATGAAAATTGGAAAGGTAAGAGAACACACAAGCCAAAGGAGGGAGGAGTGTGTTGACCTTCATCAGTCAGGGAATTGGTAAAAAAAATAAAAAATAGCTACTTGCCTGAAATGCCCATTTCTACTGTTATAATAAAATGTGAGCATCAACTGGAACTGTTACAAACCTACCTGGAAGAGGACCCATGTTTACTTTGCCCCCAAATCCACGAAGTTCATTGTTGGTGAATTAGAAGAAAAAGTAAAATCTTGGGGTTGCCACGTCTCCAAAACCACCATCCGACACCACTTTCGCGCTAACAGATTATTTGGGAGGCATGCCAGAAAGAAGTCTTTTCTTTCAGTTAACCACAAACTTAAGCACCTGGAGTTTGCGAGATGCTACTACAACTTTGAAAGGAACCATGTTCTATGGTGTGATGAAACAAAAATGTAGCATTTTGGCAATAAACATTCAAGGTGGGTTTTGTGTAAAAAGATGGTTGGCTATAATGAAAATAACCTTATCCCAATTGTAAACTATGGTGGAGGTTCTGTGATGATGTTGCCTGTTTTTCCTCTAAAGGCCCTGGAAACCTTGTGAGGGTATATGTTGTTATGGATTCCATGAAATACATGGACGTTTTATTTCAAAATTTTACTGCCTCTGCCGGGAAACTAAAACGGGACCATCATTGGATCTTCCAGAAGGACGGTGATCCTAAACACATGCCTAAATAACATAGAAAAGGTTAGCTGACCACAGAATCAAGCTTCTGTCATGGCCATCTCAGACCCCTGACCTGAAAAAAAATAGAGTTGAAAAGGAGAGTGGAGGAGAGGACCTAGGACCCTGGGTTACCTGGAGAGTTTCTGTGAAGTGGAATGGTCTCAGGTGCTTTGCTCTCCACACTAATAAAATGTTATACGACTCTGAGTGCTGGTATACTGGCAAAGGGAGGCAAAGTATTAAATGCTGGGGTGCCAATAATTGTGGCACGTGTGTTTATTTATTGAAAAATATTTCTTGATGAAGGATTTGTTTTTCTTTGATGAAAATTTGATGTTTTTCTTTCTCTCTTTTTACACATCTTTACAAAGGGTGCCGATAACGGCGGAGGACACAGTATTACTCTTATATACTGTACATGTAAATAACAGGCATGTCAGATTCAGCCCCTGACTAAAATTACTCCCATTTCTTTTCAATGTGTTCACGTCTGTGGTCTAGATAGAAGTTGGTTATTTTTGCGGTTTGTACCTGCTCCCTGCTTGAGCTGTAAATATTTTATTTTGTTTGAATTTTAAATTGTGGTTTCAAATAAATTTTCCATCATCCCTTTTAAAAGCCACATCTAAAAAAGGCAAATGTTATTTTCATTGTGTCAACACCAGGTGGTGCAGTCAGTCACCTTTTTATTTCAAATGAATTTTTTTATTTGTTATACGAAGTTTTTCTTTTCCCTCTTTATCTGTACCACTTTTTGTTGTATTGTCGGTTGTAGTTTATGCTTCGGTCTCCTTTACAGGAGTGCAATAGCAGTTTAACCCAAAGGGCGACCACCTCCATACTTGTTGGGCTTGTAAAAACCACCTTCCTCGTTTCTATAACCCATTTTTCCTGTTACTCTCTGGACAGAGAATTTGGAAAATATTGGTTATGGCAAATTCTCCCGAGCGAAATGAGTGGCAGAGTGGCTCCTGCCGCCTCCCAATCTCTGACCTTGCTGAAGTAACCTTCACATTGCCCTTGGATCTTACCGGGGTCTATCCTGTTGCCAAATCTGGTTCCAAAGTGCACACGGCCGTTTACTGAGGGAAGCTGCATGCGCGGTGACACGTACTTGCAGAACAGTTACTGTGCCTGGTTTATGTAAAGCAACTTTATAAATGTATGTGAATAAACTGAATATTTGTGTGATTAAACTGTACGTCTGTCTGACTAAATCTTGCAGCAATATTTTAGTAGTATATATTTTTTGGTTTAATATTTAAATATATATTAATTACTTATATTCATCTGTGGGGTTGCAACTGGATATATAAATTAAATTAATAGTTAACGGTAAGAAAAATCTAGAACATGACGTTCCTTAAGATTCCAGCTCAAAAACAAATGGTGAATAATATATATATATATATATTTTTTTTTTGACGTGGCCCTATATATGTTTAAAGTTGGTCAAGGGTAAGTAGTAGTTTTCTTCTGGTGGCCTTTTAATCAGCAACCGCTTTGGGCCGGAGTCCAGCATGTTTCGAGCCTAAATCATTCAGTATGTGCCTACTGACCAGCTGTTTGGCGCGAAGAGGGAGCGCTGTGCTGCTCCGCTGTCTGCACGTACCACATGGCGTCAGCCCTGTCGGAGGCTGGGAGTGTCGTGGGTGACGGAAACAGTGGCGTGTTAGCGCACGCGAGTTTGCAGATAGCTGAACGTGCACATCAGGGCGGTGGTGGTGGTGGACAGGGGGGTGCAGGAGAAGTTTGAAAATCTGAACCGGGGATTTGAATTGTTACGACTGTAAGTGAGAATTTAGCTTCCGGCCTTTCTGTGAAGGTGATCCAACTCCCTCCAAGAAATATATGTTTTTTTTTTCTTTATTGTACATTTTCCAACTTCTCTTTGTTATAGTCAAATTTATGATCAACCGAAGCTTATTAGATGATGCCATGAATTTGAACTGCTGGGAAGCCCATTTCACAAAAACCGCAGAAGTATGAAACTGGAAACTCCCTTCAGAATCTCAAGTTTTCCAAGTTTTTATTTCTTCTGTTTGTTTGTTTTTGATGTGCATGATCGTTTGTTTTTGAGAGAAAGAAAAGGGCTGAAGAGATGTGGATAGCACTTAAATCAAAGGGCTTCATGGGTCTGTCCATGTGCTTTTGCACGTTCAGCTGTGGCCTGCAGGGACTCCCCAAGTCCCTCGTTTCCTGCCATTTGCCTCGCAATGAGTAATGAGCTTCACAGCTGGATGGGGTCTGCACGGGGGCTGCACGGAAGACGATAATGCAGACCTGTGCAAACATTGCGCTGCATCCTGCCGCCAGTGTAGAAGGGTGGAAAAGGATCTAAGACTGTGACCAAGGAGATGCATGTTCAATCCCCATGGGGAAAGCTTCTATTGTTGGACCATAAATAGATTTCAGTAAAGATCCTGCAGTATTTGCTGAAGAAAAAATTAAGTAAGAAACCGTAGATGCCGGCTTTCTTTCTTAACTCCCTGGAGAATAAGGAAGCAAAATGGTTGCTTCATATATTTTTTTTTTTATAAAAAAGGGCAAGTTTTGGGCTGGCATGGGCCTCTTTTCAAATATGTGTAACTAAAAACCAGTTAATTTGGCATGTTTCGATGCGTGCAATTTCAACGCTCCTCAAAGCTGATCTTCTGTCCTTTGCCCCTGAATGGTCAGCTGAGAAACACAGACAGGGTCTGTCTGCAGGCTTTTGCTATTTGTCATGCCCACAGTGACAGACCCCGACAATCCTATTAATACACCGACACCCTGGCACAGCTGAATACCGACATCAGCGACATCCATGAAACGCGGCGTTTCAGGGCTACTTTGAGTTTGCATGAGCTTGCCTTTGAACTGAATTAACCCATGCGCTGAAATATGAGGAAATATTCTTTGTATTTTGAAACCTGTTATATTTTTCGGTGTGAAAATTTGCCACGGCACACAATACAGCCCTGGATTGTTTTGAGTAAAGCAGATTGTATGTCTAGGCTGCATTATAATTGGGATTTTGCGGCTTGAATGCTGTGAAAGGCACTGTTACTCAAAACTAGCTTACAGTCACGAGTGGACACAGGTGCGTCACATGGTCTAATATAAATTTGCATGGTATGGAGCAGAAAGTACGGAGCAGTTTGGCATTCTAGCTGATGTGTGCTGTGTCACGTCCGCATATACAGATAAAAGGGCCATGGAGATGAAGGGGGGGGGGGGGGCGGGGGTTGGGTTGGGAGATGCTGGGTTTAGATCTGGAATGCATAAAACAGTCCTAAAGGGAGCAGGGTGCAGGCACTACAGAGAGAGGGAGTTAGAGACAAGGCGGGAATGTGTAGAAGAGGTCAGGACTTTCCAAGAAACCCTTCAGATCAGTGCATTCAATTAGCCAGTAAATCCAGTCTGACTTTTTTAACCAGTGCGAGGGGAGCTTTCTGCGTTTTGTTTACTGCAGCGCCGCAAGTGTTTGTAAGCATTTTCCGCCATTACTCATTTCCAGCGGTAGTGCCAAAAAAGTAGTTTAAAGTAAGGAGGTTGCTGGCAGGGAGGAGATTTAGACAAGTTGACCAGTGGCTGACCTGCTTGTGGGAGGGGCCAGGCGGGCCTTAAGAATGGAGGGCAAGCAAGGTGACGGCCAGAATAGACCCCACACTGTGCGACAGATGGACAATTCCGGATGTTCCAGAGGCAGAGCTCTGGAATGGTGCCTTACCACTAATGCTACAAAGCAGATGAGGTCACCAAATACTTCCCCTCTACTTTGTCCAACTGTCATAGCTGTTCCATGGTGGAACCAGTCAGAATATATCACCTGCACGGGTTGCTATCTTCCTGACGATGTAAGAGTTGATTACGTTCTTTGGAAGAGTTTGTTTTTCAGTTAAGATGCTTATGTCAGTAGGGTATAATCAGACAATCAGATGATACCAGAATAAGGTGATGGGACAATATGATGGAAAGTGAGATGAAGAGTATTGAGTGTCAGAACCACATCAGCTTTGAAGTGATATTAAGGGATCATGGGTATAAATGTGATCAAATGAAATTTATAGCTAGATCCTGATGAAGGGCAGCAGACGTTCAGTGTTATCTGCTCTTATGTTTCATTATGGCAGTTTTATGTTGTGATCATACATGAAAAATGTATGAGTATAAAGAACCATGAATTAGGTAATGATTTCAGTAGTATAGACTCTGCAACAACGTCTCACCTAAATGTGCAAATGATGAGACAAGAACGAGGCAGTTCTCTAAAAGTACCTCTCAAAAGTTCTTGCAGACACCGAGATTCTCTACATTCTCTACAGTTACTCACGTAACATTTACTAAAAACACACTCAGTATTCTTCGCTAACAAATACATTTAAAGTATGTTCGCAATTTGAGTATCTTTTTCAGGAAGAAAAGGTCGTATCTTTCATAAATCAAAGTAAGCTCTGCAAGATATAACAGCTGAGAAAATCCGAAGGCATCCTTTCTGCGAGGGAGATTAAACACTGCTCTGTTTCATGGGATGAAACAGTCAACTAGTGCGTTTAAAGTTAAAGGAGAGCCCAGAATTCCACTCTGCCTTCATCACACAACCAGGTAACAGGATGTCAGACAAGGAAACTTGTTTTATTCGACTTATGTTTTCATTTATAGCTGTTCACTAGATTTTTCAAAGTTTATCAAGAATAAGAAATCTGCAGTTTATGAAATAAATGGAAACATGGTATCCCTAACCCTAACCCTGAGGTGTGCATAAACCTTTGCCTGGTAGTGCAGTCTGCACCAACCTCTCACCTAAATGCAAATGATGACAAAAAAGTAAAAAAAAAAAAAATTCATAAATACTTCTTAATGATGGTTATTATGCATAAATCAGAAAAGAAATTCCCATCATCTTTCCGTGTCACATAAAACCCCAGTTTTCTTTAGTAATACAGAAATAAAACAAACTGGAAAGATCTGTTATTCACTTTATTTCCCAAATACAAGACTCCATCATTACAAATATTTTCAGTTCAATTCAGAACAGCATCTGCCTTATGTTCCTACAAAAGCCTCTTTATAAGAGCTGCCTTCTCTGTAAGCCATGTCACCTGGACTCTTGCATGTGTTTGGTGACAAGCGTTCCTTTGGTCCTGCATCTCATACCCCCCACTTAGGCTGCTCAGACTTTTAGGGGGTCCTGAAGCCTTTTCCAAGCAGCGTACAGTAGACTGGGGTACACCCTGGATGGGATACAAGCCCAACATACATAGGGCAGAGGAGGGAATGAACTCCTATCCTTGCAGGTGTTGAGCAACTGTTAGGTAACAGTTCGAGCTGATGTGCCAAATATGAATTTGAGAAAAGAAAAGGCGTGATCATGAGGGTTGGTTGCAGTGCGCTCTCACGTTCGACTCTCTGGTGTCTTGTGGGAGTCCCAGCCTCATGACAGCGGTGTCTGTGCGGATAGAGAAATACTGCAGCTGGATGCAAATGGCGCAGTGGGTGGCGTGCTGGACAAGTACACAAAAACTCATTTCTGTGCCTGCATCCAGTGCTGTGCGTTGTGATGTTGTGCATTCGATAAATAAACTTTATTTTGATTTGATTCGATCTTCACACAAGTATGCAAAAACATTGTGCAATGCACTGGCTTCCTTACCCATCTGTCCTGCCTCAGTTGTGTAACACAACTATGCAACGGCATAATACTCAAAATGAAATAAATATATCTATAAATAAATAAGTAAATAAAGAAATATTTCAACAATTAAATGCATCCTTTTATTTTTATATAATTCAATAAAAAAGTATTATATTTCATAATGACGTTTGTCTTCTGCGTATAATCTTTAAAATGTATTTCGTAATAACTTTGTGGTTTTCATTAGGCAGACATTATTATAAAATATTATTTTCCATAATACAAATGTGACTAAATAATTCAGACTATGGAGTTCAGCTTTTCACACTGATGTATTTCTAAATGACAGGTTTTCTGAACTACTCCGCTTTCCCCCCACAGTCCAAAAACATTCTGAGGTTAATTGGAGTTAGCAAATTGCTCACAGGCGTGCGTGTGTGAGTGAATGGTGTGTGATTGTGTCCAGCGATGGGCTGGCCCCCCATCCTGGGTTGTTCCCTGCCTCGTGCCCATTGCTTCCGGGATAGGCTCCGGACACCCCATCACCCAGTAGGACAAGCGGTTTAGTAAATGGATGGGTGGATGGACATCATACTACCATACTACCATGCCATACTACCATACCATACTACCATACTACCTCATACTGCAATTTTTGCACATTAAGCTATTACACTTCAAAGTATTTATTTTCTGTTTTTCCTGTTATATTGATATATTGGTTAGACAGCAACGTAAGAATTTCATCGCACAGAGAAATGCTCTTTCTACCGTACATATGACAATAAACGTTTTGACTCTTGAGTCTTGAATTATTTTTTTGATGTTGTAGGGGAAAAAATGCCTTGCTGTTCACGAGGCAGTTTACTACACAGTGACCCATTTTGCACTGACATGCCTTCTGACATAGATCATATATCGAATTCCGTGGATATATAAGCAAAACATATCATATTGGGTTTAGTCAGTAGCACATCATCAGCTCATGACTGCAATACATGGAAGGTCAAAAGGCTCAGTAATATTGTGCGCCATGTGCTCTGAAATGTGCAGAGTTGACCGCATATGCTCCAACGAAGCTTAAAACATATGCAAGTTTTAGAAACATCGCTGGCTGAAGTCTTTGAAGACGGGCATTTTTACAGTGTCTAGGGGGTTAAAATGCCGCATCGAAACACATTCTCTCTCACGGTTTATACCCCGATGCCATTCCATATATCTGATATATCTGTAATGCAACTAGTTCTGACTTCAGTCACGTTGAAAACATGTAGGGAGCACTTGATCCAGTCACAAGCTTGATCATTGATCAAGAGATTAACAGTGCACCATCACTGTGAAAGAAGCATTATGAAATGAAAAGCTGGTTCGAAAAACCGTCGTTCGGAAATACATCAGAGTGAAAAGTTGAACTTCATTGTGAAATAGAATTTGAATTATTTTATGTAGTCACATTTGCATTATGTAAAATAATATTTTTTAATAATGACTGTCTAATGAGAATCACATCATTAATGACAATACAATTTAAAGAATATATAGAAGACACATGTTATTATGAAATATATCATTTATTGAATTATTTAAAAATAAAAGGACATGTTTAATTTATTAGTGAAATATATATTTATTGATTTATTTACATAGATATACACTATCAGTCTTTGCACACCACAGGCTTTTACCATGTTTTTATTTATTTCATAAACTGCAGATGTATTTAATCTCCCTTGCAGAAAGAATGCGGCAAATTTTCTTTACTGTTATGACTTATTATTTTCATAAATGAAAGATATAACCTTTTCTTGCCAATGAAGTGAAATAGTGAACATTTACATTGTAAAGGACTGTACATTTATTTGCTAGCAAAGAATATCAAGTGTATTTTTAGTAAATGGTAAGTGAGTAACATGTAAATGTAGAAAATCTCATTGTGTACAAAAACTTTTGACTGGTTGTGTGTACTGTATTTATATATTTCATTTTGAGTACTATGGAGATCCATACATGACAAGCATCTAAACCTTTTGTACTAAATTGTTTTAAAACTCAGTAGCTCCTTCCTGCTAAGTCCATTCCTTCCTGGCCTGCCCATGCTTTCCTGCCTTGCCCTGCCTCTCCATTCCTTCCTGTCCTGTCTGTCTCGTGCTCCCAAACACCCCACGCTAGCAGTCCTTACACAAGAAAACGCTTTGTGGAGAGACACACCCTTCAAGCCTGGAGCTGCATTGTAAAAAGTCTCAGATCTCAGATGCGTCACTAGTTCCAGAACATACTGTATATCATCAGCTGTTGCGCTCTCATGTTGAAGTTACTCTGGTTCGTCTATAACCAGTCTTGCCAGTCACTCAAAACTAAAATAGTCAATCTGGACACCCATGCCACAAAAGTCCTTTATAGCAGTATGAAAAAGGACCATTACTTTTTGACTATGAAGCCAAACTGCATGTCCCATACGCATACAGTGCGAGTGTACTCCAGTGCACACTGCATGCTGCAGTGTTATAAAGTTATGATGTTGTTATTGTTCAATCGCTATTTAATGCTATTTACCGTATTTATCTTGTCTTCGTTGTCACCAAAATTTACTCTACGGTCTGCAAGAAGCGTGCAAGTAGGAATTTCATGCCACCAATGCAAACATGATCATACCAGCCCTTCTTACCTCACATTTTAATATTAATAATAATGCAAGTAAAAACATAACATTAAAGACAATACATTTAAGTCATTTACATATTCAAGTAAAATGCATGCTGTTTGTTATTATTCTTATAGTTTTTATTTGCAGTGGCGGTAACAGCAGGATTCATCATTATCACTGACATCAGCAAGCTTTTATCTAGTCTCAGTGTCTCTACCTGCATAAGACCTGTCGTTTGCGAGTTGCTGCTGTGCACCAAGTCACGTCCACAGCCTGCACAGCGGTAGGAGGAGACTCAGGTTGGGTTTCATGTGCCCCGAGCCATTGAAATGGCTGAAAGGACAGGTGATGCCTTCACCGTGCTGAGGGAGTCTACACTTTCCAAGGAGCGAAATCGTCCACTGAAGTGGCTTAGATCACTTTACAGCCAGGGCGTGGGAGTCTGCCATGGGCACCTTTTGTGCGGTTTTAGTATTTAAGAGTTTAGCATTAAATAACTGCCTGAAATCAGGAGGGGAGCGGCACTGGATATAAGCAAATTAAATGGGGGGGGGGGGGGGGGATTAAAAGTAAAAGGCCGGTATTTAAACCCCTCATGGACGAGATGGGACAAGTATCAAAAATAAAGAGCAAGGAAGGTGAGAACCAGAATAGACCTCACACAATCTGACAGATGGGGAATGCTCAGTGTACGAGGGCCAGGCCAGCAGAATCCAGGTCTAGGTTGTCTGAATGGTGATTTATACTTATGTCATGGAGCAAATGCGGCTCCTACCCACTCACTCTTCATTTTATCTGTCGCCGGTAGCTGTGCCTCGTCGTTGTATTCAAGGCTCCCGCTCAGACAATACTTCTTATATGAGACATGGGGTGCGCTGATAATACCTTAAGTGTCACTTGAACTCGAATGGCCCCCCAATGGTGTCAGGGCCTGCTTCCTACGATACAGAACTCACGTATCGCTTTTAAAATTCTGGGACAGGAGCAGACTGGGTCTGCTCAGACGAGCAGATTCACATGGGAAACCCTACCCTGTTTCTGAATCTTCTCGGAATTCCTGTTGGCCGACGGCTGTATCCGTCTGCCGACAGGCTCAAGTTCCTACGTGCGCATACTGTCAGTGCACTTCCTGTAAACAGCCTCATTGTTTACTCTGTGGTGAAATGGCTTCATGTCATGGGCCTCAGATGAGACCATCAGTAAATAACAAACGAGAGGCGCCGATGTGAAGGAGTAAAGACTGACACAGTTTTGCAAATGATGTATATAATTTCCCTTTAATTGTGATCCTCAGAACACAGAAAAAAACAAGTTGATTCTTTATGAAAACAGCAATCAAGCTTACATAGCTAAAATCAAGAGGAAAGATTGCGTTAGAATAGTGAAAGTAATAAACTGTTGTCTATATAAGGCCCCTTTAGAAATGTGAAAGCAAGTCATGTCTCCGTTCAGACCCTCTCTCTTTCCCCGCTGAGTCTTTCACCCGGAATCATAGCTACTAGTATTAAACATGTTCTTACCAGCTCTTAGTTAATAGCCTTGCAGTACAGTTACCATATAATGTGGTGCCTGAGTCATTTACCATTTATGTCTATTAGACGATTAAATGCTATTGTAAGTTGCTATTAATTTTCACAAAGTCTGCAATTCTGTTTACGGTGGGGTTTTTCCTCTTTAACCCTGGAAACCGACTTCCTTGTAGACAGCGTCTATATCCGCAATGACCACTCCCATCACGTTCCGCAGGGCTGTCTGTCCTGCCGCGTCCATCCCGGCTTTCTCAGCCATCACCTTCGCGAGGACCTCGGTGATCAGCTGAAACGGACCAGCAGAGAGAGAGGTCAGTGAGGGAAACACACAAACACACCAGCTCACTGGACATGACCTTCACTGTCAGCACAATGGAGACGATTATAATCGGAGGTGGAGAGAGTACAAATCCAGACCAAGATTTTGTTTCAACCAACCAATTGAGTATAAAGAGTCACAGACACAGAGGACTCAACTGGTTGGTAGAAACAAAATCTTGGTCTGGATTTGTACTTTGGACCTGAAATCGCCACCTCTGATTATAATCTTTGTGCCATTCTTGAGTCAAGTTCCCAATCTCTTTCTGCTGTGTAAGATGAGTATAAAGAGAATATAACTAAGCTACGAATGTCTATTGGGATAAAAGTTGTTTAGAATTGGATTTTAAATAATCCTGTGCTACTGTGAGAGAAGTACCGCTTGTGTATGATCTCCCACCTTGAAGTTGTTGAGAGCAATTTTGTGTGTCTTGGCATGGTTGGTTGCCAGTGGCTTGAGGATTGGGCCGTGATTCCCCCTGGCATTCAAAATCTCCGCCAACTTCTTCAGCACAGTCTCGCCGTGGGCCGCCACTGCTGCATTGCCGGCCAGTTCGCTTTGCGGAATCCCGACAAACTTAGGGAACAGCTTCTGTGTGTCGGGATACTCCTTGAACAGACTGGAGGGAGATTTACAATCTTATCAGCTCATTTGTTGGTTATCTCTTTGTAAATGGCAGTCATAGGCAATAAAACACCAGGCCAGGTAATATTTACTGATGAATTCCCACGTCTCCGTGAATAATAACGTTATGGGGGGGCGGGTGACGGAGGTATTAATGCCGTTTCTGGGAAGAAAAGCCTTCTTCAAGATAAAGGAATGAATGACCTCATCAGCTCCATGAAATATAATGGTGCTTAAACGGGTTTGTTCTATTTAAAACACACTTTTCAGCCAAGAACAAAAATCCCCACTTAAGATCTACATGGAAACATTCTCACTCATGACAAATTTAATGCATGGAAGACAGATTGCTGAGGACCAGTGAAACATGATGACTGACCGGGTCAGAACCTCGCCGCCAACTCCTCTGTAGTCCTTCTCGACGGCGGGCCAGTACTTCAGAATCTGGTCAAAGTCAGACATCCTCTGAAACGAAGCAAAAGAGAACCGTCAGTGTGATTAGTGTTCGCTACTGACCCTCTGTCTGCAAGCGTCAGAAAAGCGTAGACTGGAGAGGTCAAACAAAAGATGGAAAATTACTTCCTTGAGAGGGCCATTTTTAATATTAATTATAATTAATTCTAATTCAATGACACCCCCCCCCACCAGGAACCATAAACAATAGTGAGGCTAAGTAGGTGGTAAGCTTGCTGAGGGTGTGTCTCTCACTAAAGGTTGATTGGGTAACACACGGTAATAGACAATGTCAGAGGCGAGTCAGCAGTCAACAGGGTCATTACGAAATATGACGGATTGAAGGCATGTGGGGACAGCGCACAGCTCTTCGGACCATGCTACGTAACGCCATGTGACATGGTGAGAACATTCAAACTCCACACTCATTCAGAGCTGAGGTGGGATTAACACTAAATCACTCTTCTGCATTATTTGTAGCCATTGAAATCAATTAGAATTAAAAAAAAGCAGCTATACCTAGAATATATCAGAGCAATACCACTATATCTATCTCATAATTCCTATAATTTTTTTTAGTTATTTAGTTAGTTTGTTAGCCTGCTCAATGGTATAACAATAGCAATCTGTGACCTTGACCTGCTATATAATATTCAGATAAGTATAAAAGAGTCTTTGTGGTTATTTATATCAGCTGCAGCTCTGACAGTCTGTACAGTGACCTTTCTGCAATGCTAATTATTTCGGGCTCGTTCTTTGAATGCTGACTGCAGTCAGCTGACCTCTAATGTTTGCCCGCTCAGTCAACGCTCGGGAAACTGAGGCGCCCCAGACGAGCTGCGCTAACAGACACGTCGCCTAGCCGCGATCTGGCTTCGCCTGGTTTCCCTTCACTCAGCACTCTAACCTTCACTTCACATTATCCTTACGGCGGGAGCTTTGCATCGCGACGGTAATGTCTGTAAATGCGTGTTTAAAAAATCCTTACTCATCATTGTTTTGCAAGTATTTGTATCTTGATAAAACGATTTCTTTTCCCCCCACACCGCACCAGCGACGTTGTGGTTAAAAGAGCAACTTTGCTGGTTTAAAAAAAAAAAGGCGGTTTAAAATTGCAACAGTTTTAAATTGCAATTTGCTACTGAACTCTATTGAGACTTCTAAACCTGAGATGCCTGGGTAAATGTCCATCTGAGTATAAAACATTTCCTCTTCTTTCAGCCCCCTCTTTCTCCGGGCAGGGGAATAATGCAATCGGATCCCCGTGAGTTTTACACAGAGCTACACTTTCGCTAATGGGTTTCTTCTTTGTGTTTCTTTCAAGCTCATCGTATCCTCTGTTTCGCTGGTCATCGTCTAGATAATGATTATAACGATTAAATGATTAATTCTTGCATTCGCCTAGGATCTTACATTGCTTAATCATTCATTATAATTAAGCAAATTAAAATGATCCTAATATTCAATTAAAAGTTCTTGGAAAGAGAGCCCCTCGCCTTTAACAATTGTTAAAGGATAACCTTTGAGAATCTTCGCCTGTTTGAATGTGTTTTTGGATGCATATTTAAGCCAGATACTGTCTATCGTTTAAATCAATGCAATCCCAGAAACCTTCCTAAGTGGTAACTCAGTGGCTAACCGTTACATCTCCATAATTGGGGGTTCAAATCCCTATCCCCCCGTTCTGTGTGTGAATCTTGCCTGTTATTGCTGTGCACAGTTGTGCGAGTATCCTCCTGCAATTCAAAGGCATGCATTTAAGCAAATTAGTGCCCTGTGATAAACTGGCATCTCATTCAGGGTGTGTCCCTACCTACCTTGTACCCTATGATGCCCGGAGGAGGCTCCAGGCCAACCCTGCAACGCTGCACTGAGTAAGTGGTTAGAAAACTTTTCTGTAGCATTTAAAAAGCGTGCAGCCGAATGCATGTCCTCGTTTGCTGAAATAGCTTGAACCAAACCACGAAAAATGCATTCACCAGTCAGCACCACAATAAGTCATGCACTTACTCAAAAAATCTACAATGAATCAATGGAAACATACCGTGCAAGATAATCAGGTGAAGTCCCGGGTTAAGTTGTTTGTGAATTGTTTAATGTCTCAGTGCAATGTTCCAACTCCCAAACCTTACCTTTTATACCCCTCAACTTGACTCATGAATTACGGCCCAACCATCAATCCCTCTCTCCCCCCCCCCTTTTCCTGTCTTAAGAATTAACTCCACCTCTTTTCCTCCCTCCCTGATACTATTACAGCATTGTTCCACACTTTTTTATATATGCCATATACATTTTGTTCATCTTATTTTTTATTAGTTTTTTTTATTTAAACTAACAGGACTAGTTGCATTCAACTTAAGTGCGTCGACTCTTCCAAGCTGTACGTTTTGCTTGGAATAGGTTCGTGGTGTAAACATTTTGCCTTCGACTAAATAATTCATCACTGTACTTGCCTCATGTTCTTGGTCACAAGCTAACCAACACAGTGCAAAATGGTGAACTTTCCGTGTCTGACTGCTGACACATTCGACAAATGGCAAGTCGCGGCTCGTATGTGGCCAATGTCATTGGGGTGTGATTAGAGGTTATCGGTCCAAGGCGAGCCAGACTGCTAGCGTGACCAGGAGGGATTGTTGCCAAAGCATACAAATGAAAAAAAATTACAAAAATGGTCATAGATAGAGGGAAGATTGTGATGTCCTCGTTTGAGGAGAATGAGGGGGCAGCTTTCAATGGAAGCCTCTTCAGGTTTCCACAAGAGAGGTGAAACTCTATAAAAGGAATTTACCTCTCTATCTGGATCATTCCCTGGCCTCTCCTTTTGGCCTCACTCTCTTCTGTCTGTTGTTCACTTCGCCTCACTCTCTCACTTTGCCCAACTGCTGCACGAGTTTGCATGGCTTCAGCAGCTGCTTATTTTGTTCCAGTCTTGCTAACGCATTCGCTCACAGATAAGTTTAGTTCAAATACAATTTCCCTCTCGCCTTAGGTTCCAAATGAAAGCTCCAAATGTTAAATAAAATATATTGGTGTCGGCAGAGCCAAGGCAGTCGGTGCTCATAATGCTTTTAATTAATCCACATCTTTGGCAAAGCCATCAAACAAAGTGGATTATCCGGCTTCAGGGGATAAGCATGTATCTGAACAAGAAAGATCAAAGTGTAATTTAAAAAAGTAAAGAAAAACACTTTTCTGCTCGTTTTTTTTACAGGAACACTGCAAAACGTTTTTAGTGCAACGGAAAAGTGTATGGTGCATAGTTTATTTTTTGAAGTAACTTAATTTATTCATTTATCTTTATTAATTTATTAAGTGGCATAGAATTCCTCTCTCACTGACTGTGCTCTTTTGAAACGGACACCAACTCCTACACTGGGCATTGTGTTCATTGAGGGGACAAGAATGTCATCACTAAAACGCATGACGGGCCAGTCTCATTTCCCTCAAAAAATGATACTTTTTCATCCAATACCACTCGCAGCAAATAATTTATCTGCAAAGTAAATCATTGCCATTAACGGTTAAACATTGAAGGTGGCTTTTTGCATCACATGACTGGTCATGGACTGTATATATCTTAGGGACCCTTCATCCCAGGGGAGGCTAAACAAAAATATCAGACGCAAAGCCTTTCCACCACGACAATGTAAGGAAGGGAAGGGTGTGGGGAGATGATAGGGATAAACAGATAGGAAGATAACAGCAGTCCAACGGCATCTAGACAGAGGATCTCAGACAGTCTTTCAGCCTATGCAAAGGGAAAAGGCCACCGACCAAAGATAGCCTTTGGCACTACCCAGAAAAACAGACTCTCGGCAATCTCGTTAATCACAACTTTGTTGATGGGAACTTAATGATACAGCCGAGGTATGCCACTTCGAGTTGGTATCTAAGTGTATATACAATTATTCCAGAGAGCCCCATCGCAAATACTCAAAATGTGCGTGGATTTAGCAGTTTCACTGAAATCATTTACATGGGAAATACCTTAGCACTATTTCTGTAAAGTATATATGCTGGGACATTTATGAACGATTAAAAAGCCCCCGTGCCTGGAGGACCCCTCATACTCTCACTCAGTCACGTACAGAGGCGCGCACCCAGTCCATTCCAAATGTAATTGAGAATGGAATTATTTTTTTTAATACAGTGCGCTTCCCCCTGGTGGCCATTATGGTGAAACACATCTGAGGCGCATGCAGAAATTCTAGGCAATGCTCTGACGTCCCCTGCTGGCCTCATCCAGAAATTACAGATGATAGCAAATGCTACCTGTTTGATTTGGAAGGCATACGTGTGATTTCAAACCGTGACCTGATATTAGAGCCTTCAAGTTGAACATGTGTCAATAGAGAAGGATCGGCTTCATCATGGTTAGTGTAGTTCAATATAAAGATACTCAGAGATGCAAGGTCAAATACGACATCTGTAAATGAAATTTCATTCGTAATTTGTAATGCCTCCATTTTCAATGTAACTGTTTTCTTGGCAAATGTAAGGCAGGTAGGTGTGTAATCTAATATCAAAGCAGTAATATTTTAATATTAGATGTATATACTTAAAATTATATGGTGGAATATAGCTCAGCAGGTTAGGACTGTCAAATGAAGGTCACTGCTTTAGATCTGCTACCTTGGGCCCTTAACCCCAGCTGCTCCAGAAATACTATCTGACCTTGTTCTCTAATCCTCACTTGTACACTTGTACAAAAGCATCTGTAATATAAATTTTATGTAAATAAAGACCAAGGACTCACAAATCAGGGCCTTGATTTAAACATGCAGTACGAATAACTAATGGAGTTTAGCTTTGACTTGGTAGCTTGTTCACGTTATTTGTTTGAACTCTACCTATGGAAAACGTTGTCATCTCTGTGCCTTCATTTAGGCACTGCTACCTTGTTCGTTAAAATATTCATATTGAAATAGTCATGCAGTCTTATTATTCTTGTTCCCTTGAAAGTCGTTTAAAAAATGAAAGTTATTTAAAAAAATGCAGAGGTGATTGTAGGGACTCAGGGGGCCCCCTAACGCCCTCTCCCCGGGTATGGTAAAATGTATTATATTTTACTGTGAAATGTAAATTTAATAATATCAACAAGGAGAATTTAATAAGCACAAAACCTTTATTTTCACTGTGAAAAAAGAACGCACAAAGCAGATTTGTCGATGCAATGTCCTTTGTAATCGGCCTTCCTCGGGGGCCCCGTCATACCTCGGGGCCCGAGGCCATTGCCTGCTCTGCCTATCCTGTCGCTGCAACTCTAAAAACACCGATTAATACTATTCGTGGGACAGGGTTTAGTCTATTATTATAAACTTGGTTGTTGTTTTTTTTCTTTAGCAAAAGTTGTTTCATTTTTGCCTGGGATTGGTTTTCCCGTGTGTCAATCAACCCGTTTTACTTCAGCGGGGCTCTGATTGGTCGGGTTGCTGTCACGAGGGATATTTACCGGAAGAAAGATCAGGTAAAGTCTCGAAGGTTGTATCTTGGGGAAATCGGGCGATTGCATAGAATAATAGGGTTTAAAGAAGTTAATCTGAAAGCGGAATGCGCTGTTTTCCCTGATGACACGTAAGCCTTTTGAGCGACCTAAAGAGCGCCATTGTTTATTTCAGTCTCTGTCGTTCCCGGTTTGTTACAGAAGTTTGACATTAAAACACGTTCAATCGGCTTTTCCAGTACCGCAGGAATCGCGGTGGATGTCGTTGACCGTACATGCTTATTAGACTAGGTTCAGTATTAACGCGTAGTGTGCCTCTCTCTCACTTCACTTTTCCCAGGCTGCAAAGGATGATTGCGAGCCTAAGAAGTGTTCGACACTTTTCTACAACAGCGATTATGAAGCAAGTTGGTGAGGAGATGTCATACACATGCTCGGTCCGATAAGAGTGGCAGGATGACTGTCATAGCAGCGCGTCTACCATATCTACGACTACCACCAGCCACATTTAGAAATGCTCTTCTTTTACCATTTTATACCATTAGTTATAAGAAATAGGTAACGCAAAAGAATTGACGTAATGAAGTTTCCTTCCGTTATATTATCATTATTATTGTTGTCGGTGATGATGATATGGCGTACCTCTGTATGCGTGGAGTTTTCACGTTTTCCCCGTGTTTGCCAGTGTTTCCTCCCATGGTGCAAACATACCACTTTGCAGTTAGGCGATCCCTGTGATGGACTGGTGTCCTTACCATGGCCCTGTACTGTATTAGTAGTTATAGAAGATTCAATACAACTTATTTTTATATAGCGCCTTTCACAACAGTTGCCCCAAGGCACTTTATATGGGTGTTTTGTGGTACATCACAGCATCATTAAGACAACGGTGGGTTCTTACTGCTACTATTAATAGGGCTCCAAGCACATAGTGCTGCAACCCTATAATAATAATAATAATATAACCAAAATGATTTTAGGACAACAAATGGTTAATGTTGTGGTATTCCACCTACGCAGATAAATGCATCTCCCTGTGTACAAGTTTCCACAGGTTGAAGTCAATGAGAAAACAGTCATCTTGACAATAGTTAAATTTACCTACCAAACTGAGTGCATTTCCCCCCTTATTCCCTTCCTGGACCCCTTTGTTTATTAATGAAATGAGATCAGGACCTTTTCATGAAAAACATCCAGTTATTCGCATCCATCAGTGTTATTTTTCCCTCTTTTTCTTAATGTAACAGTTTCAGAGCTACATGTGTCGGTGCCATGGGGAGAAATAAGGGGCCAAGCTTGGGGTCCTGATCATGGCCGTCCAGTACTGTGCCTGCATGGCTGGGCAGACAATGCTGGGTCATTCAACACCCTAATTCCATTTCTACCAAGAGGTTCAACTAATTATTATTATTATTATTTATTATGATTTGTATTAGTGGTGGTAGTAATAGAAAGGACAGTTTATAACAAAAAATGATTTCTGTGCGACTACTACTATAATTACATAACATGAAATTTACCAGAGAACATAGTTTTAATGATAGAAACTTTAAAAAAAAAAAAAAAAACCGTCAGGCTGCTTTTGCTCTAGTTGTGATGCCAAGGTTGTGATGGGGGGGGACTGTGGGCGCAGTACTATGTCCGCTTTATGCCATGCGCCTGTGCTGCTCCCTCTTCCCCATCAGACTGGAAGTGTGTGGCCGTGGATTTGGTCGGCCATGGACTGTCCAGCCACAGGCCGGCAGGAGTCTTCTACACCTTCCCCGCGTACGTGTACGACGTGCGGCAGGTCGTCGAAGGTACGAGTCACCCCCCCCCCCCCAACCCTTTGGTATGATGTGGAATCGGTGCTGCTTATTTAGGGGTAACTTCTGTGGATCCCAATGTCATTTCAGCTCTGCAGTGGAAACGCTTCTCCATAATTGGACACAGCATGGGTAAGTGTTTACAGTGTGTTAATGTAAACCAGAATGCCCCCCCCCCAGCTGTTTCTCCTCACCCTTGTCTTTTTTTGTCTTTGAATGTTGGTCCCATGGCTTCTGTTGCCCTCTCTCTCCATCTTTGGAGCATCTCAATTAATCATTTCCTTTTATTTTACAGGAGGCAACATTGCTGGTTTGGTGAGACTTTCCTTTGGTCGCTCTCTGCCATCTGTCATGGTTGATTATACCTTTTGATATTCCACTTATTGAATCAAGGCAACAAGTAGCATGTCTGAATATTTCCTGTGTGCTGGGTTTATAATTATTAACGGTTACAGCCCTTAGTCATGCTGGGGCCACTTGGCCAGCATGGAAGCTACTGGGAGGTCCGTTGTGTGCAAAATTAACCCCAGCTGCTTGCTCTGAGCTTGACGGGATTGAATGTGTTTAATTGCAGTTCAGCGCGTTATATCCCGAGATGGTGGAATCTGTCGTGTTCCTGGACTCGTTCGGCTTCCTCCCTACTGAGATGGTATGGCTGTGGTGACCCTTATTGTGGGAATGATGGGTATTGACATCTTTCCTGAATCTCCAATGTTATATCTCAGATGTTCTCTCTCTCTCTCTCTAGAAAGAGATGGCAGGACTCGCAAGAAAAGGGATCGAGGAGATGATTGAGTTTGAAAAAAAGAAAGATGAGAAGAGAGAACGGCTTTACACTTATGAGAAAGCAGTAGAAAGGTTATTTCTGACCTTCTAATTGGGTGACGTAAGCTAGGCGCGTTGGCGGTCTCTCGGCACAGAGCTGAGCTTCACTTGAATAAATCCACCCTGAGAGTTTCCTCTGTAAAGTATGTTTGAAATTCTCAAGACTTTTATCATCAGTGTCCCATTAAGTCATTAAATTTCAGCCCGTAGTCTAGTTCTGTTTTAGTAGTGTTGCCTTCTCACTCTTTGCTGCTTTACATCTCAATGGTAAAATGATGCCGACTAAAACTTATACTGTCTCTATCTCAGGTTGATGACAGCCAATCCGTCTTTGTCTGAGAAATCTGTTCACGTCCTTTTGGAGAGAGGCAGCGCGCAAGTTGACGGAGGTCAGCCCCAATCCTTCTTCTCTTCTCTCCCTTAATACATTGACTTGTTTCCTTTAATGGCTTTCAGCAACGCTCAAATGAGTCTAAAACCGGTGCTTATGGATGCTGTTACATCTGAATTGCTTCTGCTTTTCCTGCCCTTCAAGGGGGACGTGGGGCATCTCAAAGGTTTATGGCTGAAAACAGGACTTCCATATACAACGAATGATGTCATTACATAAGGTGCAAGACATAGCTTGTATTGTTTAAATTGAACTGAGTTGTATTGTCTCCTGTGATGGACTAGCATCCAGTGTGCGGCATCTCTGTCCTTGTGCCCTTTGCTCCCTGTAATAGGCTGCAGTCTCACCGTGATTTTGTATTGGATGTGGTGATAGAGGATAGATTTGCATTGCTTTCCAAAGTTGGTTAAGCGGTGACGATGGTATAAGGACAACGTGATAACAATTTGGATAAGTGATAAATGAAGATGGATTTGTATTTCTTTATAAAGTTAGATAAGCGGTAATGATAGTATAGTTACGACAATATAAGAACGATATAATGATGATATAATAATGTTTTGGATAAGTGGTAATGATAGTATAATTATGGCAATATAAGAACGATATGATGACGATATAATAACGTTTTGGATAAGCGGTAATGGATTTGCATTGCTTTACAAAGTTGACTGTAGAGTAGAGGGTTTCTCTGCTGTACTTGATTTGGCCAGTCTGGGAGCTTAAATTTAATCCACTTTAAATATATATTTAATAAGTTTCTTTTTATCGACATGTAGAAAAACACAAGCATTTGTAAAATATGCATTTTTTAATTTCCCTCCCTGGCCCCATTCACAAGTCAGTGCATCATGGGATAAGGGATAGACGACGCCAACCTTGGTATCAAAAACAAACAAACCGTGACTGAAGGGTCCAGTGTGACAGATCATCCAGGGCGTACAAACAGTACAGGTGTAATGCTGGAAAGTATGCACTGTACTGACTGTCACTGGTGGCCAGTGTATTAAATAAATAATCCTTTCTGTCCTTCTGTCGGCTCTTCTTTTAGACATGAGGAGGCCTGAAAGTATTGAATGGCATTTATGAAATGGATCACTGCTTCCACCTGCTGGCTAATTAATAAAACAATTCAAAATATTGCATTGCGCACTGGCTGACTTGTAAATGAAGTCAAATGGCAGTAAAATGAACGGAAACTAAAAATATGGACTCCGTTGAAGGGAAAGGTGACAATTCTTTATGAACAGTAAGGACATTTCAGCTGAATTAGCTAAAAAGGTAAAAAGGGTTTTGACCAATTCAGAGAAATGAGGAAACCGTTGGTTGCACTGGTTTTGCAGGTTTAGAGACACATTTTATATTCCTGTAGCGCCCTCTATTGACTGATCGGCATCAAATCTGTAAGGCCCTTCCCCAGTAACTGTCCTACAGTACATATGTTTAATGCTTATTGGCCAAAGTACGCATGAGATATGGCTGTTTGATAGCAGTGGGCGTGGCACAGGTACGGTCTGGATTTGCCTGGTGGCCGCACCTTACTGAAAGGTTAAGATTTTTTTAATAATCATTTTCAAGGACACTCGGATTTGAATGGTCCCAGAATTACATAGGGTGGGTGAGAATCCTAGAATGAGTTTGAAAAAATTGTTTTCAAATAGGCAATAATTGAAAGAGGTAACCCAAGTTCTATAGGTTGTTTGATTTGACATACCATCTGGAATACTCCTCGCAACAAATCTCAACTATAAGCTGGACATTTCAAGAGAAATAGGCAGAAATGCTAAATTTGTCACTGTAGCACCCCCTTTTGGCAGACTTGGACCAGGATGGACTGAGGGTCTGTAGAGTAATGGATCCTCCAGTTTTGGTTCAGATTGGTTATTGTTAAGCCTGTCAAATGGATGCTTGATTTTGATTGGCTGGTGGTGGCCAGCATTTATGACTTCTGACTTTTGTAATATGTCTCTGACCTCAGGCTTGGGCCTAGTACAAATCTCCCAAATTTCACTTGGATTGGCCAAGGAGGTCAGGAGATATTGGCAGCAGGTAGTTGTAGCATCCCATATTGATGAAATGCAGCCAACCTTTTACTGTGTCCCCAAAACAATGCTGGGAGGTAGGATTTCAAATTTGGTTAACGTAGGTCAAGGCATACCCGAGTTATAGCTGTCTGACCAAAATAGGCCGGATTAAGGTAGAGTTTGGATGTGGCTAATGGCCATGTGGTAGACAAGTGTCAGATCTTTTAAATATTATTACATTGCTCAGGTCAGGGGTCTGAATGGTCAGATGAAGTTGGACTGGTAGGCAAGAGTAGGTTTTTCAAGTCATGCAAATTAGCCAAAAATCATCCAGGCGGAAGTTAATAGTTTCACTGGCAGATTTGTAAGGAATGGCTGCCTGTATCTGCAGAAAAACAGAATTTGTCTCTAGGACTAACTGGTCAGGAGATATTGGCCGAAACGCACAGTCACTGTCTGACTTGGGTCGGACGGTCTGAGTAGTGGGTAGGAATTGACATCTTCCTACCAAGTCTGGTCAGTTTAGGTCTTACGGTTTAGGATGCCCATTTCGTTTTAGGGGAGAAAAATAATAACAAATCCTACCAAATGTAATAGTGACCTAGGCGCTATAGACCCCAATAAAGCAAATAAAGGAAGGACAGTACACAATTTCAATGAATAAGTTTAGCTAAGTTGGATCATTGAGCTCATGAGGTCTTAGACTGGCATTCAAACCTACTAATGGTCACCACGGTATGGCATTAAATACCCCCTCTCTTTCCCTATAGGTGTGGTTTTCAACAGAGATTTTAGAATCAACTTGGTGAGTGTTGGCTGTATTTCCTCCCCTGAATGCTGGAGTCTGCAGGTTGTAGTCCAATATTCACTCCATCATGTCTAATACAAGTTATGTTGATGTCATTCTCTGTCTTTCTCTCACTTTTCCTCTCCGTCAGACGAACATTGTGCGCCTCAGCTTAGAGCAGAGCCTGGAGCTGCAATCCAGAATACAGGCTAAAGTTCTTGTTGTCCTGTAAGTCCTTCTTCCTGCTGTGGCAGGGCGGGGGGTGGGGGGCGCACTATTTCCCTGTGTAATCTGGGAAATGGAGTTTCTGGGCATCACATGGGCTATAAGCGCCGTTGATACAGAGTTGTGTATTTTCTGTTTATATAAATCATTGGAATATAGAAAATTTGTCAGTTTTGTTTCACGTATTCGACGAGAAAGTGCTTCTCCCATTACTTGAATGGTTTTCAACTGCTGTAAGACGTGCATCAGAGGAGCAGTAAAGTTTGTTTTTTGAGCGTATAAATAATGGAGTTGGATGTTGGGAGCCAGACGGTTGTTTTACCGTGATTTGTAACCTATGTAAGAGTCTTCCGTCAATCATTTTTTAGGGGTGCTTAATTGTATTAAATTTCTAAGCATAAAGAACGAAATTCCAGTGTAAGATGGACCATGAATAAGGGCTGTTTCCTGTCTCCATTCTCTAGGTGATGGATTTGCAGCCTTCGGAGGTTTTTTGTGAATAATTGCGTTAAGTAATGGGTCACAAATGTGCCGTCAATCATTCGTTTGAAAGCTGTTTTGTGCAGTAAAAATAGTTGTTCCTGTAATTGCTCTTTAATGATTACTTTAATGATCGAGCAATGAAATTCCGTGATTTTGTCTCAGCGCAAGTTGACCAGATTCATGATTTTGTCACTTGTGCCACTCAAGAGTTATTTATAACAGCTGCTGTCTCCAGTGATGTGGCTTCTGTTAATGTTTTTCCGACCTCAACTGATTAGTGTGAACTGGGAAAAATATTTCTTTGTGATTTAGGCATGGTTCCACATCACTTCATGTTACAGTCATTAATGAAACCGCATTATTACAGTAAGGAAAACATCAGTTAGTCTAGGTATTAGCATAAGTATTTATGAGCTTGTTATTTCTATATGTACTTTGATGTTACACATTCAGTTTTGTAGATGTAGTAGTTCTCACTGTTATTAGTGTTGTCAGAAAGTAAAAACAAAGGTTTCAACTGGCAGGGGAAAATAGACTGGAATTCACCGTTTTCTTATCCTTAGGAATTAGCTAGTTTTTCCACATTTTGGGAATGAAGAGATTTTTAAAGCACCTTCTCTCCAGGGCAGAGGATGGACTTATGAAAATACCGTCTAATCCAGAGCAGAAGAGGTACTTCTCTACCCTGCTGGATGGCTTTAAAGGCCTCGGGGTAAGTGTCCACACCGACATGCACAGCTAGGGGAACACGACACACACACACACACACACACACACACACACACACACACACACACACACACACACACACACACACACACACACACACACACACAAAGACACATGTCCATTCATTTCTGTGGGCATAACCCTAATCCCAAGAATGACACGCTTAACCCCTACCCAGCCTTAACCTTAACCACAAGTGACCAAACAAAATATAAGATTTTTGGCATTTTAGTTTTTTGATCGCAGTCACAGAGTCACAGAGTTTTATAAAGTTGAATTTTGCCTTCTGGGGCCTGAAAAAATGGGTCCCTGCAATGTCAAATAACAGGTTTCTATTACATTGGGGGGGACATTTGGTCATAACAATGGAGTACATACATCACACACACACACACACACACACACACTTGGACAAGCACAACTGCACACAAAAAGGCAAGAACAGACAAGGGACACAACCAAAGTATGATGAATAGGAGGCCTACTGACAGTGACACAGGCCTATTGACAAAGGCACATGCAACATAGCGACAGCCCAGCTAAGACAGATCACAGTCAGTTAGGGGACTGATAGCTAGTTTGTAAATAGTTCATCTTCACTCTTCCTTTCTCTCCTCCCGTGAGCGTATCAGCCACCCGGAATAAACGACATACCTCTCCTCTGCAGGGCCGCGTGTTGACAGTGCCAGGGAACCATCATGTTCATCTGAATGACCCCGAAACCGTGGCCTCCATCATCACCGATTTCCTGGAGGGCGGAGCCTCAGACTTGGCTGCTAAACTGTAAGAGTCAGGACCTCAGTCGCTGGCACAGACATCATTCTACTTCAGATGCACAAAGGTCCATTAACACACTGGTTCCTCACTGGGGATCTTCCCCACCGACCCACACCTAACTTCAAGGACTGGATCCACAAAACCATGTCAGAATTAACAGCAAAAAAAATCTGGAACTCTGGGATTGTCGTTGTGTTTTTATAAAGACGCATTAACTTTGAAGGGGCTTTTCTAAAATGATTGTCTAGCTAGGGTGGGGGGGCGAGTGAAACTGCACACGCATGCATACACACTTAGTGAATCACTGTGCTGCTGCTGCAGACTAAAATGTTTTAACATTAACTGACATATTTCAGGTATCGGTGCATTTATGTGGTACCAATTTTGGGAGTTGCGAAAATTACTATTGTGAAAATTTTAATGTTTAACATCTTGAGTCAAGGCGAAGATGAAATCTGTTTTAAGATGTTATATTAATATATATAGAGACAGTATTTATTGATCATGTGTGGCATTGTACCTCTCCGTTGTGCCTCTCAGCGTGTCAGGCTGCCGATGTTGTGGCAAAGGAAATAAAATCCCACCAAACTCACAAACGTTTGCGGGTGACTCTTTGCTCCCTCCCATTAAGATTTTGGCTGATCCTGAGCTGGTTAGTTTGGCACAGACCTGGTCGAGTGCTTCTGGTAACCATGGATACGCATGTGGCAAGTGCACAGGTTTTCCTTGTGCCTTTTACCAGCATCCCCCCCCCCCCCCCAACAAACCGAACATCTGCAGTGGGCAGGGTAGGTGTGAGCTTTCCCACCTCGGCTTGGCACAGCAGTACCTCCCCCATGTGATCTGGGATTACGCGCGTGTCCGTTACAGTGTGAACTCCCCCCTTTGAGGGCTGGACAATTCGCCGTCATTTAACTTTGCTTACTGGAGCGATGAACTCCTTCATCTGCGCAAATTATCAGTTGAACTGGAAGCGAATCACACTGGGCACCTGACCCTATTTCTTTGCGAGGGCTTTTGACAGAAGCGGTTATATAAATTTTTCTCTCCCCTCTGGGCTCAACATCACCAGGCTGGTCTCCATGGCAACATCTCACCCACCCCTCCCCACTCCCCCCCCCCCTACTTCCAAATGTGACGTCATAAGGCAGAGCAAGCCAAAACGGCTGCAGACTCTCACACGTCAGGGAAATCTCCCTTTGAGTAGTAGTTCTGTAATCTTACGTTGAGGAATCAACGTTGCACTTTGAGTCGCTCACCTCCGATACCTTTCGGTTACGATAAGAACGAGGAGGCGAGGCAGCCGAGATCCCCGGTAAGTGAGCGTGTGTGTGTGTACTTGTGCAAACCTCTCATTCACAGTGTTATTGGCATGTCTGTGTCGCTGTGGACTGAATGAAGCGCACATCTTTGGGGGTCGCTGAAAACCATCCCCATTACCCCTAACGAGTCTGCCCAAAGCGTTAATCATTAGCATCAGTGTTAGGATGCTGTTCCCTCTATAGGGACCAATGTTTATGTGAATCAGCACTGAATCTGTCCAAAGTAATGTATTCTCTTACTGATGCAGATGAGCTAATTTGAAATGTTAATGTAAGCATTTCTGTTTTGCACCTCTAGGACTTCTCCGCAAATCTAGAGCAGCTCTACTCCATTCCAGCAGGTAACGAAACGTGTCCTTAGATGGTTTTCATTCAGATGCCTTTTAACGTTTAATTCCCTCTGTGGATCCTCTGAGTTGAATTAGCACGCTACTTGGCTAGAGTATGTCTGTTTGTTTAGGTGACGATATGCAGGTCACTCTTGGAATGATCTTGTTACTGTCTGTCCTGGAGGACTGTCAACCTCCTTCTCGTTAATTATTGGTTTTGTGTTTTAAGATTTTTGTCATTAAATTCCTTTGTTCGGAGCAGAATCACCAGCAAGTGGTTGAGAGCATGATTATATGGGACAGTCAAAGAAGTCATCAATCCTCCTGATTCATCATGTCATTCATCACATGCGTTTACAGTGTAGCTACCAAACATTTAGCCTGGTGCATGTATGGGTCAAACGGTGTTTTTACATAGCAAAATTGTGTAATGAAAATAGGAATCTTCATTGCTGCGGCAGTGAATTTAGGTGATGGTTTGCATTTTTAGATCATTATTATATTATTATCTGTAATTTTTCTAGTTTTTATGGCTGCATTGATAATGTACAGTCGCTGTGGCAATAATAGTACAGGGATAACTGTGATTTAACAGTTAATTATAATGACTCAAACAGAATTGTATGTTATTTAGAACAGAGGCAGGTAGAGGTGATTTAATAGGATATGTAGTGTAAAAATAGGGGACTCTGTGACCCCCTGAATGTGGAAGCACTTAATCCTCACTCTATTTAGATTAAAACGTTTCTCTCTGGATACTGATAATGTTCTAGCTTGCTGAGGTTGAAGCCTTTATTGTCTCCCCGGTACAGTATGAATTCCCCCATTTTGTCTCACTTTGAATTCTTCCATTCCATGTTCGGCACTTAACTGTCCGTTCCAATTATCTTCCAGCTACTCCCCGGAAACATGCCTTGGCTGTTCCTTGACTGGTTTGTTCCCCTCTACCTGCTTGTGTCAGTCCTAGTTCTGGCGGGGTTTGGAGCTTGCCTGTACTTCCTCGAACCAGGACTGCAGGACGCACACAAGTGGAATGCCCAGGCACCGCATAGACGCCCCCTGGTGGCCAATGATGAAAACTACAGCAAAGATGATGATAGTGTTCTGATATAATAGTAAAGGAAAATTTCACACACTGTATTACAATAAATATACTTGATGTTTAATAAAAATTTAAGGAAGAATCCCATAGTGGTATTTTTCCTATAGTTTTCCAATAGATTCATATAACACCAACTAAGGTAGAAGGGGGATTTAAAACATCATCCTAAAATAATATGTAGGAGTGCTCTTATTAAAAACAAGAGCACTTGTGCCAATCATGTTATGCAAAAGTGAAATTTGTGATAAATATGTGTTTATATATTTTTCAATAGACTAGAAAAACTGTAATTTATGTTATTTCAACAACTGCATAGGGTTAGCAATGCTAACACAGTTTGTCTCCTCTGTAACAAAGCTTTCTAGATGAGTAATGCAACACACAGCCATGTACATTGGAAGGTAATGCTGTGTTCTTCCAAAATTTTACTTTTGACTTTGTATTAAAAGATACTGCGAGATTTATGTATTTCAAAGTGGAAAAAGTGTCCTGGATCACAATGTTGTACTAAAGCTGAAGACACGATGCAGATATATGAATAAAATTCCAAATAATTTTATCACCAACACAAGTATGCCTGTTTTAAGCATAATGTTGCTTATCTGAAGTGGAATTGTTGCTTTTCCGGTGAAGACTTGTCCCACGTTAGGTTTTACACAAATTTCATGCCCTTTCTGATTACGCTTTCAGGCAAATCCTCTGTACTGTTTCTGTGCTCTTGGGACACCCTAAAGATCACAGAAGGAATTTAAAGCGCTGTGATCAAATTTGGTAAAGCGATCCTTCAATGAAGACGAAGGACGAGTGCATACAAGGACCACAGATACATATACCAGAGGTCGTCCTAAAATTAACTCTGTATATCAAACCAGTAGCAGTTGCTATGACAGTTGCTCCAATAAAGTCTAAACAAAGATAGTCTAACCCCTAGTTGTTGAAGTTAATGGATATATATGGAACCTGGAAGAGTTGGACCAGTAACGCTTGCTATGAAGGTCCCTCAAGCAGAAACTAAATGCAAGTAATCTACCCCTAGTTGTTGAGGTCAATGGATATATGTGGAAACAGAGAGGGGAGTGGTACTGTTCAGTGCTGGAGTCTAAGTTAGGTGACTGTATAGATTTGTGTAATTGTCCTTCCACCAAATCTTTGTTTCCCCCTGTTTTCTTCAACATTAAGTCTTATCCCAAGGGAAGTGTTCCAGATGCCTGTACCGTGAGCTGTGTAGTACAGTTTTTCCCATTGCATTTATTTAGCAGACACTTATTAAAGTGTCTGCTAAAGAAAGCGGGGTCAGTCAGTCCCCGAAGCATCTGGGGTTAGGGACCCAATAGTGACATCACTGCTGGCCAGGGGATTGGAACTAGCAACCTTCTGATCATGAACTCTACACCGCAGAGCTGCACACCACCAAATCTGCAATTTCCAAGCAGTTTCAAGACGTCCTTCATTATGTTGTTTTGCGTTGTACCATCTATTTGTTAAAGTTCAAACCTTTACAAAAGCGTATTTACTGATCACATTACTGTTTTTGTAAAACTTTTCCTGAGATGATATTCGGTCCTTTAACAGCTTTCTACAAAAAATACCCACTGCCCATATCCTTATTTTTTTTTTAACTTCTTCCTTATCTGTTATCGCTTACGTCCCCAAACTGCTTCTTGCCATCGTTCAGTGTCCCTGATGAAGAGACCCAGTGCCAGTGGGCAGGGAGATGAGCGTGGGTGACTCCAACAGAGCAGCCATAGATCAGAAAAATGGAGGGAATGCACTGGGAGCCCACTGCTTCCTGATGTTCACTGTCCTTTTACTCATTTGCTTCTCCATTTAATAGGAACAACAGACAGACGCGGAACCCCAGGTTAGTCATATATATTTTTGTTTTATCATTTACAGAGCTCATTTTCAAAGGTGACATTTTCTAAATGTGTGTGGAACCTGAGGTGTGGTTGTAGTAGAGAAAATGGGCCAAAAAGGCATCACTAATCCATCCAGGCATCTTCCAACCGCTTATTCCAGTATGGGTTGCAGTGTCTCCTATCCCGAGCATCACTAGCTCAAGGCTGGGATAGCCCCTGGATGGATTAATAATATATCTCGCAATTACATTTGAAGTACAAAGTATATTTTGTCTTCCGACACTTAACTTCTTCCTTTACACTTTTTATTCCTTCACTCTGATGATGTGGCATGTGTTTTTGCAGTCAGCATAAATACATTTGCGTTACCTAATATGTGATTTATGTAACGGTGGTGCAATGTGTCCCACTGTCCTCTTTACTAACTTCTTCTGCAGTGCACATGTCTCAAAAAAAAAAAATCCATTATTCTTTGGCTTTCAGTCTGTTTTATTATGTCTCATCCATTCATTTTTAATGTCATGCTTTGTTTATTGTTTCATATCTATTTCTCCCTGCTCGTTTTCATGTCGAAGTCACCCTACAATGAACAGTGACATTTTAGAACGCACAGGAACCCCTTCACCCCCAGTTCCTGCCCTCTCCAGTCCCCTTGGGTCACCTCTGTGTTTGCCTCAGCTTCTTCCGCTGTCTTCTCCTGTCATCAAAAAGAGGCCCATTCAGATCACTTCCTTCGACAGCAAGGGTCTCCCATTGCAGACGTCGAATAAGCCGCCGTCAGTCACCGTGAGGTATGTGCCCCACCGCAACAGCCAATCATCATCGGCACACAAAATATTCATGTATTTTATTTTATTTGAGTTTTGCTTGTGTTTTTTTTCCTTATTGCTTTTTTCCCCCCTAGCAAAAAGCCCACTCCATCCATTTCCATTGCATCCGAACCCTTATCATTTATTTCCCGTCCGTTGATTTCAAAGCCGAGCGCGAGGCTTTCAAAACCAACTTGGGGGATGACTAGATCAAGGCAGACAAGCAAATCTCCTGACCTGCCTGGTCCAGCTTCCCCTCTGGATCGTGATGTTGGAAGGAAAAAGATTAATGCACCTGTCACATGTAAACCCAAAGCAAACTCCGGCACGGTGATAGGTCAGAAAAGGCTGCCCTCAACGGACAGGAGCCAAGAGCCGATATTAAGTCTGCTTCCATTTCATATGAATCGGGGCCCTACAAATCTTACTCACACCGAAAGGGGCCGAGGGGGGCAAAGGTCCGGGCATCTTTACAAATCTCCTGGCCAAAGGACAGTGAAGAACCAAACTGCTACGGCCAACTTTACCAAACCATGGCCTAAAGAGAATATGCAGGGTTCCAGCAAGATCATCCCTAAATATTTATGCCATAATCAAAAATATACAAAGGAAATGAATGCCTGGCAAAACAGAGCTCAGGATTCTGGGTTATATGGAGCAGAGTTTGAATTAAAGAAAAGTACTTCCAAATCCAGCTTCGGCATCTCACCTACCCAAAGGGAGTGCTCGAAAGAGCCAGACCCTGGCAGGTTGAATAACAAGGACCGACACTCATTTTTGAGGTTTCAAGGGCTCAGAACTTCAGCCAGTAAAGGACATGATTTAAATCTGGCTTATTCTCTGCTTAATGAACAGAAAATTGCACTGGAGTGCCCTGTTACCAGTGAAATCCTAAAGAACGCACCACAGGAAAAGAATATTCCAGACAGACCTCTGCCCCCACCCCCTCATAACTTCAAAGTCTACCTCAATCCTCCTGTGCCTGAATCCTTACAAGGAAATAATGGAAAACAGGGATCTGATCTAACCGCTCATTACGACCAGCACAGACATATCAACAATGCAGACAATTCGAGAAACGTCAAGCTGCTCAATCGCAGTGCCAAAGGCAACACACCGACTTGCACTGATAACACAGAATTCTGCACAGAAAGGCAGCAATACGGGGAAATGTGCCGAACTCGAACTCCTTGCCTTCCTCCATCGAAGCTGGGATCTCTTCCCACCTCCAGTAAAATGCTTTCGCTATCGAGAAAAAAGCCGGAATCTTTCAAGAACCAACTGTGTCAGTTTTCTAGCCAGAGTAACAATCTCAGGCATGGACTTCAGTCCCCAGATATTGTGAAAGAAGACGAGGGTGAAATTACTGTCTCTAGAACAGGTAATATGAATGTACGTAACTATAGTGAGAATCAGCTAAAACAAGCATATCCAATCAGCATGTGCCCCACTGTGGTTCGTCAAGATGATCTCTGCGATGTTTTACACACAGCCGCTGCTTCTGAGCTGCCTTGGAGGCAGACATACACCGAGCTGAATCCAAGACCTTCAAAACGTCTGACAGACCTGAGAGACTCTAACCTACATTTAAGATCAATTCCTGCTGGCATTAAAAACAGTACACAGGCATCCCAACCAAAAACTGGCCCACAGGACTCGGGGGGAGGGAAAAGCTCAGTAATTGATATGTTGTCCCCCAACAAATTGCCAAATCCATCAAATAATCTGAAGACCGATTTATGCAGCTGCCTTGGGAATGAACCAATAAACATCACAAAAGTGGGCCTACAGCCTGGGGTCAGACAAGAGTCTCCTTTTATACCATATGCTCAGAAAGCAGGCCTCAAGAAGAAAGAAGAATGGGATAATGACTGTAACACCTTTCTAAAGCGTGGACTGACCTTATCTTCATTGGTGCTTTTAAGCACCCGTGAAGACCCCAAGCACTCTTCTGAATGTACCGTAACAGGTGAGTGCAGGAAACTGTGATGCAAATAGCTAAAATTTATTGAAAATATATTTATTGCTTAATGCTATATGAGCCAGAGGCCATGGAATGGAGGACTGGATACAGACGCAAAGATTGTCGAAGGTAGTCGCATCCAAACATTTAAGCACATGACTGTAGATGAACGAGATGACCAGGCTGCCCGTGTCTTATCACCTTGGCTCCAGGCAGACAGAAACAGGGGGAGATAAAAGAGAGATGAGGGACAGGAAGTGAAGGAGGGAGGAGGAGCAAGTCAGAGACACTCAGAGGGAACTACAGACTAGACACTCGAATGTCGATGTAGGTCGCGCTCAGCAAACTGTACACTACCGGCGAACAACAACCTTGTAAGTAGTAAACAATTTCTCTTTTAGGGTCACTATACTGTACTTAGCAATATTTACAGACAAAATAATTTGAGCAAAATGACCTGATCGCTGTTCTAATCTAATTAATTTAAAACTAAATTAACGAGCACACACACACACACACACACACACACACACACACACAATCCAAACCATAATAAAAGAAACCAATAATATTATTTTTTGATCGGGGCTTAGGAACTCGGGGTGGACTGGAGGGACGTGTACCCCCCAACATTTAATTTCATCCCCCCTAATAAAAAGACCTTTTTATGAAAATTATAAAGTTGTTCACCCCCCCCTAAACATCAAACTCTCTACCACGCCGTTGTCAGTGAAGCGCTTATAGATTTATCGCAAATTTAAACGGACCGTAGACTCGTTAACGACAAATAAGCCTGATGTGTTTAGCGGAGAGGTGAAATTGTTTTGAACATGCGCGCTGCATCCGTCGGTCCTCTCTCCTCTCGTTGCTTTGACAACCAGAAAAAGGGGGCGGGGGGTTAGTGGGTGGAGGCTTGTCGACTGATCAGAGAAAGAGAAGAGAAAAGGTGGCTGATCACATGACACTCATCGTACATCCTCTATCCATCTGTATTAGACATCACCCGTATATTTGTTATTTTTGGGCAACAGGAAACACACGTTCCTTTTTTGTAACGGTTTTGGATTAAGCGCTCATAACGAACAATTGGTAAGTCGCCAAGCAGTGAAAAACATTGTTAGCAATGTAGCCGACAGATTAATACTCTGAAGTGCATTGTTTTATTTCAGTTATCAGACAGGACAATAGATGGCAAAAAAATACAGTTTGGGAGGGTTTACGGGGGACGCGGTGCATAATGCATGAATGTAGACTGGTATGAATCAAAATAAGTGTCCGTTGTGCACATGCAGTGTGGAATTTGTCAACATGTGATGTGTTGTGTTATTAACAGGGATTCATTGTCAAAAGAAACCCTTAATATCGAAAATCAATCAAGAGTTATTTGGAGTAACGGGTCAGAATACCGAAAAGGTGCGGACAGCATAAGGCGAGGAAGGCAGTCCATAAAACGCTGCATATACAATATGGGCTAGAATGAGACGTGGACGATACCTGAAGGACATTTCTCTGCGATAAAATAAATCAGAAATGTCACTGAACTATAAACTAGCGTCGCGTTATACAGATTAACGATAATAACAAGGTGGTACGTAAAATCATGGGATTGCTGCTTGGTCGCTGAAAATTGCCTAAACATTCAATCACCACCGCATTTGGCGTGAAGTGCATTTTTAAGTATGATATGAATCCCTTACCGTTTATATGTATCTGCACATGTATTTGCGTTTATGTAATCCCGTTTTCATGTGACGTGTGGACGTGAGACATTGATAAACCGTAAATCAAAACACTGTATCCAGCAAGAACTTTTTCTTCAGTTAATCATATTGCTTTTTTGCGGTGTATCGTTTGGGAATCGTGCTGATGTGTCTAGCTAATGCCCGATTATAGTTTCTGATCACCCACTCCACCCATTTTACCTGCAGACATGTCTGAAATTGTGCCCCCAGAAGTCAGACCCAAACCTGTAGTCCCTGCTAAACCTACCGGGATCTCCTCAGTCCATGGCCCTCAGGGGTCGGGGGTCGGGGGTCAGGGGGCAGGTGGAGGGTCGACGCTCTTGGGATACATTGGGATTGATACCATCATTGAACAAATGAGGAAGAAAACCATGAAGACTGGCTTTGACTTCAACATCATGGTAGTGGGTGAGAAAGATTTATTGCAAAAAAGAAAAAAAAAATGACACTCTGGAGTTAATGCTTTAGTGTTTTTTAAGCCAGTAAGTGTATATTGAATCTGTAGGTGTTTTAGATTAAGCATTTAGACATTATATATAATTATAATATTCTTATGTTTGTCATTCTATCAAGGATTCAGCATTACATTTATATATGATGGGTTTTTGTGACTTATATAATTCATTTTTTAAACTGCCTGGTCAATTACATTGAAAGTAAATCATAATTATGTTAATTTGGTTTGATCTTAAATAAGCAACATACCTCCAGCATAACAAGGGGTGTAATTGTTAAGGACATGTGATTCAGGGGCCATAACGGACTCCACTGCTGCTTTGTACCTGAATTACACCCTCTGAGAAACCCGGCTGTACAAACTGAAAGGCATTCAGGAGCAGCAGCTGATGTCTTAATCCTTTCTACTTGCCTCTAGGCACCAGTGGCCTGGGAAAGTCCACCTTGGTGAATACGCTGTTCAAATCTCAGGTCAGCAGAAGGAGCACAGGGTGGAGTCGTGACGAGAAGATCCCCAGGACTGTGGAGATCAAAGCCGTGTCCCATGGTAAGGAAAGGGTTTAGACATAGGTGCCAGAGAAAACCCTGTGGGAGCAGTTACTGCAAAGATGAAGAAAGTGCAGAGGTTTGGGGCCTTGACTTACACTCAGTAGGTTGCATGTTCACGTCCCAAAATGTGCTTGTGGCCTGAAGGTGTTTTCCATGACCCATTTTAATAATAGCATCAACTTAATCTTATATCGTTATGAACGCAACACGCAGGCTGCCGCAGCAGTAAAGATCTTCGACTCTCAGTTGTCAATAATTCATGTGTGTGGCTCAGCAGGTTAGGACATTGTGCCCATAACTGGAAGGTTACCGGTTTAAATCCTGCTGTTGACTGAATGATGTCACCATTACGCCCTCAAACAAGACCTGTAACCCCCAGTCGCCCCAGGGACTGTCTGCCCCCACCTCCTCAATCTTATGTCGCTCTGGATAAAAGTATCTGCTAAATAAATGTGATTTTATACTGCCTTGATTTACATATTTTATATAATAAATTTCTAAGTAAATTGTCTATTCCCAAATTTGTAGAGCCATACGAATTCTTAATCAATGGGCTTGGGATTCAAGAGCCTTGAAATTGGGAATTTGGGATTCGAGACCCTTGAATTCGGGAATTTGGGATTCGAGACCCTTGAATTCGGGAATTTGGGATTCGAGACCCTTGAATTCGGGAATTTGGGATTCGAGACCCTTGAATTTCCTCTCTGAGTTGCCTTTCCGAAGGACACGGTATCGGCGCAGTAGGGCTTCTCACACGTGTATCGCACATGTTCCGTGTGCTGAATCTGTGTTGACTCTCTTGTAAAGCTTTTCTATAAAATGTAAATCGGATTGCTTTGTCTGAGCTTGAAAGTTAGATTCTATCAGGTTTATATTTAGTGTTGTAAAAGCTCTTCAGAAGACTGTCTATAACATATTTAAGTTTCATAGAATGATCTGACTTGTGGACTTGTCTGTAAATACGTACAGTACGATGCTGTATATTTATTTGGGGTTTTTAAGATTGGCTGCAGCTTCAGTTTTGATAATCAGTTTCAGGTACTTTACCTTCCGGAATTCAACAGTCCTGACTGAAGCCTGTGGAAGCTGCAGCCGGGTCTTCTGAATATGTACCAACGTTGAATATCAGGCCTCATAACAGGCCTAGTGATTTCAGCAAAGTCCGCCTCTACAATGCTCTTACCATGGTACAGTTTTGGCCACAGTTCTTCTTCAGCCTTCCGCAATATGGCACTGAGATTCTGCTGCCTGGGCTCCACAGGCCCCTGTCACATGGCCAAGTGTGACTCCTGTAGCTCACGGTTACTTTAGGCCCTGAAACCCTAGAGGACACCTTGTTAGCCATTTTAAAAGTCCAGCGTTTAGCATTCCCTCCTATTCTGTATCGGAGGCCCAAGTGTGGGGATATCAAACAGAAAACTCAGGCCACATGGTTTGACCCCAGAGCCTGGCTCAATGCTGAAGGCTGTCAGAGCTGATCAGGACTTTCGCCATTTACCCTGGGCATCTGTAAGAGCTGATTGTGAGAGTCTGAGTAGTTTCCCACAGTAATTCTATCCTCTACTGTTGTGCCATTCTGGGACTGCAAAGCAAAACTGAACTTTAGTGTTTTTGTTTGCTGGCAGCTGTAAAGTGTAAAGTGAGAAGTTCAGAAAACAGTCTGAGAAGCTTGTATGTCACCCACTCAAATGCGTAGCTGACATTAGTGGTTATGTCTCTGTTCTCGGCTGCCTGAGCTGGCTTGCAAAATGGTCTTAAGCAGCTCTTTCCTGGTGCTAATCTGCGCTTTTTTGATTTCATGCAGTGATTCTGCTCAAAAACACTGTTTCCTTTTACGCGTCCATCAGTGTTTCTGAGACTGGTCCAATAAACCGTTCACGTTTTTGCTCCCTTCCAAAATGGCAGGGAGCTGGGAGGGAGCAAAAACATGAACCGTCTGAGGGTCCCTGGGGACTGAGTTGGGAAACACCGATTGACATCATTCTACAGACCATACTGGTGCTTTGTTTTCCTCAACGAGGCCTTTTCATCCTAACTGAGATCTTACAGATACAATGTGGAGCCTAAATGGCACTTGATGTGATCTTGGAGTGGAGTAGAATGATGATGGACTTATCAGCTACCTCAGTTTTATTTACCTCACAACTCAATTGTCCATTTGACAAATAAAAAGGCTGTTTGGAGGAATTCCAGGAATTGTTCCCCTGTGTTCGTTCCTCCTCGAGTCTGCGAGTGCAGTGAAGGTTTTCTTCAGCTTTCGCCTAACCACTGTAAAGTTTTCATACATGTCCAAATTACTTTATATCATCTGTACCCCTGAGTTTTCAGGTAACTTTTCTCTTTTTTCATACCAATATCCATTCCAAATGTAATATAGAACTAAAAAGTCTAGCAGAAGGAGGTCATTTGTCTTTTAAACATTTAAAGTGAATTCCTGTTCATATTTACAAAAACCACCCCTAACGCTTATTACTTTGACTTGTCTGGGCTATTGACCTTTGACCTTTGCTAGATCTGGCTCCCACCTATATTGATGTCCTTCTGTCAGCTGCTACCTTGCTGCCTACACTGCATTCAACTTGCTCGAATAACTAAGCAACGGCTGTGGTCAGTGTAAACATGCTATTCCTCTTCAGGATGAGTGACTCTTAACTCAATTTGAGTTGCCTCCTGCCGCAGACAGGCTCTCATAAGGCTCTCACAGGGTTTAAACTGGATAATTTGGGAATGTTTATGGGCAATTATTATATATTTATATGCAATATATTATGAATATGGGGCGGCATGGTGGTGCAGTGATTAGCACTGTTGCCTCACACCTCTGTGACCCGGGTTCGAGTCTCCGCCTGGGTCACATGTGTGTGGAGTTTGCATGTTCTCCCCATGTCGTTGTGGGGTTTCCCTCTGGGTACTCCGGTTTCCACCCACAGTCCAAAGACATGCTGAGGCTGATTGGACTTGCTAAATTGCCCATAGGTGTGCATGTGTGAGTGAATGGTGTGTAAGTGTGCCCTGCGATGGGCTGGCCCCCCATCCTAGGTTGTTCTGTGCCTCGTGCCCATTGCTTCCGGGATAAGCTCCGGACCCCCCGCGACCCAGTAGGATAAGCGGTTTGGAAAATGGATGGATGGATATTATGAATAATTACATATATTATTAGACTTAATATAATACAATTTTAATCTTCCAGTCATCGAAGAGGGTGGAGTGAAGATGAAGTTGACAGTAATTGACACTCCTGGATTTGGAGACCAGATCAACAATGAAAACTGGTAATAGTGCATTTTTTTGAGAGTGAGAATAATGTCACACATATGCATATGGTCACACAAACTGGATTATGGGTAAAATAAGGTAACCATTAATCCATGAGTTTCCCTGTGGGATATTTTACTGAATCTGTAGCTCAGTATATAATGAATCATTGAGCGCTGAATGTATTAATGCAGAGTGTGTGAGTAGATTTATCAGTTTATTTTTAACTGCAGTTCTCTCACTGTTCCTTCACCCCGCAGCTGGGATCCCATTGCAAAGTACATCAATGAGCAATATGAAAAATTTCTGAAGGAGGAGGTTAATATTGCTCGCAAGAAGCGCATTCCAGACACCAGAGTGCACTGCTGCCTCTACTTCATCTCCCCTACTGGACATTCGTAAGTGTAAACTAAATGCATCTTCTTAAATTGGCTTTTTATTAATCCAAACAAGCCTCAGTAGGAGACCTTCCCTTTATGACATCACTGTGAGCTCACATTTAGATGATGACATCACAGATATGTCTATTCAGTCTACACCTGCGGGAAAGTCATTATGTGGGAAATGCATGCAAAATATATTACAGCATGGTTGGTTGATAAAGGCAAATACAGCATACAGGAGGAAGTAAAAACTTCCCTCTCCTCACAGAGTTTTGTAGAAAACTCTTGGTCTTTGGGACACTGTAAGAGCAGCAGACATTTGAACAGGACCCCAAATATACGTAGTAGAATGAAAGAACTTAACAGTTGTTTTAAAGGTTACCAGTTATACATCCAGGAGGACTTCTGAGTAGCATTGCTGTTGTCATGAGGTGCTATCACGTTGGTGTTCACACCTGGCAGCTGTCTAGATAGAATAGAATTTAGCGATCAGTTGTCATTGTTGACACACCACAGCACACAGCGCACAACAACGAAATGTGTCCTCTGCATTTAACCCATATGTGACAACGTGACATAGCAGGGGTGCAGCTAATTCAGCCCCGGGGAGCAGGGCTTGGGGGCGGTACCTTGCTCAGGGTACCTCAGTGGTGCCTTGCTGGTCGGGGACTCGAACCAGCAATCTTTCAATTTCAAGTGCACTTCCCTAACCATTAAGCCACCAATGTCCTGCATTCCTCCAGAACGCGCCATTTCCTATCTGGCTATACAGGCTTCCCAGTGGCGTGTTCATTGCTGTAATGTTCCCTGTGGTTTGGTTGTCCTCTTCCTCTGTTACCTTAAAGTTTGCCTTAATGCATTATGGTCTTTTCCAATGTGCAGTTTTCTCGCAATATGCTCAAAATAGGATAGTCTAGTCATTGTGTTTCAAGTGAAAGTCCAGGCTTGATTTAATCAAGAATACACTTGTTTACTTTGCATTGCACAGTAGTCTTGAGAGTCTGTGATAGCACTAGAGTTTAAGGTCATCAAAGGTACCCATTTCTTCACAATCATGCTTTCACAGTTATATACAGTTATATAAATTAGTCAAATTTTAAGTTCCATCCATCCATCCATTTTCCAAACCGCTTATCCTACTGGGTCGCGGGGCGTCCGGAGCCTATCCCGGAAGCATTGGGCACGAGGCAGGGAACAACCCAGGACGGGGGGGCCAGCCCATCGCACGGCACACTCACACACCATCCACTCACACATGCACACCTACGGGCAATTTAGCAACTCCAATTAGCCTCAGCTAATGGGGGGGGGGAACCGGAGTACCCGGGGGAAACCCCACGACGACATGGGGAGAACATGCAAACTCCACACACATGTAACTCGAACCTGGGTCGACTCGAACCCGGGTCCCAGAGGTGTGAGGCAACAGTGCTGACCACTGCACCATATTTTCAAAATAGCCACAATATGTGCATCTTCAGGCTTTGTTGGCACCTCATGTTGCCTGACTGTACAGGCTTCAGCATCCACATCGTTGCAGAGGTGTGACACTGCGGCTCTTTCAGTTGAGCTTTCTGTAATGTCCGTATCAGTGGCTGTTGAGTTTTGGCATCATCCTGTCATCTTCTGACTTGTCATTGATTGGTTCTCGTTCATTCTCACTTACCTCTAGCCTGCGGCAGCTGGACACAGAGTTCATGAAGAATTTGAGTCGCATGGTGAACATCATCCCGGTCATTGCCAAGTCCGACACGCTGACAGTGGAGGAGAAGATTGAATTCAAACAGAGGGTTAGGCAGCCAATGAGAAGTCAGAAATACTAATGTATCGATTTATTGTTAAATATATCTGACATGTTCATAGCTCGTGACATAACTGATAATACAACAAATGTCTTCTTTTAATAGGTAAGGAAGGAACTAGAAATATCTGGCATCGAGTTTTACCCCCAGAAAGAGTTTGATGAAGACATGGAGGACAAGAGCGACAATGATAAGATCAGGGTAATTAAAAAAATCTTTTCTTTGAGTGAATTTATGAATTTTCTTTAGTTCTCTTAATTTAGCATCTTCTCTGTAAAATTTCCCCAGTGTCAAGTAATTTCTTCCCATGCTATTCTGTTGTAGAGCACTACTGCGTTACTTTACCTGACCAGATATATGACTAGCTTTTCGTTCACTTGGCAGGAGGCCATGCCCTTCGCCGTGGTGGGCAGTGATAAGGAATACCAGGTTAATGGCAAACGAGTCCTGGGCAGGAAGACCCCCTGGGGGGTGGTTGAAGGTCAGTTCTTAACAAGGTTTTTTTTTTCTCTCTAACTTATCTGCGCAAATTCTATAATGTTTGGGTCTGAGAAGAGCATTTCTGATGTCTGAATGACAGAATTAGGATGTCTTTGTACTTTATTCCCACTCTGGATTAAGTACTTTATGTGTAAGACATAAAAATCTTTCATGTGAAAATATAGAAATGCACTATATTTTTTGGGTAGGGCTGAATTCTTGCTGCTAATGTGTTATTTTTCGATTTGGATTGTGATATTATTATGATACACATGACTATATATGACACTAAAGTTGCTCTTTTGCACAAAATATCCTCAAATTCTGGGTGTGTATTACAGCTGATTTTGTGATCACTTTCAGTTTCCAGCTGATTGCAGTAGACGGCATTCTCCTGTTTCCTTTCATTATTAGTGGTTATTTACTTAAGCAATACCCACACTGTGCAGTTATTCTATTGGTGCTCAGATGAAAATGACCATGCAAAGAAGTCCAGTTAATCAACCAGTTGTGTATCAAACAATTTCAACATTGCATTAAGGTCACAGAGAATTTAGTCACCAAAATGTCCCTAAAAAAATTATATAAATGCTTATAGTAATTATTATATTGTACTGTCTCAAAATACATATTGAGGTTCCGTTATCCTGGTACCTAAATAGCTTCTGAACAGGGAATACATATTGTTAAATGTTGACAGGAGAGTAAATTTCCTTCTTGGTAAGGCTTGTAGTCTTGTATAAAGGGTGTATGCACTAAAAAACCGTTTCTTTAGCAACTTTCTACTGTCATGACAGTCATTACAAGGAACCGTTAATAAGACAGATATACAGATATATACAGATATCGCACATATGAAGAATGCCTTTCTCAGAAAACACTTCATTGATATATCATTTCATCGACGACAACGATACTGAGCAGAATCTAAGTTTAAAGAGATCTTTCCTTGTCATGATTCAGGATAAGTCTAGTTATTCCAATACTTTATCACTTCATTTTGAGATGAGTTAACTGCTTAATTGACGAAAAGCCGTATGTGCGTGCCTGTATCTGTGTGTGTATGCCTTTAAAAAGGAGGGAGCACAAGATGTATAGAGGGCAAGTGAAGCTTCATTTCAATCATCAGCTCAGTCAATAAATAATCACAGCATTAATAGGGTTGTGTCACCATAGAATTCCCTGTTAAAGTGTTTATCCTTAGTCATGTGGAAATCAAATGATCGCCACACGAATCACGCAGCTTTCCTCTGTTTATTTGTAACCTTTTTACTTCTGAACTTACAGTACTTTTGCTGTGTATTTATAGTAGTGATTCATTATCGCTTTCTTTTGTTTTGCAGTTGAAAATCCAATTCACTGTGAATTTTCCCAATTGCGAGACTTCTTGATCAGGTGAGATGATGAAAAAATTTATATTTACAAAAATGTTTCCAAAGTCTCATTCAGATTAAATATTTATCTAGTGCGCAAAGGTCTGATGGGGAACCAAACCATGTAAGATGGCAGTGGAGCATTGAATAACAAGATTTCATTCAGACTTCTGCATTGGAGGGACCAATAAGGGGTGAGGATGGGTGATTTAAGTGTTTTACTGATGTCTTTTGTGTTGCAGGTCTCACCTGCAAGACCTCAAAGAAGTGACTCACAATATCCACTATGAAACATATCGTGCCAAGAGGCTCAATGATAACGGAGGCCTTCACCCCATCTCTACTGCCCCCCCTGGTGACACACAGGAGAGCAACTTGTGAGTGAGGGTGGCAGAGAGCATGTAGTGCTGAGATACAGAAACGGTGATAGAAGTTTGTATTGTCATGCCATCACTGCATGCTTGGAGGGTCTCATACCACTTAAATGTTCTGTACCTATATTTTTACTACAATACACAATCTCTCCTCTCACAACCTTGCCAAATGCACATGAACTGACCTCTTAACCAAGGGAGACAGATTATAAATCTGTGAAAAAGGGACCATAGACGCTTCTCTACTTACGAATGAGATATGCTCCGAACGGCCGTTCATAACTTGAAATGTTCGTAAGTCATTATTCAGCATCAGTTTATGGGTATACTCAAGTACTAAGTACAAGGATGCTGGGAGTACATACGTCACGCTGCTGTGCGGCGGGAGTAGCGGCCAGAAAAAAAAACTGATATTGTGGACAGGAAACAGGAGCCCAACGAACACAATTTGGACTTACAGTTCGTATGTCAGAAAGTTCGTAAGTTGAAAGTTCGTAAGTAGAGTAGCGTCTGTACTTGGTCACATATTTATATTAACTAAATGTAATTTTCCTCAGTCAATTGAAATTTAACCTAACTCTCTTTAGTAAGCCATGGAAAAACTAAAAATATATAGATTTTTAAGTCTTCCATTACTTACTTCAAGCCTACTGCAGTATAATTATTCCAGTAAGTTTGTGAAGTATATTACTAATTTGTCAGTTAACTGAATGCACAAAAGAAATCTCAGAGCTTGTGTTACACTGCGCACAACAAAAGTTAATTCAGTAATAACAGTGTTGAAATAAGAAAACTGCTTATTTGTGTACAGATCACAATAGTAAGTACTTGAATAAAAATATTCTGATCTCTGTATATTTACGGGAAATTTTGTTTAAGGTCAGCCCTGAAAGAATTCTTTCACAAAATAAGGTTTTTCTCCTAAGAATTTGTACAATCAAGTTATATGTATATATGAGAGTGAGTGTAAATTGTGTCTTTTGTGTCTGAGAAGTACTTCGTATTGTAACAGGTAGTTGTATAATTTATTTTGTCAAAAGTGTAATAGTAGTTTTTTTGGACAATGGTACAGGATGGTATTGATGGTAATACAAGTTTGGGGAAATTGTACTTCATAGCTAGATTGTCTGTATGTGTGCATGCAAGAATGTCAATGAATTGTTTCATTTTTACTATTATTATTTTGTACATATTATATATTACCACCAACAGATTTTTATGAATCAATTTAATGATTTGTAATCTTTCATTCTTATCAATACATGATTGGTTTATATGAACATTTTAATAATTGCATTACCTCTGTATCACACCATCTATATATTATATATTATTATTATATCAATATCTTAAGGTAGATGTAAGATAGGAATTTCATGTTTTTTACCTTTTGTTTGTTACATGTCATACCAGATCGATACTGTTGTAATTTACTGCATTGTGATTTCAGTGTTACATTTTCTTTATATATTGAAACATAATTTTTCCATTCATTTTCTTCCTCTTTTTATCAACCCAATTGTCCTATACTTGCCAAATACCACGTGCTAAATGAAAACCAAGAACTACACGGATAAAAAGTATGTTTTGCGTGTGAATGGTATTGCTATTGTTGCCATTAATGTTGGTATGATTATGATTTTTGTAAATTAAAAATAAATCTTGCGCCTCTTTAATGACCTATGCTGTTTGAGAAACTGCTTAATTGTGCTATTACTGTAGGTATAGGGCAACTTCTGTGATTACACTCTTTAACAATTAATGTGAAGTGTCTTATATAGATATAAGATCTGACATCAGTTATATTGATGCCTTTTAATATGATTGCAATAAAAAAACCAGCCGCGCAGGAGCTACAGCAATTTGAACTGTTGAGCAACGTGATGACGTAGCGGATTGCACAGAGAAGAGGCTTCAGGAAGGAGTGCGGTGCAGTTTTAGCGATAGGTTTTTACCACATTATTTAATCGAGAACATGACGCTCAATAGAAATCACTCTCCAAATGGTGGTATTTTAATTAATAACGGCGAAAGGTAGGTTATAGTAGTAATTCGTACCGGTTATTTATATCGTATGTGTAACTACTTTGGTATTTATAGTTAGCCAAAAGCCTAATAAGTCGCATAATTAATAGTAGATTGACAAAAATAAGTAATTTGGTTTAAATCTTCCCCTTGCCCGGTTTGGTTAATACGGAATTACAGTTTGCTGGCTATTTTGGGTGTAAACGAGCGATAAGGAGTCTCATGCGAATAAGTTCACATCAGCTAGTTTTTGCTCTTATTTAGTGTAGTATTTGTTTGCACATTAACCTTCTCTTCCAAGAATATTAATTAAACTGTTTCGTTTGTTGTCTTAAATTTGATGGAATTGCTTTGTATAGTAATTGGCCTAAATAAGACCTTACTTTCAACAAATACCTTACTGGTGGTTTAACGACTTGTTTTTGTTCATGCCTTCCATCTATTGGTTCTTTGAATTCTGTCAATCTGATGTTATTTGTTAGTCTATTGGCTGTTCTGGTTTACGTCTCTCTAATCGTCTTTGTATTGGTTCAAATTATTCCCGGCCGTGGCTGAACATGCGGAAACGCCTAGTCACTGACTTACGGTTAGTTTTGAGTTAACAAATTAGGTCAAAAATTAAGGGCCGTGGTGGAGTAAACTGATCTGACATCAGTTTTGACGAATGGAAAGTAACTGGAATATCTGATTAATAAATAAACACGTCAATGACTAATGTCATGAGACAGAGCTAGCCCAAACATTATTGCATTGTTTTATTTATTTTTAATTCAGACTTTGTCCTTAATTTAAGAGTTTTTTGGTATTAGTTAGAATTCGGCAGTACGATCGAAACTGACATTTCATATACGCAAGCAGATGTGTGTGTGTGTTTTTATATAATATTGTCCATACTTAAACCTTTAGTGGGCCAACTGGCATCTTTCCTAGGTATACTGCCCGGTTGTACAGCCTCAGCTAGCATGCACAGGGGCATTATTTTCCGTTATCATACTAAGGGAGGGCTGCCAGCTCTCACGCATCTGGCGTGACTCTCACGCGGGCACGCAAGACATCTTACGGCAAATCTATATTATTCCATTGTAAACCTAGAATTAGCTACACCAAACGCATTGGGGCAGTTTGCAAACCCTGTAGACTCTGTACAAGGTAATAAAACTCTTACATACATGTAAATGTGTGTGCAGACTTGTCTCAAAATGAAAATTACACTCCAGCCAGCTGACCCAACCTGGCAACCTTGACTAAGGTTGACCTACAAAAGGGAGCCCATACTGGGGATTTGCCTCCAAATCGGTGTTAGTTTAATGTAATTGTGTAATTAATTGCATAATTTAATTAGGTAATGAATATGTATTTAATATTACATGATTTGAATCATGTTTTATCTTGTATGTATTGTAAATAATACAGTTCAATTTGAAAACAAGCCAGACATCAGCATGCTGTGAAGATCCTTTGAGAGTATTGGATACGAACTAGATCCAGAGCTTTTCGGTTGTAGCTATATGGGGTCCAGTTTTTTTAATGATGTACGAGATGTGGAAATACATACTGCCTACTGTACACATATTTAAGGTTATTGTTATGAGACAGCCAAGAGATTTGAGGCTGGGAACTGTGGCTTTAGCCGAAGGTGTCATGAAGGTGGTGGCCTGGCGCTCTGCTGGCAGCTGACCTTATCTCGTCTGCATGCATCAACACCAGCTGATGGCGGTTTTAAGTTCCTCTGGAATGTGGGTTACTGTGGCTGTGTTAGTGACGGCTCACAGCCTTCTGATTCTAAAGATGCTGTCATCAAGTCCAAAGTCCACAGTGACCCCTGTCATGTGTCTCCTTGACTTATCTTTTCTCTCATGCGGACTGAATATTTAAGGCCAACCCGCAATAAATCTCTGTTGACAGTGCCAGTTACTTTTAGCAGGTCCACAAATGCGAAACCAAGTCCCTGTTGCATCCAGTGGCCTTCTTGGACCCGTCGATGGACTAATGTCGTCACGTTACACATTGTGAATCTCGAATTAAAAAGCTTGGATACTGAGGAAACGAAACCCTTGAGCAAGACTGGCTAGCGACCATTGTCAATTCTGAGTCCCTGCTGTATTGTGGGGGGACAAAGACAGATCCATCAAGTAACTGAGTTAAATCCGTCCTCTCGTGCAGCCCTGCATGATGTCATATATTGTACATATAGGCCGCCGCCCATTTTTTCAATATTGACTGTATACAGTCTTTGTTTTTAAGTATATCCATTCTTTGAAATAGTCGGCTCCAAATTTTTTTCCGCTCAGTCTGTAGTTTAGATGAGAACTGAGCTCCCCCGACATTTGTTTTTTTAAAAAGCAAAGTCTGGGAAAATATTGGGTGGGACAAACGCTGTTGTTTTGAATATTGCGTGAGCTGTGTCCCGCCCGGCTCCCCGTGAGTAATGCCTATGCCTGGTGATAAAGCAGAAGTCGCGAGTTCAAAACCCAGGACTGGCAAAGTACTAGACCGGTTGTTATCGACCACTGATGGTTGAAAATCCTTTTTACTTCTTTGACAATCAGTCGATAGGTTGACAGTGAACAGCGGCGGAGTCGCATTAGTAAGCTGACATGTTTTTTGCAAGATGTTTTTAAAAATGAATGTTTAGAGCCTTTCACATTTGACTGAGCAGTGCTGTCTGACACCATTCACCAGCGTAGCCATCAAAGATGCTAAAAACATGATTTAATGCAGCATGCAAAATTCAATATGCATTGAATTTTAAAAAATGCATTTTTGGTGCATGTCCAGTTAAATGATGGGAAAACAAATCAGTCATCTTTTTCATAATTTTAATGATGGCCATTTGGGATATTATGGGGAAACCTGTACCTTCAACGACAGCAATCAGCAGGGCCTGTAACACGTTAGGGTTAGCAGTGGTTTAGTGCGATTAGTAAGAAGGAGTTAAATATTATTTTTTTAGGAGTCTGCTCATGGGATTGCAGTGAAGACTCTATGAAGACGACCTATCAAAGTTCATTACCGTTGTGGCTGATTGACGGGATTTTCTGTTACACAAACGATGTGTCACTTGTGAAGGCCGTGGCTGTGTCTCTGTGCCTATGAAACGGTTTCTCTTGCTTTCGGCCCACTAGAGACCAGCTGAGAGAGGCTTCCTGAAAGTCTGACTCATTTTCCCACTGCCTTATCAGCTGCAGTAGGGAGACGGGAACGCGCTGCTCCGGGTACAACTACAGCCGTTGTGCAGGCTTTCCCATAAGCATAACCCTAGCTCTGGTGTGGTTACTGCTGATGACCGTGCAGCACCAATGCTGGATTTATGGAAGTCTGTATGACGGCAAAATGGCAGAGATGAAAGTCATGGGGATTCAGACCACCTGAGTCTCTCTGTTGCCGTGCCATCTTAGTTCTGTTTGTGTACGTGTGTTTCTCAGCGTGCTGAGGGAGTATAAGAATGTGGAGCTGTCCTTCAGTGATGTGACCGGCAGGGGGGAGTTGTTGAGGGGCACCAGGAAGGGCACCGCCTACTTGACTCCATACAGGGTAACTGAGCTCGCACCTCACTGTCGTCTTTGCATTGCTGTGCTTGAGGGTCCGTTCGCGTTACCCATCATGCCTCTCTTCCTCACTTAGATGGTCTTCGTTTCCCACAATGCCAAGGACAGCTTGGTCTCTGTGATGTTCCCCTATTATCTGATGAAGGGCTGCAGCATCGAACAGCCTGTCTTTGGTGCAAACTTCATCAAAGGCACCATCTCGGCTGAGCCTGGGGGTATGCTTCTCTTCCTGCTGCCGTTGCTGGCTGCCTGCATTTCTGAAATGCATTCCCCGTAGCGCTGATACTGTTTCACATCAGCCCATACAAGATTGTTATGTAATACTTATCCTGCATGCCAGTTAAGTCGGAGGTTGGAATTTCTAAGGTGAAAAATAAAACGAGTTGGACGCCAGATGTAAACAATCAGCATGGCTCGCTGCCATGGTATAATTTTACAATATAATAAATCTATGTACGAAATAATATTAATAATTATCTTATTAGTTTATGAATTGTAAATCGAGAATAGTATACAGTAGTGTAAGCATAACACTGAAAGGTTGATTAATTAAAAATTAGCAGCCTGAAATTTTAATGTCTGTATAGGCTAGAACTAGCTGTAGACAGCTACCATATAGCTAAACAGCAATATTTGGAATTAGTTTTGACATCGATCTACATACATAATTGGTTTTGTTTTGCCTAATGTTTTTATTGTAAGGTTAGACAGGGAAAGTCACTCTATAAGGCCTTTGCTTTGATTGCCACTGTGGAGTTTGCCATGTTGTCTGACATCACAACACCCGCCATCTTGGTGAATTCGGGGTACGTGATGTTGGTCCGAGTTTCCCAGTTGGTGCTCCGGCTTCACCATTCCATAGTACTTTTTCAGGTAGGATGTAGGATGCTTTCAAGTTCAGAAATCCAATGTGTGTGGAATGCAACGTTAGTCAACGGTATAAAATAAGTAGTGAAGTCGCTTTCCATATTCATTCACAACATGCGATAATAGTGCGTACTATGTTCCGACCTGTGCAGATTTAATACTTTGCCCATTGCCCCTTATAGAGAAACCCTTTCTTTTCTCCCGTCTCTGTCTGAAGGTGGCTGGGAGGGACATGCCGCTTTTAAGCTGGTCTTCCCTAGTGGAGGCGCCATAGAATTTGGCCAGCAGCTCTTCAAGCTGGCCTCCAACGGTAAGAATGCGGTTGGCCCCATCTGCTGCAGGTCATATCGCGGTGTCTCACTAGGTGTTTCTCAATATGCGTTCTTGACCGTACTCGCGTTCCCGTTTTACGTTGTCGCCCATTGCCCAACACCAGTTCCAATACTCGAGAACAAAAGTACGGCGGACGGTAAAAATCCCCAGATGATGCCCCTCCCCCAATTTCAAGGATACATCGGTTGCATCCACGCCGAATCCCATGATTCTTTGCGACTCAAGTTTATTCTTGGGAGGCGAGTTAGCAAGACCGGTCTTACCAAGCCCACAAGTAGGAACTTTGCAGTCTTGGTATTGAGAAACACCCTCTGTACTGCATGAGTGTCTGCTGGCGGGACCTTCCTTTGTATTTAATAAGCTGTAGCTTTTGTGTTTGGTGTAATTCTGCCGTCTTTTCCGTATTTTGTTTCGCTCAGCCTCACGTGCGCCGCCTGTGCCCAGTGGAGGTGCTTCCTTTGGCTACCCCTCTCCTGGAGGCATGAATAATTATGGGCCTGCTGTTCCTGCGCCTGCTCCTGCTCCACCCCCAGCCCCATACAATTATCCCCAGAATTACCCCTATGTGCAGCCACCCCCGAGCAATGGTTACTATCCAGGTGCACCTCAGCCGCCTGCTGGAATGGGGTATCCCTGCCCACCAGCTTCTGCAGGTCAGGATCTGCTTCCTGGAACAGCTAAGAATGGATAGGAATCTTACCTTTGTCAAATATTACTTGGCGCATTAAGCACTTCATTTTTGTTGTTACTCCAGAACCACTAGATGGATGTTCCTTTTACACTCGAGTCCAGTCTCTTAGTTACACCTGCTTGTTAGCACAGCCTGATCCGGCACGCTGAATACACATGGAACACAGATAGGGTCAAGAGGTTCAGTTACTATTCACTTTAACATTGGAATAATAAAATAAATAGATGCTTGATCTGAGTGATTTTGTGTGATCGTTGGTGCCAGACGTGGTTCCAGAATCAGAAACTGCCACTTTCCTGGAGGTTTTATACAGCAGCTAGAATTTACATGGAACGGCTCGATGGACGAAAAAACAGTCCCACTAATGGCATTTCTGTGGCTGAAAATACCGTGAAAATACCGTTTTAATGAGAGTGGTCCGAAGAGAATGGGTTAGGGTCATTAAAGCTAATTGGAAGACTGCAGTAATAAAAATGTCAGCTCAGTATAACAATAGTGTGTAAAAAGACCCGCTCTGAATACACCACTCATTTACACTTGAAGTGGTTCTGGAGGTAACCACGGTTCCTGCCTGGTGCTACTAGTAGTACCTAATGTAGTATATAGTATAGTATCTGAGCATATATTTGCAGATGATTAAATTCTGTCATAATAAGACTTCTCTTGTTCTTTTGCTTTTGGTTGCAGGGGTATACCCAGTTGTCCCAGCAGTCCCCAGTGCCCCCCCTGCCCCCAGTGCCCCTCCCTACATGCCGCCTCCTCCACCATACCCTGGACCTCCCCAGGGCTGGCCAGCTCCCTACCCAGGTAAGGGAGCGCATCCCGGATCTCCATGTCTGTCACATTGCATAACCATTCTTCTGAGAGGGAGTGTCAGCTGAAGGGAAATTGTGAAATGAAAATCGAGCTGTTATGGGGGGGGGAAGAAAAGCAGGAATTCATGCTAATTAAGGCTTTTCATTTCAATTGCGGTTTTAGTCTTTGTTTTTAAACATAGTCATTCTTGGAAAATGCTCAGTCATTGTTATTCACAATTATGTTTTTTTTTTTAATTTTCAAAATAATGAGTGGAGGTTTGTCGCTCAGTGGGTGAAGAATTTGTGCCTGTGATTGGATGGTCACGGATTCGAATCTGGGGCTGGCAGATTTATGCCGATGTTGGACCCGTAAGCAGGGGTCCTCAACCCCCAGCTCCATGGGTGCTGCATGCTGGCTAACAGACAGTTTATTCATCCCCATGGAAACTATCTTCTATTCTATTCTATTCTATTCTATTCTATTCTATTCTATTCTAATTCTTCTCTATTCTGTTCTAATTCTACTCTATTCTAATTCTACTCTGTTCTATTCTGTTATAATTCTACTCTATTCCGTTCTGTTCTATTCTAATGTTTCAAGCAAGTTTCCCAATTTGTAAGCCAGGAATTTTGGTTATTTTGACTATGTAAACATAAAGTACAGATATGGTAGCAGTAGATACTGTATGGTTAATGTGTCTCTGTGTCACAGTGCAGAAAATTCAATTTTTTAATGGTTTGTTTAGGTCACATCACACAGATTTTTAAACACCATTTATTGTTGGTATAATGGAATGAATTTATGTTACAGCCGGACCTGCACAGAGGTGTGGAGAAGACTGTGCTCTCTCTCTCTCTCACACACACACACATATACACACGCACACATTCCCTTGCTCTGGTTCTGTTAAATACAAGCAACTAAATTTAGCATCACCTGACTTGTTTTCATTGGTCAGCATTCTGAAGTTAAGGCCGTGCAGAATAAATGTCTAGATAAGTGGTTTTGCCTGCAGATGCGCTCTGTGACATACCAGCAGCAACTGATTCAGTCCAGCCTTGTCTGTCTGCAGCGGCTAATCAACACGATCATTTAATGATTGAGGACAGCTCAATATAACAAGCTATGTATATGTTAGAAAATTGGTATTAGCCATTTGAATAAGTTATACAGTTGAACAGCTGCTCCTTATGAAAAATATTCCATATTAAAATAGGAATAATCTCTGTACATTAGCTCTCATTATATTCTTCTTATTTTTGTTTGAGCTGTACCTTTTAACGGATGATTTTAATTCTTCAAAATTCCTTTTCCAAATATTTTGCTGCAGTTGGTTATAAAGTCACCGTGATGTGGTATCTGTTACCTGGTTACCGAAGGTTTATGGGTAGTTCAGATGTCAGTAGAGACGCATCATATATTGGTTAGTATATCGGTGTCAGGCAATACTAAAAGAGTGGAGATGATTGTATCGGATGATCAGCCATTTTCCATAGAAGAGATGAAGGTTTTCACTTACCACTCACATGTTTCTAATTCACAATCTGGCCTGCAGATTGACCTTCCATTTTCAGCAGATGAATAGATGATGTAATGTGATGTTGTAATTCCACTAAAATATTATGCACCGGCAATCCACCCCCCCCCCCAGTTTGTCAGTGGCTCAAAATTAGTATCAATGATATTAGACAAAATTATATTGGTTTTCGGTCAAATTTTACCATATTGGTGCACCATTAGTTATCAGTTTTGTTTGCCATGTAGGAAAACTATTGCATCACTGAATTTCCTGTCCCTTCCTGTTCTTGCTTCATTAAAATGCACTTCCTATTTTCTGTGTCATGGCTCCTAAATTACTGTTTGTAGTATTAATTTTGAATATTACATGGGTAAAGTGGATATTACAAACAATATTATTGCTATTCTTTGCTTGCGTCATTCGGCAAAAGCATGCGATGCATTCAGTGCCGCATTTCCACCGTCTGGTGTTTTCAGGTCCCGTGCCAGCGGACGCGGCAGGCAATGCGTTCTATATCCCCAATAACCCTCACAATGCATACATGCCCGTGGTAAGTGACCCCCTCCCTTCAGCCCAGAGCATTTTGTTTTGATTTGCCTGGCCCCCCAAAGTAAGACATGCTGACCTTCCCTTTCCTTCCCCAGGAACAGCCTCCCCCCTATGCCCCATACGCCCCCTATCAGGACAAGAAGAACAACTGAGACCATTGAAAAGAAGCAATGTTCCTTAAGTAAGGTGTCTCTGACCGACCCCCAGCTGGTAGCACTCATGTACAATGATGTGCTTTTAACCAGGCCTTCTGTGCTGTCATACATATCAGAATACAGTCACCATTGATGTACCAAAAACCAAAATCATGGATTTTGGAAGAAACCAAAAACCATGTGACATTTGATGAAAATTAACCCCCAGCTGTTTCCTGTTGTGTAATAATATAAAATAATCGATTGGCCCTTTTTAGACAAATACTTTTTTTTGTGCAATCCTGTGAATTTTTTGCTGGGATTTTCGGTTTAGCCATTAAGAATGAGGAAATGATCAAGCCGAAAGAAATCTTGTATGGGTATTAATTACAGAATTGAAATACTCATTAAAATACTTTTTTACAAAGTATGTATAACTAAAACACCGTATTGGTTCTTAGTAAGTGATAACGTTATTTTGAAGTGAGATTACTAACTATATGCACATGGTATATAAATGCTATCAGTAGCCATTCTCAGAATAGTTAGTTTGTTTGCCGTCATTGTCATTTATTTGTTCATTTTCATTATTAGTGTGGTAAATGTTACTGACCAAACGCTTCCCCCCTCAGTTGTGTTAATGCATCTATTGAATTGTTACTCATTCTTACTGTCACAGCCTAGAGACGTAGAACAAGTTGCAAGGAATCCTCAATGTTATATAATACTAAGTCAGTCATGAGAGGTTAACGTGACCATATTTTTTTTCTTTTACTTGATGTGACATTAAGTTATGGTTTTTTGTTACATTCATACGGTGTTTAGTACCGTTTGATTTGTCTGCAAGTTACTAACTGCATTCGTTTTGTTTTTTGTTTGCATGTTTGTGTCATGTGGTTTTCTTATTATTAGTACAATAGTAAAACTATTGATAAATTGAGTAGAATATAATAGTGATATTTAATTAATCCCCATAGGGAAATCCTCTTTTCACCATCTTGCCCTCCCGAGACATGCAGACACATGTTGGTTGAGCACAAGCTTGGGGGTGACATTGCAGGGGCAGGCAGTGTACAGCACCCCCGGAGCTTAGTGTTAAGTGCCTTGTGCAGCAATGCTTGGCATCAGTCTTCCAGCACTGGGATTTAAACCGACAACCTACCGTTCATGGGCACAGACTCCTAACCTGCTGAGCCACGCATCACCCCTAAGGGTATACCTAAGGATAAACCAACTCCACATTCTTTTTAATAGCATCTAGAAGTGTTTTGTGTTTGGCTATAGACCAGCATAAATTGATTTAACATTTCTGTCCAAATTTTAAGGGTGTTGTTGAATATGCATTCGTTTATATTCCAAAAGAAGTTAATCCTTGTTGGAATATTTCAAAATTAGTTATACTCTACTAAAGCATTTCAAGATGTTATTTGAGGTGTGCTCAAAGATAAATTTAGCTCTAGTCGCTACGGACATTTCACTTGTAAGTCTGTGTTGGCATTGCACTGTTCGCCTGGATACTGATTGAAAGACTGCTTAACCGATCAGTGAGAGACAAATAGCTAAACCGCAACAACAAAGTGATTGTGAGACATGAATAAATTAGAATCTGGAGCCATTTGGTTTACCGGAGACCACAAGGTATTCAAATAACTCTGGATTTCCGAACATAATACATTTAAAATATTCTGTAGTGATGACAAGGAACCCATTTTTGAAAGATGCACATACGGTCAATCATATGAAATGTGCTATATGTCTGACAATTTTTTATGAATATGGAACAATTTTCCGTGCATACAGATGGCAGTTTGTGTGCACACAGTCGCTTGGTGCTGTTCCGGCTCTCACGATGCTCTTGCCGGTTTCCAAGGCTTTCGGTATCTTAAATCAGTACCACAGCATGATTTCATCATTTTGACTGTGGATTCTTTTCCCCTTTTCCTTTAATTACAACCCAATTGCTATTCTTTCATCACGGGTTAAAGTTCATGTGAACACATTGACTATGTGACTGTACCTGGACAGACCACGTTTATGCTGTGCATCAGGTAGCTACACTCTGCTCACTATCCAAATTTGTCATAATTTTAAAGACACATATTCTGTCCTTTGGCTCGGTTCATTCGGACTAGGAAGATGTATTTCGGTCTTGAAACCCTGGACAGGCAAGTCATTAATGAGTCAGAGTAGCATGGATTGTGATACCATGGCAGTAACAATTAACAGCTATTAATGCACTCCGCCTTTAAGCTTATTTAAGGTTTTAAGTGGTCATGGAATGTTTTTGCACAGGGGAATTGTTTGTATTAGGATGGACAAGCGTAAATGTATCAGTAGTGTTTCAATATTGTTCCTAATTTGTATCTATGTTAAAAATATTGTAAATAAATACCTCTGAACCATTATGTGTTTTCTTCTTCTTTCAAAAACAGCCCTACATGGACCGCATCCTTTGATCTGTGTTGTCATGGCAACTTATCAAGTTCTCAAATGATGCATTCAGGTTCTATGCCACCTGCTCCCTGAGCTACATGGGGAGACCCTGTACACTGAAATCTGGATCATACACAATGGAGGCGTCATATTTCCATGTCAACGCGATATTTATGTCATCGCATTAAAAGTTTTTTAATATGGAAGAGTAATAAAGTACATTCTGCAATCAACTTAATACAAGTATGTAGCCTTACATTTTTTCCCCTATAATATTGGTTTGATAATTGATAACATTTAAGATTCCTTTCATACCCTTTACATTATCAGATCTGTCGATGAGGGTGACTTTTTCCATTGTAATTTAAGCAATACCAATACCCTAGCCGAGGCTGAACTGCACTCATGAGGATTATGTTTAATTATTGGCAGCGATAAGAGGTTATTAGTCCCAGCAGATCAAGTGCTAAACTTCACAACAACTTACATATTGATCTTATGATGACATCCATTTATACGGGAAGATTATTTAGTTGAACTATGACTTACAGTAAGGGGCGTAATCAAGAACCTTTTCCGGTTTAATAAATCTTATTTATAATGACCCAATGCTGCTCCCTCAGTGCTCCTCTTTTATAAACCACACCTCGTTACGTCTGCCGTAGGGTTTCACTGGGGGGTCGTAACCGCAGCAGAAGTACTTGTCCTTCTGGAATGTGGTGCCTTCACCGAGCATTTGGGTCAAGCGGGCAGCCTCTGTGCAGTACTCCTTCTCGTGAGCGTACCCTCCAAACCTCCTGGTTATTAAGAAAAAACAATGGAGATAGCAGGTCACTAACATAGATGCTGGCGGTCATCAGCAGCAGCGTCGGACGCAGCCCACGGGGGGGCGATATAAACGCAGAGGCACTTACGCCACGTATACAGTCAAGGCCTCTCTATCTTCGAATTGGATGCTGCTGTCAGTTGGGGTGGGAGGATTCTCCTGGTAACGTTCGGGAAGGCGTAGCCCAACGACAACGCGATCCTGCAGTGTGCCATCGTCTTTGGGAAAGACCGTTATGCAAACAGGTGCGGTCATTCCCATTCCTTCTCCTGAAGCAAAGGGAGGGAGCGGGTACACGGTAAGGCGAGGATGACATCGTTCCAAAAAAATCAAACAATTAGAAGGCAATTATCTTTCTTTTGAATGACAGCAAAGGATGAGACACACTTCTGTCATTACTGAGTTACACATAGGCGACGCCCAGTCTCACTCTCACCTTTGTCATTGCTACCCCCAACATACAGAAGCATCTTCTTCATACACTCCCCTGTGGACTGGTCGAAAGGCTTGCCCTCGCTGGTCAAGGTGGCATAACGAGCGGCTTTGTACTTCCGGATCTCATAGGTGCCCTCTTCCTGGCGAGGAAAGAGTGTCCCCACTGCGTTTAATGCGAGCCAGAATATTTCACCGAAGAGTCAAATTAGCATGGCTATGAATATAGTGGATGTTGCTTAAAACTGCCCATGGAGAATGATTAGGCAGACAATAAAGACTTTTGTATATTATTATTATTATTATTATTGTTGTTGTAAAATATTGGCATTGTTTAGAAACATTCCAGCTGCATTAACCCATCCTTATAATCCATGTCAGTGTAACATGTGTAAGGACAGGTTAATTGTTTTTGTACAACCTTACACCCAGACAAATGACAATATTGCACAAGAGCTCTGTAAACAGAAAATGTGAACGTAAGCTGGGACAACCTTTGCTTTAAATGAATCAGCAACAATCTTATTTGCAAAATAGCATATGCTTTTATGTTCAAACAAACAGACCAATAAATTAGTCTGTATATTTAGTATTGTGGTGATAATGGAGAGAGGACAATGTACCTCTAATATCCCTGACCACAATTCATGCTGAACTCTAGTGATTCGGTGAAACGTGATAAAAAGAGGATGTGGAATTCTCTTGACTTTCGTCGTGCATGAAATCAGAGTCCGTAAAATTCACATGATTCTCACATCTAACTCGTTCTCTGCTTATGTAACTACAGACCAGGGGTGGATATTATTGAGGCCATGCTGGAAAATTGTGATCTCTTGGGAAACATAAATATATACAGGCTTACTGTTTATTATCGATAAACAAATGAAAGCGTGATTTAGTTCAATTCCAAGACTTGCAAAACAAAACCTGCAGTCGGCTTAGAAACCTGTGGATTACAGTAAGAAACCTGTTCCACCGATACTGGATATGAAGTCTAAAATACCACATTGTATGCTAGTGAGGTAGTTAGCTTTAAACGAATACCTAAACAGATTTTTATCTGTTTTAATAGAGGGTACAGATCAATTTTGTTTAAACTAGTGCCCGATCACTTTTTTTTTTGGTATGCCGAGGGAACCTTCCCCCAGTCGAGCACCTGCCAGTCTAATAGTCTCTGCGCAGCCTGTTAAATTGTATTTGTTCCTGTGCAAATGTACGCTTGCTACCCAGATAAACACACACAGATCACTATATTATACCACGTTTAAGACAAAACCTATATGGATGTAGACAGAAGTCTCAAATGAAACTGTGAGACAGGAGACTGAATACGAACTGAGGTCATGTGATCTCAGCATGATCATATGATAGTCACTCGGTAATCACATATTTTGTAAAAAGTGATAGAACAACGTTATAAGTTCATCCAGACTAATTGTATGCAGATTTTGAAAGACAAGGTATGTGAAAATACAAATATACCGGTGGCTTATTTCATGGCTCAATCGGAACTCATCACACAACCAAAACACACTAGTGCAGTCTCAGAGTCTGGTTTAAACAATGGACTATAGCAGCGTTACCGAAAAAAATTCGGTTGACTCCCAAGTTTCATATATGGCCTAAACTGGCTTCATATTTATATTTAAAGGAAAATCACGCATCAAACAAGATTCGCAAATTTAATCAAATTAACAGTTTTCGAAGTGATTTTATGATTTGATTTGATTTTTGTGTGCGAGCGTACTATTAGGTTGACGGTATAATCAGTGGTGGTGAAAAACTTAATTTGTTACACACAGAACAAGTGCCGACAATATATATATTTATTTATATGTGTGTTTTATGCGAAACAGCTTGATTGTGTACTTCTCAAAAAATAAATAAAGCGATAAAAACAACAATATCGGCGTTTCATACCTTGGTCTCGTTACTGAGAACATCGTATTTGCTTTCCTCGGTTGTTCCGAAAATGGAGTTTTTGATTATTCCGAACATCTTGCCGCCACTTAATCGCGCTGCTGGCTGTCACGGATGGCGCTGCAGTCGCGCTCGACACTGGACGAAAACTCAAATATCTCACGCAGACTAACGTCGCTTGAAACTCTATTTCGCAATTCGCGTCGCTCCGTTTGTTTAGTCTTTCCCCGTGCACTGTTTTTCTGGCTTGCCTCTTTCAGCTGTACTTATCTTTGCAGAACAGCAAAAAAACGCCTTTCTCGCCGCACCCCTATTTCCTTGTGAATTGTGTCATTTTGCTTTTCTTGTCCCATTGTTTCTGCGTTAAAACCTCGAGGTCAACCCGTATCTCATCAAAAGCTAACTATATACGGGAATTTTCGAAATAATTTTTTTTAGCGGATTATGACAATTTGTGATCCCTGCAACCCTAAAAAGTCACTGTTTATGTCATTCAGATGTCTATTAAGATGTCAACGTCGGAGTCAACATAGATAAGGAAAAGAACTGTCAACTCAGTGTAACTGTTAGGTTGACATGTCATACCTTGTACGCTGTTCCACATGATGTTACAGGTGATTATAGTATCGTCTCTTCACACCTCAAAAACTGAGGGTTGCTATCTATGGCTGGGGAGTTTGAACAGTCCCCTATGTTGTGTGGGTACACTCTTGGAGATCTGTTTTCCCCTTTTAATCCAAAGATATACAGATAATTGGATCAATAAATGGCCTATTGTGTAAGTAGGAACATGCTGATCATTATAAGCAGTTAGAAGATGAATTGATGTTTGAACAGCTGCACAAACAGCCAGATCAAATTTGGGCTTTTGTCTGTGGTAGAGAGAGAAATGAAGCCGATATTTTTATTCTGAGTGGGTGGTCAATTAGTAACATCTTAATTGTGATAGGACACAGCTTTATATGTCTGTTTTACATGCATTAATTAATTAGATACTGTAATCCCATACAGGTTAAGCAATTAGCAATGTAAGAAGGATGGACATGTTAATTGGAAGAGTTTTTGTGCTATTTAGATATTTTTAAAACAGACAGGAGTCTTCCTCGTTGTCCATTAATTCTTTTTTATCTATTTCAGTTGGATTTCTGTACTTCAATTAATGAGTTGTATGAAAATATCTGTGCGGTATGTGCTGAGTAATAGTATCATTTGATGCACTGGAAATCACAATATTAAAGGAGTCTGAGATGCGAGGATTTGGGTTAGTGGTTAAAGGCCTGTATTCTAGATCCCTACAGAGGAATCCTGTTGTGCAGTTGGTGAAGATTTAAAACTGCACAATAGTAACACTGAATGTGAAGCAGGCTGCTTATGAATAGGGGACTGCTCAACTATGCAAATTAATCATTTAAAGAAATAGAGGTCGTTGCCCGATAGTTGTTTTTTTAATTACCTTTCCCTCACAAGAATGACTAAAAAAAACCGAAGGGAGTCTATGGGAGAAAGAAAAAAAAAACAACTGCCACATTAATTTTTTTGGTCATGCAGATCGTTATAATGTAATAGCTACGCTTAGAGATACATACAATATGTATCTCAATATGCAATATATAATTTACGAAATCCATTCAGGTGCTGTTTCCAACTTGAATGTGCAAACTGTTCTTTAAATTCCATGCCCAGTACTAGCATTTACTCAGTATGAGATTTATCGTATAAGATGTAATGATTGCTCAAGCTCGCACAATGGCGAAGTGCTTAGCACTTTGTAGTGGTTTCCCCTTTGCCCCCTTGTTGTGAGGGTTTCTCCTGGGTGCCCTAATTTTCTCCTTCAGTACATAAACGCCACAGACAGGCATTCAAGTGAAACAGTGGTCATAAATTGCCTGTAACATGTGATTCTGCAAGTCTATGCATATGCATTGGAGTGTCCTGACTGGTAACTCATCCGATGTGTCCTGTGTTTTGTGGGATATGCGTCAGGCCACCGGTTAACATCTACTGGAAACTATGGAGAAAAAAAAAATTACATTTATTTTACATAGCAGACACTTTTGTCCAAAGCGACTAGCGGATTACAAACATACATTGCCAAAGTCAAGATGTATCAATATAAGAGCCATTTTTAAGCAAGTTATTGAAATTGGGTGTCTTGCTTTCGGCTACAAAGTGAGGATTTCGGCCTTTTTTATGGCAAGTTTATCAGCATAAAAAGCACACTGAACATTTAAAGAGTCTTAGCGGACCATTTTCAAATCGATGTTTTGTGGATGTGTAACCAAACGCAGAGCAGTGGAATAAAACACTTTGTTCCCAGAGAGGGACTTGTTGAAATCGGCTGCAATGGAAAGCATTAACCACCAGGTGGAGATTTAACATTACATTTGTCGTTCTTTTCAAACGTAATCACATGACGGTACTCTAATCTTCTACTATTCTCGACATTAAGCTATGGATTAAAATAATTTTGTGCGCTGTTGAAGCCTGTATGTTTCTCCGTTGTTTATTTAGATATCAAGACATTTATGTTGTATTATCTTAGTAGAACACAAAACGTGAGTGTTTATAATAGCATGATAGTAATACTCGACATAATCGTAGTTTTAGGATTCAGATTTACCCATTTCAGGATTATAATCTTTATGTAAATATATCAATTTTAAAGGAGAATCATGTAATCAATGGAAAATGGTGAAACATAAAACGTATAAGCTTTATTTATACTTGCAAATTTTGGGATTTTCAAAAATAATTAGGGCATTTGATGTCCGGCAATCTTCCCACCTCCCCTCGCCAACTGCTGCCGCCGATGCCACAATAAATGCACAAACAATTGGAGTAAAGTTGTATATGCAGTTCATTGTTTAATATTATACAATAACGCTCTAAATAAATAAATACCGTTATTAAAAAAATACATAATTAGGGCTGCGAATCAATAGAAAAATTAATCACACTAATTAATCACACACTTTTATGTGATTAATCGCACCTAACATTAAAACTCATAAATATTTATTCAATAAATCCACAAATTAATGTAAGATTAAGACAACGGGGAGTATATATATGGGTCATATCCACACAAACTCATTACCGTAACATGCCAATTTTCTGTAATTGTTCAAATTAGATTGAAGACAGACTCAAGTTGTACAACTTCTTTGTTTAAATTGTTTGATTTCAAATGTTAGATAGTAAATAAGTTTTCTTATTTTATAATTTATTGCTGTAATAAACAGAAGTATTTAACCAAATTCAGGGCAAGAGTTATGGAGATTAATAAATGTCACTAACCAAAAAATCTTATCATATAACTTGATTGTTTATTGTGGGTTACGTGCGATAAAATTGAAATGTTTAAAGACATTTTATCTAGTTTTTTATTAGATTTTTTTTGGCTGCGTATTCAGGGGGAAATGTTAGAGCTCGCAAGGACTTGTGTAGGCACCAGAATCGCATCTTCCACATGCCTAAAGCACTCTCTGCAGCCGTGTGTGTTCTTTGGGGTGTGGCGTTATACCTCCCCTCAGCCACGGTTTGGGGATTCAATACTGGAATCGGCAGATATTGGCTGGTAACCAGCCACCAGCAAACACACCATCCTTTGCCATCTGACTCACTCCAAAGCTGGAGCAGATTTTACAATGTCTGTAAAATGTCCTTAATGGTTGCATATCATCTGGACATTTAGGCCTAGTGGCAAGAACTCTTCTCGACAGGCGCAGGTGGGATTCAAGAAGCAGCGAGGTTGAATAGGGTAGAGCGTCGCATCCACTGCAGCTACAATAACAGGTACGCCAATTTGTTGACCTTGGACCCCCAGAGGTTTTTTTTTCTCTTCCTACTTGTAAGTTTGTGATTCCTCTTCTCCGTTGTCTTCTGTCTTTCTTCTTTCTTTATTCAATTTCTTTCTTTCCTTCTTTCCCGTTCTGTATCTCCCTCTACTTATGTTGTATGTATCACAATACAACCCTGTAAAGCGCTTTGGGACAACTTTGTTGTGAAAGGCGCTATATAAAAATAAATTGAACTGAATTGAATTGAACAATTCTCTGCCTTTGCTGGTGGTGTGGAGTTATTCACCTTCCCAGTTCAAAGGACGTGACTGAACACATTGCAAGTTTGATTGGTTTGCTCATTACGCAGCCTAACAGGATTGTTCAGAATTTATGAATTGTGCCCCATTCTATTAACGAATTGGAATTTGAATTAAATTGCCCACGTCCTATAAGTTGAATTGAAATGACAGTAGGAAGAATTTAATTAATTTCAATTCAGTGCATTTCCATGCAATCGCACAACACAAGAATGGGTTCTTCAACAAAGAATATGTTCAAGCAAAACATAAATAATAACATAATAGATTTACTTTCAAGATGGTAGATGTACTATATTGCCTTTATATAAACTTAGCACAAAAAGTAAGGAAATTTGTGTTTGGTAGATTATTTCTTTGTTGTGGCAGGGCTTCTTGGCAATAAATCTTATACCTTTGGAAAGCCTGTTTATATCCCTTTTAAATGGTGCCACATTTGTAAGGAAAATGCAGCCTATTTTAATACGCATTTTATTTGTGCTCTCTGTCGTTTTCCATGATAGGGTTGTGATATGGTTACTTGTATGACTGCATGAAGTGCTCTTCTACCGTGGTGCACAAAATGATAATTAAATTATTTATTGTATAACAGTGATATGCACAGACGTTTTAGTACTGTCGCCTCACGCCTCTGGGAGTTCCCACCATGGCTCCATGTGTGTGGAGTTTGCATGTTCTCCCCATGCCGGTTTCCCCCCGCAGTCCAAAAACATGCTGAGGCTAATTGGAGTTGCTAAATTGCCCGTAGGTGTTCATGTGTGAGTGAATGGTGTGTGAGTGTGCCCTGCGATGGGCTGGCCCCCCATCCTGGGTTGTTCCCTGCCTCGTGCCCATAGCTTCTGGGATAGGCTCTGGACCCCCCACCACCCTGAATAGGTTAAGCGGTTTCAGAAACTAGATGGATGGATGGATAATATTAATAATAAAATAACACGTTATGATTTTAAAATTAACGTTATACATTAAAGCAATAAATTCCCCAACCCTAAAATAAATACAAATAGCCAATAAATACATCAACCATAATAATGTATTTTGAATAACTCTTGCTTTGAAGTCATACTGCGTTGTTATTTCGTTGGTCATCTTAACTTTATTTGAGGTAATTTATATACCCCAATGGACGAAACATTTTTAACAGAATTTCCATTTTTACACTGAATATATACTCCATATATAGACTATAAGATCTTTTATGATTGTATTGCAACATGATTGTATGTAAGATTAATTACCTAGGTGTGCAGTTAATCTTGATTCTAAAAAAACTAACCGCTTGATTAACAATAAGCTTGACTGTGCCACCTTTGGGATGAACTACAATAGAGACAGCGAGCCAGACCTTCACATCCAACATCCATGCCAGACCACACAAATACTCTTCTGGATGAATGGACAAAAATTCCCACAGACACACTCTTGTGGAAAGCTTTCCCAGAAGAGGGGCAACTGTTATAGCTGCAAAGGGGGGACCAACTCCATAATGATGGATTTAGAATGGGACATCATAGAAGGTCCTGTAGATGTAATGGCCAGACGCCCCGATATTTTTTTCCATATAGTGTAAAAGGCCCTCAAAGGCCTGGCACCTGCCTCCCTAACAGGACCAGTTCAAGTTTACATGCCACATCGTACATCAGATCATAGAATGCATTGTCATTTCACTTATAAATAACAATAAATAACAGTTGATTTCAGGCATTCAGGCATAGACCCCTGAGTCAGGGTCAGCACCCGTTTGTCCAAGTCTTTCGTGTCTTCTCCCTGTTTGGCCAGCAGGTGTCGCTGGTCATCCTGTCCTCCTCATTGTCAGTCTTTAGTGTGTTTGCCCTGCTCCCCAGATGGCTCAATGAGTTGAGTGTGTGGCTACCTATAATCCACTCAGTTGTGTGTTAAAATCCTGCCTCCGCTGTTTTTGTATTATTTAGATTTTGTTCCCTAGTGTTTCATTTGTATCAGTTTTTCTAGTTCCTGTGTTTTGTGACTTCGGTATTGGTTTTCTGCTATGTGCCCATGGTTGTCTTTCAGCTTCTGATTGACTGAACACACCTGATCCAGGTAATCAACAGTGTGTAGGGCAGGGACAGCTGGGAAACAAGCAGGGCAGTGGGTCCCGAGGGCCGACTTTGAGAACCACTGATATAGATAAATACTTGTCTTATAGTATATTTATGTTATCAAGTTGACTTTCTTGTGCACTACATTTTATTGTTGCACTATATTTGTGTTCAGTTGCAATACACTTTTATTCATTCAGGCAATTTCAGCATTTAATTGTCAATTATAAACATTGATATAATATGTTTATACATGTAAATGACTTGCATTAAACTTGTATTAAATTAGTAAAAAAAGGATTATACGCTTAGGGCTTGAGATTTGACTCGAGACATTGGTTTGTTGATGAGAAATGCAACATTAACTACAGTCAGAGGACAGAATGAGGCATCAGACTAGTAGAGGAATTCCTGGAACAGATGGGCTGTGAGGCATTTCTTGAAGGTGGACAAAGAATCTGATAACTGAGTGTGGTTTGCAAACTTTTTCCAGCATGGGAAACTCGCATGACAAACCTTTGGAGTGACACTTGTCGCGTGGCGGAAGAAGATTCTCCAAACCACATTAGCTTGCTGACCTTGAAGAAGACAGGTGCCTTCTCATTGATGGACCTGAAGACTAGCACCAAGGAGTTAAACTTGAAGCAAGCACCTATAGGGAGCCTATGGAGACATTTAGGCTGATTGAATACCAGACGTGCTGCCGCATTTTGAGCCACCTGCAGCGATCTGACAGCACAAGCTGGTAAACCTGCAATTTGAGTTGCTGTAATCTAGTTACGAGAGAACTAGTGCCTGGACTAGTAGTTGAGCTGCATATTCAGACGGAAAAGGCCAGAAATCAGCAAGATCAGGAGAATGCCATTACATGCTCAGTAAAGAATAGCAGGTGGTCTGTCATTGCCCCAAGGTTCCCAGTGGACCTAGGAGGCAACGTCAATGATCAAGCTGATCAGTGAAGCAATGATGGATGGTATGGCTGGCAGGGAAGAGTTAAGCTCCTATAATTTCACTGCTGTCACACATTTCACATGGGATAGGGAAGAGCTAGCTATTTTCTTTGATCATCCGCCCGTTTCCACTTCAGCTTTTATTGAACATCATTATTTGAATATTATTTTATTAGCTAATCTCTGTGTGGGTGAAACTGCGCGCTCTCTGTCTTCTAATGCACCCCTGCCTTTTTTTCCTCTTTGACTTATTTATTGACCTTTTCTGTCATATTTCACAACCATGTGTCTGGAAAAAGTCAATATTCTCTACTACATTGTTCATGGTTATTTGCATAAAATCACATTACAAGTAACATTTTAGGCTACGAGTCTCTTCTTTTGACCTTCCTGCCAGCTGAAGCAAAAATGAAAAGGACCCATTAGTCCTTGACAATAACTGCCCACATAAGACACACAAGGTGAACTTCTTGCAAGATGGAGTTAGTGGTTTATTAGAACAAGTTTGACTTCAGCCAACAACCAGTACGGTAACATGGAGGGCAAGAGCAAGACTTGTAATCAAAGTTCAGGCGAGGGTCATTTCCTTAGGCGGAAGGGTGAATGTATAGGTGGGGCAGGCAGAATCGAAGTCAAGAGGTTAGCAAGGTAATCGACAAACAAATCCAAAACATAATCTGAGAGGCAAAAACTGAAAGCAAGGAAATAAGACTGAAAACCAGAGATCAAGCACAACAAAAATGCTTAACTGCAGGAGGTAAACCAAACTGACAATATCGCAACGAGCAGACAGAACAGGCCACTATAGAATAAAATATAAGGTCCAACAGGTACACCTGATTTAACAAAGTTATAACAGACGCTAGAACAGCTGGTAGTTTCTAGAACAGGCAGACAGGAGCAAGGAATTCTAGGTAATATAGTCTACTCACTAAGACCGATACCAGACCATACCCCATCTCCTAGGAATTCTACATCTGTGCTAAGGCCTTATGAAGGATAAACCGAGATGGTACCCATGACCTCTCTTCACTACTGTATTTTTCCCAGTCCACCAGCTACTGGACCCCTCTGCCTCACTTTCTGACATCCAACTATTTCCTGACAGTAGGCCTCTATTGTCTCGCTACCATCAATGAGCTTAGGAGAAGGTGAGTCTACTGATGAATGGCAACTGTAGAGAAGGGGCTTCACTTTCAAGATATGGAACTTTAGGTGCATCCAATGCATTGTGGCTGGTAGGCAGAGGTGAACAGTAACTGGCTTATAACCTTGGAAATGGGAAAGGGTCTGATGATGATGCTCTGACCCAAGTGCTGCTGGGTCAGGTGAGTGTGCAAGGGATGCAAATCCCAGTGTAAGAGAGGTCCTGGTGGAGCCTTGGGATAATCAGGTTGAGTTAGTCATTCTGTTATAGACGGGTCTGGTGAAGAGAGACAATTCACGTTGTGGCCTCAACAAACAAGGAACTTAAAAGAACAAAAGAAATCAAAGGAACTACAAGGGGGCTAAAACAAAGCAGGTAAAGCAACAAAAACTAAAGCAGAGAGCAAAAAAGGAACAAGAATGGAGCAACACAGGAACAACAATAACATAACCGATCGGATCACAACTTAGTGCAAATTTTCCCAGTGTACAAACCTTTAGTGCGCAGGGAACCAACAGCCCCCTGCATAGTGAAAAGATGATCTGTTGAGGCTGAAGAGGCTCTAAAAGACTGTTTTGGCTCTACTATGTGGGATGTGCTCTGTGAGGACGAGGAGGAGGACATTGACAGTCTGGTGCACCGTATAACGGACTATATCAACTTTTGTGTAGATATTGCCGTTCCCTCCAGGACTGTTAGGTGTTTCTCTAACAACAAACCATAGATCACTCCAGACATTAAGACTCTCCTTAAAAAGAAAAAGAGAGCCTTTAGGTCAGGAGACAAGGATGAGCTGAAGAGTGTTCAGAGAGAGCTGAGGAGGGCGATCAGAGGAGGGAAAGTCATCTACAAAAGGAAGATGGAGGATCAGCTGCAGCTAAATAATGTAGGTGGAATCTGGAGGGGTCTGAAAACAATGTCAGGCCACAAAGAGCGCAGTTCCCAACCAGTAAGGGACAGTAAGTGGGCGAATGAACTGAATCACTTCTTTAACAGGTTTGATTCATCATCTGCCCCTCACCATGTCCTGCCCTTTGTTCCTCAGTCACATTCATCCGAGCCTTCTAGCCACTGCCCCCCCTCCCCCGCCTTATCATCACTTCACACCTTTACCACATTCCCTGCATACTGTCTCTCACCCCAAGCTACTACTGCCACTACTCAGCAACTTTGCCCCGACTTGTATCTCAGTAAAGACAAGGTAAGGTGTGAACTCAGAAGGATCAAAGTAAGGAAGGCGACGGGTCCAGATGGTATTAGCTCAGGAGTTCTGAAATCCTGTGCAGAACAATTGTGTGGGATAGTTGCGTATATATTCAACCTGAGCTTGAAGCTAGGGAAGGTACCACAGCTATGGAAAACATCTTGTGTGATACCAGTACCTAAGACATCGCAGCCTAAAGACCTCAACAGCTACAGGCCGGTGGCGCTCACATCTCACCTGATGAAGACCCTGGAGCGGTTGGTCCTGGTCCACCTTCGACCCCTAGTGAGCCCTTCACTGGACCCACTTCAGTTTGCCTACCAGCCTGGCATTGGGGTAGATGATGCGATTATTCATCTCCTACACAGATCCCTCTCTCACCTGGAAAAGCCTGGGAGCACTGTGAGAATCATGTTTTTTGATTTCTCCAGTGCCTTCAACGCCATCATACCCACAAGACTGAGGAACACGTTACTGTACACAGGAGTGGGCCCCCACCTCACCTCCTGGATCATGGACTATCTAACGAATCGACCGCAATATGTGAAGATACTGGACTGTGTGTCTGACACAGTCATGTGCAGTACAGGGGCCCCACAGGGAACAGTCCTGGCCCCATTTCTCTTCACTATATACACTGCGGACTTCTCACACAACTCGACCAACTGTTTTCTGCAAAAATTCTCTGATGACTCCGCAATTGTTGGCCTCATTGCTAATGAGGATGACAAGGAGTACAGAGAAATGACCCAAGACTTTGTGGAATAGTGCCAACTGAACAACCTCCATATCAATGCTGGAAAGACCAAAGAACTGGTAGTGGATTTTCGGAGGCACAAACGTCCTCCATCCACACCAATCATCATCCAGGGGATGGACATTCAGATTGTTGACTCCTACAAGTATCTGGGTGTTCATCTGAACAACAATCTGGACTGGACCCACAATACAAATGCCATTTACAGTAAAGGTCAGAGCAGATTGTATCTGCTACGCAGACTGAGGTCCTTTGGAGTGCAAGGGCCACTCCTGAAGACCTTTTATGATTCTGTGGTGGCGTCAGTCATCTTCTATGGTGTGGTCTGCTGGGGCAGCAGCATCTCTACTGGGGAGAGGAGAAAACTGAACAGGCTGATTAAAAAAGCCAGCTCTGTCTTGGGAGGTCCTCTTGACTCAGTGGAGGTGGTGAGCGACAGGAGAATGTTGGCTAAGCTACATTCAACAAACAACAACAAATTTATTTTTATATAGTGCATTATCACAACATTACATTGTCTCAAAGCGCTTTACAGTATCCTCACCCAAAGCCCCCAGTGAGTAAGCCATAGGCGACAGTGGCAAGGAAAAACTCCCTAGAAGGAAGAAACCTTGAGAGGGACCAGACTCAAAGGGGAAGCCCATCCTCCAGGGGCCGGCAGGGATAGTCAAATAGAGAGAGGAGAGCAAGGAAGATAAGCCAATGCCGAAGCCGAGTCTTCTTCCAATTGCCAGGCAACCAGAGGTAAGGCAGCGGGTCATACATGGAAGATCAGAACGGCGAGCTGGATGCAGGGACGTCACTGGTGGTGGTCGGGTGTGCTGGATATCTTGATAGATTGAGGTCTCCAGGCATCACCCCCCAGGAGGAGTAGGGGAAATAAAATGTACAATTAGGCATAGTAGAGGAGGCTATTGGCAGTGCTAAAAGCTAGGTGAGTACAATATGAAGTGCAACATTCCCTGTTGGAGGACATCTCCCACCCCTTACAGGACACACTATCAGTACTGAGCAGCTCCATCAGCGACAGACTGGTGCATCCAAGGTGTGCGACAGAGAGATACCGCAGGTCTTTTCTTCCATCTGCCATCAGACTTCACAACAAACACTAAGGCACATACCATCTTGTATTGTATTGTATATATTGTATTGTATTTTATTTATATTTCTTATTTCTATTGTTTGATACTTGATGATTTATTTTTTCCTGCATTATGCTTATTTCTGCTGCACTGTCCACTTTGCTGCTGTATAACGCAAATTTCCCACCCGTGGGACTAATAAAGGCAATCTTAATCTTAATCTTAACAGCAACAAACCCAGGGCAACAACAGTTACAAACACAAAATGACCAACAGGGGAACAAGGACAAGCATATGTAAATATACACTATATTGCCAAAAGTATTGGGACACCCCTCCAAATCATTGAATTCAGGTGTTCCAATCACTTCTATAGCCACAGGTATGTAAAATCAAGCATCTAGGCATGCAGACTGCTTCTACAAACGTTTGAGAATGAATGGATCGCTCTAAGAAATTCAGTCAATTCAAGTGTGGTACTGTGATAGGATACCACCTGGGCAAGAAGTACATCCGTGAAATTTCCTTGCTACTAAACATTCCATGGTCACCGGTTAGTGGTTTTATAACAAAGTGGAAGCATTTGGGAACAACAGCAACTCAGCCACGTAGTGGTAGTCCAAGTAAAATCACAGAGCAGGGACAACAGATGCTGAACGGTGTGCAGAAGCTGCCAACTCTCTGCAGAATCAACAGCTACAGATCTCAAGAGCAGTGTGTAGACAATTTCATGGAATGGGTTTCCATGGCTGAGCAACTGCATCCAAGCCTTGCATCACCAAGTGCAATGCAAAGCATTGGATGTAGTGGTATAAAGCATGCCGCCACTGGAATCTTGAGTTTTGGTTTGCCGTTTGCCAGGAGAAGGGTACTTGCCTGACTGCATTGTGCCAAGTGTAATGTTTCGTTGAGGGGGGATTATGATGTGGAACTGTTTTTCAGAGGTTTGGTCCCTTAGTTCCAGTAAAAGGAACTCTTAATGCTGCAGCATTTGAAGCCATTTTGGACAATTTCATGCTCTCAATTTTGTGGGAACAATTTGGGGATGGCCCCTTCCTGTTCCAACATGACTGCATTCAGCAGTGCACAAATCAAGGTTCAGTGAGTCTGGTGTGGAGGAACTTGACTGGCCTGCACAGAGCCCTGACCTCAACCCAATAGAACATCTTCAGGATGATTTAGAGCAGAGACTGAGAACCAGATGTTCTCGTCCAACATCAGTGCCTGACCTCACAAATGCTCTCCTGGAAGAATGGTCAAAAATTCTGATAAACACACTCCTGTACCTTGTGGACAGCCTTCCCAGAATAGCTGAAGTCGTTATAGCTACAAAGGGTGAGCCAACTCCATGTTAAAGTCTATGAATTAAGAATCCATATGTGTGTAAAGGCGGGTGTCCCAATATTTTTAGCGATTTTTACTGAACCAGTACAATTACTAGGAACAAACACAGGTGAGGGGAATCAACAGATAAAGAGTCAATCACCAAGGGAGACTGGATTAGTCTGGCTGAACAATAATACAACCAAAGAACAGAGAACACCAATGAGGAACTGTAACAGAAACACACACCCATTTACCACAAAAACATAAATGTTTGGATTATAACTAGTTAAACAACAGTTATAACTAGTTGAACAATAGAAGGGGAAGCCTGGATAACACATCCACCTGCTCAGCTCATGAAGCCTTGCAGCAGCACTAAGGAAAAAGAATGGTAAGGAGTTAACACCAAACAGGTTGGCCAGCGGCACCTGCCAACCAAACGGGGAACTTGTGTAAGCGAGGACAGGACTGGACAGGACAGGACGAGGGACTGATCCTGACATAGTTCGCACAATGCAGTCAGGCAGGTAACGTTCCCCTGGCATCTGTCAAACCCAGACTTGTCCATCAGACTGCCAGAAGTGCGATTTGTCACTCCACAGAACACGTTTTCACTGCTCCAGTGGTGGTGTGCTCTGTCCGACACTTGGCATCACATTTAGTGATGCGAGACTTGCATGCAGCTGGTCGTCTATGGAAGCCACAGGTTTTTGTGCTGGGGTTAATGCCAGATGAAGTCTGAAACTCTGTAGTTACTGAGTTAGCAGAGAGTTGGTGACTTTTACATACTATGCCCTGCTCTGTTACTTTATGTGGTCTGCCACTTCATGGCGTCATTTTTGTTGTCGCTAAACACTTCCACTTTGCAATAACACCACCTATAGTTGACCGTGGAATATCCAGCAGGGAAGAAATTTCGCAAACTGACTGGCATCCTATAACAGTAGTTAACTTGAATTCACTGAGCTCTCAAGAACGACCCATTCTTTCACATGTTTGTAAATCTGACTGCATCTAACTAGGTGCTTGATTTTATACGCCTGTGGCGATGGGTCTGAATGAAACACCTGAATTCAATGATTAAGAGGTGTGTCCCAATACTTTTGTCCATATAGTATGTATCACATTAATGACACTTTATTCTAAAGGAATTAGCATTTTTCAGCTTGAACAAACGGTTTATATTCACGCAGTCTTTTCCAAACGTCACAAGCATAATATCAATGTAACTAAAGGTCCTTGGAGTTGATCAGAATGTCATCCAGATAGATGAAGACAAGAAGGTTTAAGCAGGTCATGAAGTACATCATTGATTATACTGTGGAAAGCAGCTGGTGTGTTTGTTAGCCCAAAAAGCATGACCAAGTATTCATAGTGCTCACTAGATGTGTTGCAAGCAGTTTTTGATTCACCCGCCTGAGGGATGTGAACCAGATGGTAAGCGTTTCTAAGATCCAACTTAAATAATCCTATGCCCCCTGTAACAGCTGACATACAGATGACAACAGTGTCAACAGGTAAGAGTTCTTGAGTGTTATGTCATTCAATCTTAGTAACATGGTTGAAGAGACCCATACTTCTTAACAACCAAGAAGAATCCTACCCCCACCGATGAAGAGGAAGGTTAGATGAGTCCCAATGCCAGACACTCATTGTTGCATTTCTCCATGGCCTCCTGCTCATGTTCCATCAGGTAATACGACCTTCCCTTTGGGGGAGATGTTACCAAGAACAATTCAATGGTACAATCATAGTGGCAGTAAGGAGGTAGTGAGGTGCTGAAAACTTCCCTCAGTTTATGGTACTCCTCCAGGACTGAAGACAGATCAGGTATTTCCTCCATCACCATTCCATCAGCTAGTCCTCCATCATGCGCTGCCACCATGCAGGACCCTGAACAATAACAGATCCACTCTAAAACCTAACCAATCTGCTAGTCAATGTAAGGGTTATGTTTCCTAAGACACAGGCAAGGAATTCTGGGTAATGTAGTGCACAAGGACCGATCTCTGACTGTAAGCCTGTTTTTATTAAATAAGTCAGAGGTGCCCAATGCATCGATCGCGATCTACTGGTGGATCGCAAAGGTAGAATGGGTAGATCGCATGGCATAAATAAATAGAGGATGGATGACACGTTCAACCATGCCAGCTGCTGCCAAACTCCAGCAAGCGACCGAGTCACCTCCAATTTTTTTCTACTAAACTTAAGAAAGGGTATAAAAATGAATGGGGGAGCTGGACCAAGTAAGAAGCCAAAAACCTGCCACTTCCATACAGAATGGGAGGAGGAGTTTTTTTTCACAATATCATATTCAAAGTGCATTTGCTTCATCTGTCAGTCTACCGTTGATATTCCAAAGAAGCGGCATTTTCAGACTGTTCATAAAAACTACGGCATTAACTTCCCTCCGAAAAACAAGCTGAGAAGTAGAAAGGTGAAGGAACTAAAATCTCAGTTCAATCAAAAATGCTTTATTTATCCCAAAGGGAAATTATTATTATTATTATTATTAATAATAATAATAATAATAGAATACTCAGTATATCTATAAATAAATATATGTTTTACATTTTTATAGTAGGTAGATCATTTTGACTTGGTCATTTATAAGTAGCTTGCAAGCTGAAAAAGTATGGACACCCCTGAAATGCAGTAAATTAACCCAAACACATTAAGGATTCTGCTCCATGGAGACTATACCACATATGATACTACGACCTAGTAGCAGTTACACAACCCCTGTGGCTAAATTTGTGGTTCTTAAGCACCTGCCAAACGTGTTCCTCTACTGTAGATTCAAAGGTACTATGATAACCCCCATTTTCTCACTTAATGCAACCAGGGAAGATCCATGCTTGGATGTCATGTTGTAAAAGCTGTACATCTAAAGTTCAAGATCAAGTGGTCCTCTACATTGCTCCTTCTCCACATACAATGACAAGATGGCCATACATGTCAATGGCACCAATGGTTTGGTGCTCCTTCCGTTTTGCCTGAATTTTGGTGTAAATTGCTGTCAAACACAAATCATTTACATGAAAGAACTCCTCAATATATGAATCATGGTTACATTACATTACATTTTGTTCCTCTTTTTTCTTCAAATTCTAGTTCTTTGGAATTCTTTAGTCAAAGGTGCTGCCATTCTATCTTGAGCACTGAAACACAGCAGAAGTAAATGCACTGGGGTTTTGATGTGATTTTGGTGCATGGAACCATGTACTCCATGTTTATTGTAGTTGATCAACAAGGTTTCGCTGAGCAGATAGCTGGCATTGAATGGAACAATCCATGGAAGATTCCCTGCTTATCGTCACAGGGGACGTTAACATTTAAGCAAGGACAAATGCATCACATGTGTTACCGGGAAAAGGAAAACACTTGACCTTTACTACACCATAATCCACAATAAATTCTGCATACTATTAACCCCTTTGCAACTCTGAAACATTTTAACTGCACCACGGTCCACGTCCTCCTGAAATGCAGGCAGAAACTTTTTTCATAAGAAACAAAAATTTGAACGATTGTTCCTTTTTATGATTATTAAGTACGTTTTTAAAATCACTTAAAAAGTACCACTGCTCCTTGTGTATGACTGCTGCATGTGCATTTCAATAATTTTCATCCTTGCAGTTTAAATAACCTACAGATGTGTTTGTCAGAAATTTATTTTTGAAAACTTTTTTTGCTTTATAAATATCCCAGTGTTTCTTACCAAAAGTACTATGCCTGGTGCAGTGGAAAAGCCCCCAACATGTCCTGATACAACTGCCAAGGCTGTCGTGTCCAGAGTGGAACGATGGACCAGGAAAGCTAGACAAAATTACAGAGTTGTTTTGGCAGATTGGAAGGTTCTGAGTGTGGCAACCAGCAACTTAAATGAATACACAGACGCTTTGACGTCAGCATTCTTGAAGACAGCTTTATTTCCATAGGGTTCCAGGTTATTTACAACAAGAACAAGTTGAGAAGAACTCATGCACCTTCATAAGGCACCTGAGTAAGTCTATAGGAGAACAGATCTTAAACACTTCAAGACTTCAAGTAAAAGCAAGAGAAAGGAATCAGAGCAGTGAAGCAACGGTAGGCTAATGACCCAAACAGAATCTACTGTACATTTTACTAGTCTAATACTAACCCAGAACGTTCCGTCCCTATTGCTCAAAAACCTAGAAAGTACCAGGTCCAAATTCAGTCTTTCCTGCCTTGCTGAAACACCGTGCATATCAGCTGGCACCGGTGTTCAGAAATATTGTCAATAAAACTTAGTACTGCGCCCATCTTCTTCAAATACACCATTTCCTAATACTCAAAAAGCCAAGAATACATAAAATTTGAAAGACTTGTGGTTACCTACCTCAAAATAATTGTAAACCCTTTGGTGGACACCTTTGAATTTGAATAGATATTCATGACCCACACGACAACATGTGATCGACCATTTATTTTACTTACATCTGTACTTCTGCAACTCTCCTCTTACTGGCTTTCTCACATACGGTGCCTGAAGATTTTATTGGACTAAAACATCAAAGCACTATCTGGTTTTAAAACTTATATATTTTTTATTTAAAGAATTTATTTTAAAAACATCCTGCATTGTTTTCCTGGAACAAAAACATCAAACATTCTTCTACAAAAGCCATAAACTGAAAGAACTGGCAGAAAATAATCACGTAGGTTTTGAGGACAATGGATCAGACTGTCACCAGTCAATAATGCAATAACATAGCCAGACCTTAATATATTCAGACTAAGAATAAATCAGTTTGTAAAGATGCAAAACAATGACAAGACAAATAAAAAATAATACTAGCAAAAAGCCCTTAATAACTCTGGTTGTAAAGTATAAGGCCACCATTACTAAAAATATATTTTTTATAATTTTCTTTTATTTTTACAGGCAAATTGCAATAAAAAGAATATACTGAACATGACCTGTGGATTAGCTGGCAGCAGGGTAGTGGTATAGAAAGGTCGTGTGCATTATTATAATGGTTTCTGAAAGTAGTCTAGCTTCAAGAAAAAATATGCCAAACAACGGCTTCCCTTTAGAGAATCTAAATTATCTGTGAATATGTACCATCCATCCATCCGTCAATCCTTCATCCATCCATCATCCATCCTTCATCCATCCATCCATCCATCCATCCAATTCCCTTAAGCCAGTAGAACTGTTGTCTCACACTTGCATGGCTGAGGGCTCGCGTTCCACCTGACTCTGTGTGTGCAGTCTACATGTTCTCCCTGTGCTACAATGAATTCCCCCACCCCGAGTACTCCACTTTCCTCCCCCCAGCACCAAATATAGTTAAGTGAACTGGCACCTCTGAAAATGGATGGATGGACAAATCTCTGAATGATAAATCTCTAATAGCCCATTTGATTACTTTCAGAAACTGAGTTGCTGCAGTTGTTATGTTGCTCCTTGCTGCAGTTTGACTTTACTCAGACTCACATAGCTTGCTTACAGAAGTCCAGAATATGAAATATTGTCTGCAGTGATTCAGCTAGCAAGTTAGATTACTTCCAGGACTGTTTTGAGATAAAAAAGGAAACCAGAAAATGCATTTTAAATTACCTGTTCCGTATAATGACCGGTATAAACCAACAAGTTAGTAACCTTCTTGTTGCTTCTGCTGGATGTTGTCATTCGCATCTTAGGACCCTCTCTCCTCACTAGCGCCCCCTGGGGGGCAGCAATCGCACCGCAGTAGACTGCCAACGAGAAGCCGAGTAACGTGGGAGGGGGGTAAATGCGCAGGCGCATTGGCGCCTCTTCGAATTGTTACCACGTGGTTAACTCGAGGCTGGCGGGAACATGTTATCTCGCAATCCAGAGTTAAAGAACAAGGAGACATAAGAGAAACCACCGTTAGGACGTTCTCAGATAACATTATTGAAAAAAAAATTGGTGAGGAGCGTTAGTTGGTACAACGACCTTGTAGAAGATTTTGAAAGTTGCAAGAAACTGTTTGCGTTTTAGATCCTGTTAAATACATTTTTAAATCGCCTTTATTTTAAAAAATATTATCGACATTGAATTATAGCTTTAATTTAAAGACTAGAGGCAAAAAGCAGGACCACTCTATCAAGTGAAATTGCAAATTGTCATCCAAATTCGCGTTGGAGGAGTGTTGGCTTCAAGTGGGCGTGTAAGGTGAGATACTGGTGCTTTGTTCATGCTGATTCCTCTCTCAGCCATTCACTGACTTTTGATCGTGAAGTTTTAAATTACAACCGACGACTTCGACAATTTCTCCTATTATGGTTCTGGGCAAAAAGTTACGTGTTATGGCGGATACCGACCATAGCTTATTCCTGTTAGAGGATGATTATTGGCATTGTTTATTTGATAATTAAAAAACGGTAAAATGCATGATTGATTTTGATATCCCTTTAATGCTCCGTTAATGAATCACATCTATGTGAAATTTAAATTGTAATTGGAGCAACGGCCTGCAACCAAAAATGGACAACTACTTGCAGGAAAAAAGCTATTATTGTGAATGTGATAAAGTCACGAAAAGTATATAAGAAAACAAATTTTGGACATGGCAAATTTAATTAAACCTGTCAAGTCACACTCTTTATGGCTGTGGTGTGAAATGAATGAGTGCTCTGGACAATGGGTGTCTCAGTTTTTTTACCTGGTATCCCGGGGAATGTAACCCTCCACTGCCCCTACCTTATCATTAGGGCATTTTGTTTCATACGTTATGTAGGCTGCTACCCTGTAGGTTTAGTTTAATTTTGAAAAAAATCCCATTCATCAAACAGAAGTTCACTGGAATCAGGGTTTGAGCAATTGGTAGCAAGCTGTTTATGAAGACCGTAAGTTCAGATAAACACTTGAATACTGCTGGCATTATGTAGCTATATAGGTCATGATCCCCTGCACCGATCACCTTACTGTTGGCTTTTTAAACATGTGTATTACCTAATGGCTGTTATCTGTTAGAACCTTTAATAGGTGCTTTCTCGCCGAAGCTCATGAGCCCGCTTCATGGTTCCGAGTTTCTGGACCGTCTCGACCTATAACTTTTGTAAAATTTTCCCACCGCACAACATGAACTGTGACTTCTATGCTAAATAAGCATGAAAGACGCAAACCACTCGTAGGTTCAACTTAAAAAAACGCAATTCCATACCAAACTATACCACCACCCCATTACGATGGAACTACTCGTTTTGAAACGAGACACAGCCGTTCATTTATATTTTATTTATACAACTCTGATCAGATCCATATTTCGTTTGCTACAGAATAAAACATGATACAACATTATTCCGCTAATAAGCGCTGGCAAGTTTTACCGTCGCCATCGGCGATATTAGACAGAAAAATACCGGTGAAATTTTCCGATACAGAAATGTGGAGACGCAAGCAAAAAGCTATTCATGCATTTACTGTAATTGAGGTACACAAATAATTTCACCTGCTCAATTTTGCTCCAATACTATCTCATTCCCGTATAACTTCCAGGTTAGAGCCGGTGCTTGTGGTCAACCAATCAGCAGATTGGTAGCTATAAGCCTCATCTAAGTAGCTCGTGGTCGAACGAAAAGTACCTAGGGGCTCATTTATAAAGGCTTCGCACTAACGAAATGTGCTTACGAATGTTTCGCGGTTATGTGCACGAAAATTTAGAGATTCATAAAGGAACAACACTCATAAAACATACCCTGAAAATATTTGCAGATTTACGAATGGTCCAGAGTAGTCCTTACAAACGTTTTGGAGGAAACGCAAAAAAGCGACTTTTCGAATTCAAATAAAAATGTCCATCAAGTGGCATTTACAGTTTAACGCTTGGTGAAATGGCCATTAATTACAGAAGCATTTATATCTAATACACAACTATCATTAAGCTTTTTTAATGAATGACTTTTTATGCCCAGAGTGACCATATTTAGGTTTTCAATAAAGAGGGCACTGGGAGCAAAATGGCAGCATATGGCAGACAGACACCCTCAGTGGGTGGAAGGTTGGTGTTTAAGTAATTGGTGGCACTATGACAATTTGAATTTTTAAGCTGTGCAGGATGTCTTACTGTTCACAAGCAAGCTGCTGCTCTGACTCTTGGCTGTTGCTGTGGTGCTGAGGGTAACGATTGGGATGCAGTTTGACCCATGTTTGTGTTGAGTGTACGTGACTGAGCAATGGTGGCATGTAAGAAGGTGGCACCAGAAGAGGAAGGTTTAAAAAAAATGCAAAAACGTGTAGAATGAACGACTGTCGAAAGCAAAAGCCAAATCCCGGACATTACGATTTTGGAAATGCTAGCAGGACATATGTTTTAGGCCCCAAAAAGAGGATGTGTGGTCACCATATAAACATCAATAGTATAGGCACCGATGTGTGCACCTTCATGCACAGTAATGTAATACGTATAATACAGCTGTTTGTAAGCAGCATCATCATGACATAACTAGCTTTGGTGGGGAATGCTGTGTGACTATATATATGAAGAGAATGAGTATTTAGAGATCACAATGATTGCTTTTCCAATGATGATTTGTGGCTTAGTTGTCTTAGACTGCCAGGAGCCATTATGATGGAATTGTGTAATTGCTGAGTCATCTTCAAAGAAAGAGTAAAAACCTACCTATTTTAGAAGTACTTGGATTTACACTTCCAGGATTATACTTTTATTTTTTTTATTGTATTACTTGCCAACAGTTGCCAAGAGTTTTTTTTTTTTTTTTTTTAGAGTAATAGTATTATTCTCAGGTAGGTTCACTTGAACCTGTATCAGAATGCATTCACTGATGAGACTTCTAAGCACTCACTCTGTCTACGGACATTTGCCAAATGTAAATGTAAATTGGCCCCAGCTTTTAAATAACAATCAGTTTTGACTTGGAAAAACAGAAGTAATACAGGAACTTGGCTTTAATTATGCAGAACTTGGAGGCAATAATGTATTTAGTGCTGAAAGGAAGAGAAAATTCAATTACCATGTTCATGGTTAAAAAATCAAATTAGTTGTCTAACCTTAGCTAAACATAGTTTGTGTCTTCCTAACTGCCATATCCAGCTGTTGTTTTCTTTCCTAGAATTCAAAGCTACTGCCAAAGTCAGAAAACATTCATAAAATAAGGAGAAAAGGAGTTGCTTAACCTGGTCTGTGCTTGTAGGGGTATGATATTAAATCGTGACCGATTTAAAATGTATCCATGATTTGCCTTTCTGGAGAGATCATTAGTATCGCACTACAGTGCACATTCTATCAGTTGCAGTTCTATGGCTCATACACGCATCTAAAGCTGTTTTGTCAGCCAAATCCTTTTTGACACACCAATAAACCAGCAATAGCAAACAGTAACTAGTACCTTGGATTTCTTCCTGTCTCCCTTTCGTGTCTGGGTAGTTTATTGTAGTTTCACTGTTGTATCTCGTTGGCTAGTGTTTGGCAGATTATCATAAGCTTTGATGAGTCTGTATCTGTTTCTGAGAGAGAATTTTCTGTGCATGCAGCATTAGCCTCGGGTAGCTAGCCAGAAGCAGACAGGTTACCACAAGGCAAAGTAAACTTATCAAATTGAAGGAAAAAAGACTTACTATAGTTTTAAATTTTTCCGTATGTTGTCATGTATTAAAAGACCCAAAATGAACACTAAGCAGACTACTTAATTACTGCAACTTATTTATTTAAACCGCATTTGTATAAGAGTGATTATGTCCCCAGCTTTTTGATCCATATAAGCAGTTGGTCGCTACGACCGTGATCACTATAAGCGGGTTCTACTGTAATTTACGCCATCTGCTGTTGTATAATGACATTTAAATTCTAACCCTTGAAAATAAGGCAACCCCAGTTTTTTTAGATGTGTGTTTTGGGGAAGAAACACTTATATTTGCACTAGTATATAAAAGGATAATGACAAGTATATCATGATACTGTGGTTCACGTGTGCATATTGAGGGATGTACCAAGCGTTTCTATACAACACCATGTATCGTTATCCCCCTAGTAATTTATAGTGGTAAGGTGTCAAGTCAGATGGTAACATGACAAACCTTTTTAACCACCTCAAACAAAAACACCTGAAGGAGTATGCTATTATTTTTTTGTTTCAGGTTTTGTTACCTTTTAAGGTTACATTTTTTTTAAATAAGGGAATTAGATGCTCCTCTACTTACGAACTTTCTGACATACGAACGAAGAGGACTGTAAGTCCAAATTGTTCATTGGGCTCCTGTTTCCTGTCCGTAACATCAATTTTTTTTTTTTTTTTGCGTGCCAGTTCAGCTTGGTACGACTTCTGGCCGCTACTCCCGCTGCACAGCAGCGTAGCGTGCATACTCCCAGCATCCTAGTTCTTTGTACTTGCATATACCTTTTAAAATGATGTTGAATAACGACTTAAACATTTCAAGTTATGAACGGCCGTTCAGAACATTTCTCATTCGTAAGTAGAGGAACATCTGTAGTTTGGTTATACTGTTTAGTAACTTGCAAAAATGTCTTGGGAAAACTAACCTGAAAAATAATTGCAATACGATCGTGATCCTGTCTGAAACAACTCGTATATTTTTACCATATCAACCACTGTTACATGCTTGTACAATATCCACAGTATCCTCAATAACCATAATTCCAGAGAATGTGTCTCTGTATTTCTGCGGAACTTCATGGTACCCTTCTCATGATAGCAGAACACACAGAACAAGAGGTGGAATAGCAAGGGGAGATTGTTCTCTCCATTGGATAAAAACATAAAATAGCCTAAAATTGTAAGACTTTAGCTTACAACACTTGGATTTTTGGCTATAGGAACATAACGATGGGAACTGGCTGACAGATCAGGGATATCCCAGGCCATTATTCCTGTAGTTTATGGTTGGTATTAACTGACTGTCAAGACAGTATATGATGTTTCCCAAGTGTAGATATACAGGAAACATTACAATGCATTTTTCAGAAATATCCTGCTTTCCTAATTCCCAACAGTGCTATTTTATATATAATACACTACATGGACATAAGTATTGGGACACCTGGCCATTACATCTACAGGAACATCCCATTCTAAATCCATAGGCATCAATATGGAGTTTAGTCCTTTTTTGGAGGTATTCCATTCTACAGGTAAGGCTTTCCTCAAGTTTACGGAGTATGTCTGAGATTTTTTGCCTGTTCGTCCAGAAGATAATTTGTGAGGTCATGCACTGATGTTGGTTATGAAGGCATGGCTCCCAATCTTCATTCTAGTTCATGAAGGTGTTTCATGGGCTAGAGGTCAGGGCTCTGTGAGAGTTCTTCCACACCAAACTGACCCAACCAAGTCTTTATGGACCTTGCATTATGCGCTGGGGCACAGTCATGCTCGAAGAGAAAAGGGTCTTCCCCAAACTGTTCCCTCAATGTTGAAAGTAAAATGTCTTGGGATGCTGAAGCACTAAGAGTTCCCTTCCCTGGAAGTATGGGGCCTAGCCCAAACTTTACAGGTGACGTAATGCAGTCAGGCAGGTAACGTTCTCTTGGGATCCGCCAAACCCAGACTTGTCCATCAGATTGCCAGACAGAGAAGAATCAGAATCAGAATGGACTTTATTGCCAAATGTTGAGCAGGTTTACAACATCAGGAAATTGCTGCGGTGTTCAGTGCGATATTATGCAATACTTAAACAGAGGGAGACAGTCAGTTAGATAAATAAATAAACTCAAGTGCAATATTATGGGCAGTACTTAAATAAACATAGAGTAAAAAAAGTTCCTTTGCTGAGCAGATTGATATATTTACAAGAGTGCAGGTGAAGTAGAACCAGAGCGACGAACACGAAACAGGGTCATGTGTTTGGCTTAGAGAGAGTGGTGGCAACAGACTTGTGCATATTGTTCATGAGACCAACAGCAGATGGGAAGAAACTGTTCCTATGGCGAGAGGTTCTGGTCCGAATGGACCGGAGCCTCCTGCCTGAGGGGAGCAGGTCAAACAGCTTGTGTCCAGGGTGCGAAGGGTCGGCTGTGATGCGAGCTGCACGCCCCAGTGTCCTGGAGGTGTACAGGTCCTGCAGAGATGTGAGTTTGCAGCCAATCACCTTCTCAGCAGAGCGCACAACACGCTGCAGTCTCTGTTTGTCCTTGGTGGTGGCCCCAGCGTACCACACAGTGATGGAGGAGGTGAGGATGGACTCAATGATTGCAGTGTAGAACTGCACCATCGTCCGTGTTGGCAGGTTGAATTTCTTCAGCTGCCTCAGGAAGTACATCCTCTGCTGGGCCTTCTTTATGACGGATGTGATGGTGGGCTCCCACTTGAGGTCCTGGGTGATGGTGGTCCCCAGGAAGTGGAATGAGTCCACAGTGGTGATGGGGGTGTCAGACAGGATGATGGGGGGAGAGGGGCTGTGTGCTTCCTAAAGTCCGCAATAATCTCCACTGTCTTCTGGGCGTTCAGCACCAGGTTGTTGCGGCTGCACCAGGACACCAGACGTTCAACCTCCGTCCTGTAGGCAGACTTATCACCGTCCGAGATGAGACCGATTACAGAGGTGTCGTCTGCAAACTTAATTAGCTTGACAGACTGGTGGTTGAAGGTGCAGCAGTTCGTGTACAGGGAGAAGAGCAGAGGAGAAAGAACACAGCCCTGAGGGGTGCCAGTGCTGATGGTCCGGGAGTCCGAGACATTCTTCCCCAGCCTCACATGCTGCTTCCTATCTGTCAGGAAGTCAGTGATCCACCAGCAGATAGGATCAGGCACATTCATCTGGGAAAGCTTGTCTTGGAGAAGGTCTGGAAGGATGGTATTGAAGGCAGAGCTGAAGTCCACAAACAGGATCCTGGCGTAGGTTCCTGGGGAGTCCAGGTGCTGCAGGATGAGGTGTAGGGCCATGTTGATTGCATCATCTGTTGGCTCTGTAAGCAAACTGCAGGGGGTCCAGGAGGGGGGCTGTGAGGGATTTGATGTAGGGGAGGACAAGACGCTCAAAAGACTTCATGACCACAGATGTCAGAGCTACAGGTCTGTAGTCATTTAGTCCAGTGATCCTTGGCTTCTTGGGGACAGGGACTATGGTGGAGGACTTGAAGCAGGCAGGCACGTGACATGCCTGCAGTGAGGAGTTGAAAATGTCAGAAAACACTGGGGCCAGCTCGTTTGCACAGTGTCTGAGAGTGGCAGGAGACACACCGTCTGGGCCAGGAGCTTTCTGAGCATTCAGTCTCTTAAACTGCCTCCTCACATCTGCTTCATGAATATGAAGGGTTGTGGTGGGAGAAGGTGATGTGAGGTCCTCACAGGTGTGGGGTGAGGAGGGGGGTGCTGTGGGTGATGTCTTTGATGGAGGTGATAGCTCTGTGGTGGGGGGAGCGGGGAAGGTGGGGTGATGGGTGACCATAGTGTCTCTATTGTTGGGGCTGGTGGAGGTGTGAAGGCTGTTTGATGGCTCATCAAAACGACAGTAGAAGTCGTTGAGGGTGTTGGCCAAGAGCAAGTCGTCAGTGGAGTGGGGGGTTCTAGGTTTGTAGTTTAAAATTTTTCTAAACCCTTTCCACACAGAGGCCGAGAAGCATGGATTTGTCACTCCACGGAACATGTTTCCACTGCTCCAGAGTCCAGTAGCGGTGTGCTTTACACCACTCCATCTGACGCTTCACATTGTGCTGGGTAAAGTTAGGCTTGCGTACAGCTATTCAACCATGGAAGCCCATTCCACGAATCCCCCTGGTGCACAGTTTATGTGCTGGGGTTAATGCCTGAAGAAGTTTGGAACTGAGTCAACAGACCGTTAGTGACTTTTATGCACTATGTGCCTCAGCGCGCTCTACCCCTGTTCTGTTACTTTACATGGTTTGCTACTTTGTGGCTGCGTTTCTGTTCCTAAATCCTTCCACTTTACGATAATATCACTTGCAGTTGACCATGGAATAAAATTGGAAGAAATTTCGCAAACTGACTGACACCCTGTAACAGTACCATGCTTGAACTTACTGAGCTCTTTGGTATTGGCATCGAACCATACCTATGAGACGAATTGGGTGTCGGCCACATGTGACTGATCCAAGTCCAATACTTACTTATGTAGTTTTCAGCAGTCTGACAAAAGAGCTCCTATTTCTTGTTAAATTGATGTGTGCAATCAATCGCACAACAGCTCTGTCTCATTTTACTTGTGCCTCCTGTGATGTCATTCATACCCTTTGCCGCAGTAGGAGCGCAAGAACATCGAGTAAGTGGGGGATGGTCTGGAAGTATTTTATGCTTTTAACAACAACTCGCACAGCAATTTGCAATCTTTTTGTTTAGTGAAAAAACCCACTAAATACAGTGCACGCAATTGTGTGAGACAACGCGAGTAATATGAAAAAGCAATGGATGATTTGGGAGTTGCTAACTTGGGCTGTTGTGTGCACTGTCTACATTTTGTGATACATGAGGGGCTGTTATCATAGCAAAGTGTAAATGACACTATTGCCAGTGGGAGAAGAATTGTGGGTCATTTTAAGCATTTGCGTTTTGTCAGCCACTTGTGTATCCTCTCCTGGAAGATATTCATATTGAACTGCAAATATGTCAAACATGCTTAAAACAAGATCTACAAATGAGGTGGGAACTGCACTTTATGTATATTAACAGTATCCTAATTAAAGCTTTTTTTGGCAGTTTTTTTAAATTTGTATTTACTAGTTAAAATATGGAATATACCAAGCAAAAATATATATTTATTGGATTAAAGTAAAAAGAGCTCTTGTATCTGAATCGGTGTTGGCAGTCGTATCAGAATTGGACCACCACCAGTGACGTCCCTGCATCCAGCTCGCCGTTCTGATCTTCCATGTATGACCCGCTGCCTTACCTCTGGTTGCCTGGCAATTGGAAGAAGACTCGGCTTCGGCATTGGCTTATCTTCCTTGCTCTCCTCTCTCTATTTGACTATCCCTGCCGGCCCCTGGAGGATGGGCTTCCCCTTTGAGTCTGGTCCCTCTCAAGGTTTCTTCCTTCTAGGGAGTTTTTCCTTGCCACTGTCGCCTATGGCTTACTCACTGGGGGCTTTGGGTGAGGATACTGTAAAGCGCTTTGAGACAATGTAATGTTGTGATAATGCGCTATATAAAAATAAATTTGTTGTTGTTGTTGTTGGATCGGAACTGAAAAAATGTGGATTGACCCATCCCTAGCAAAAAGTGTAATTTAATGTTTTTCATGTTTTTTCTAAGTTCCGCAACAAAAGGAAGATTGAGCCTGAGAGATCCAGACATTATTCCATTACACTAAAACAGGACTGCCCATATGCCTTGTCATTTGGCCATAGTGGTGGAGTCCTGATAGTTGTTGTGTTGGTTTAGTAGACCAGGGAAATTCTGCTGTGAAAGAATCGGAGAACACAACCACAACTAGGTGTGGGATTTGGCAGAGACCTCTTGAATCGATATGATATTGATATTTGTCTGCAAGTTTGATATGTGCCACGGTATTTGGATAATTTTTGTTGAACACTTCAGGTCCACAAGTAAAGACAAGGTTTACAACAGAACACATATTTTGGTTTGGAATGCACGATGAAGGTTTTTTCTTGCAATTTCTTAACCCAGGCAAAACCTGAATTTTTAGGGGTATACCTAGTGCTGTTACAAAAACCAAAATTTCAAACTTTGATTCAATACCAGGAGATGTATTGAGAGTCGGTACCATTTTCGATATTCAACACAGTATAATGTAACTCAATTGCAATTGGAATAATTTTTGTTTTCAATAAAAACAAACTTTTCAAACTGAAGTCACTATCTAAAAAAAACTTTCTACTGTAAAAGTTTGTGCCCGAATGATGAACATTATTTCACATGCCCTCATGAAATTGTGTGGAGCCGAACGCAACCCACAGATAAAAATAAATTAAAAAATTCACAAGGGTTAAATAAAAATAATTACAGTTAAGACTGTGCTTTTAACGTGGAAATGTTTAGCAAACTACAAAAAAAATGTGTTAACCCGTAGGGGATAAAAATGCATGCCAACATCTCTACTTCAACCATAATTCAGAAATGAGACCTATCTCTCAAAACCCATTGTATTGCAGCTAAATTTATGATGTTTGCCCTCTTAATATTCAATATTGTATGGTGGCGCAACTTGCACACAGATTTATATGTCATGTGGTTTACGGTCTTTATTTGGTACAATGTCGAAGTATTTCCAGACAGCACACTGGCTACAATCATTAAGTAAGCGCAGTGGCGAAAGCTCGGACACTTCTGAACTAGTCATCTTGGTAACACCCTGTGTGTGAGACTGCGCTTGGGTATAGGCATGGGCATTGATAGCTTACGAACCTCAGTGTTTAGATTGAGCAAGAAGTGCGGGCTGTAGAATCGATGCCATGATAAATTAGTATTGAAGCTGTTATATACATGGTAGAGTCAATACTTCTGGTACTTTTGAATTATTTTGACTAAGTGTAATGATTCTCCAAATCCATGGTTCGGTTTAGGCCTCAGTTTTTACTGGATTTTATTAATCACCAACATGTTGGGGCATTTTTGAAGAGGATTATGTTCCGCCTTGAGCTAATGATACTAGCCTATCTTTTACTGCAGACAGCATCACACAACCATGATTGGACCAAAGCAGTCATGTGATGCATGCAGTTAGAAGACAAATAGGTGTAATGTGTAATATTTACAAAATATACTGCTTGGCCTCACTTACAATAAGGTTGTGGTTTACGTGTTATAGTGTTAACTGTTAGGTGAAAAATGATTTTTGTAAGCTGGTAACATTAGTAATATATCAAAAGCTCAATAAAATGCACCTGCAATGGGATGGGGTTGGGGAAGTATTGAGGTTCCATCTTACAGAACAACTACATGAGATTGTGAATGTTTGCGTCGCAGTTTCGATCTTGGTTTCAAAACTGTTGCACCATTGCTAAATTTGGAAAACATTATGCTAGTTGTGGCTGTGAGTTGGCTACACCTAGTTGTAGAGAGTTCAAAAACCTTCCCACGTCTCTTAAATCAGTACTTTTGGAACATTTTGCTTCCCTAATAGATCACGCCAATGCTAGAAAAAGTACTTGATAAAACCAAGACCAAGATATGCTGCTGGAATCAGGTGTTACATGCGAATTCAATTTAGATGATGATATCCGAGTGGATATATGACTGGACCAAGGCAGAAAAAGCCTCTGGAAGTTAGTTTCCCCATATCATTTTAAGGTGCTTTTGTCAGAAATATCTGATTGGGTAGAAAAAAAAATAAACACCACTATAATGTTGGTTATCACTACAGGTATGCCACCATACTTTGCAGTAGAGAACATTATTACAGTGCAAATGAGTGTCTCGCATTTTGTTATTCAGTTATATTGACAGACACATTGCCTTGGTGTAGCAGTGTTTCTATACAGGTTTCCCCCACTATCCGAAAGTAGATTTCCCATGAGACCTTTTGTAATGCAAAATGAAGAGTGAAAGCAATATTGCTGTTGTGAGAACACCATAAAATGTACTTGCACAAACCTAAACTGCCTACCGACTACATACCTGCATTATATTCTATAGCATAAATAACGATAAGTACTGTAAATACATAAACTGTATGTACTATAACTGTACTTTATATACTTTTATATGACTAGTAGCAAAATAGGTTTGTTTTAAATCGGCATCACCACTAGGAATGGGGCGGGAAATCGATTCTGTTACAAATTGTGATTCTTCAAAACCGCGGTTTTAATATCACTGTGACTTAAAATATCTCAACTCCAGAAGCTCGAAAAATACAGTGATAGAGACAGTAATACACACAGTAATAGAATAAAACACAAGAATTGCAGATGTAGAGGGTGTGTCTATGGATGCTGTGCAATGGTCAATTTCTTGAACCTGTACAGGTTAAAGCTTCTGTGTGAAACATTTAACTATTACAACTGCAAGTGTATCAAACGCGCTCTTTGCACCCTTTTTAAACTCCTCCCTCTGGTTTCACCTCACCCTATGTCTTGTACTCTCATTGGCTGTAGCCCTTCACCACATGTATTGCTGTTCAGAACACTTTTTACACTACAGGATCTGGAGTTGCTGACAGGTCCAATTATTTAGCCTGCTACATATCTGACAGGCGTCTGCGATGCATCGGCGACCCTTAATTCAAAGACATGACTGAACAGCGAGTGAGCACCGTTTTTGCTTGCTTCAAGGGCTTTTGTTGCTGTTCTCCAAAGACTTTCCGGAAGCAGGAAATCTGAAAATAATCGTGTAGTGTGAACATTAGCAAATATTTTTTTGCAAAGCCTGGTCTGAATTTCCTGGCAAAAGCACACTCGGGTGATGTCGTCTAGCCTCCTGAGACCCAGAAGAAAAAAGGTGTTTAGGGTTTTTTTTTTTTTTTAAGATAATTCAAGTATTGTAGCTGAAAGAAACATCCATCCATCCATTTTCCAAACCGCTTATCCTACTGGGTCGCGGGGGGTCCGGAGCCTATCCCGGAAGCAATGGGCACGAGGCAGGGAACAACCCAGCATGGGGGGTCAGCCCATCACAGGGCACACTCACACACCAGTCACTCACACACCAGTCACTCACACATGCACACCTACGGGCAATTTAGCAAGTCCAATTAGCCTCTGCATGTCTTTGCTGAAAGAAACATATTTCTGCAAAAAAAAATTCAAAACTGTTTATTTTTTAGCATCTGTCCCTTGTAGTGGGCATCGTGTTTTGTTTGATTGCAGAATGTAAAGATTTAATTGTTTTAATTTGTGTGGATTTCTGATAAAATTTCTTTTCAACATTTCATGAACGTTGAAAACGGATGAAGGAAACGCATCTGAACACAAACATTTTAACAAATAACATGTCATGGTCAAGCTTTTAGACTAAACTACATTCTGCACACTTAAGTCACCTAAAGTTCGGATGTTAGGTCACATTGCACATGGAGCTAACAACAGATGACGCTCGATATTACAGAAAGCAGTTTTTTTTGTCTTTGACACACAAAAACATGTTACATTTAAACATTTGACAAATGTTTTCCCTTTGCATCCCTCTCTCCTGCACCATGATGCATGTGCTGCCTCCATCATCTTTGGCAAATAGAGTGCTGTGTATTTTTTGACATCATCATTGGACTGTGGTTCAACAGGTCTCTAATTCAGTGCTCATGTCATCATCATTGATGACCAGTTTCTCAGCCTGTTGTCCTGGACCACCCTGTGCCTGAGCAATCATTTCTTCAGCCAGTAGCAGCTTGAACTCAAAATACTGCAGCCTCTCCTTCTCTGCTCTCCCAGAGACCTGGCAGTCTGACTTGTGCATGATCCAGCTGTTTGTTGCAGTCTGGTCAGAGAGATGCTCCATTTTCTTGTGCAACTTGACATTGGGCATAAGCTGATCATGAGGATGCACAAATCAACTCCACCCATGTTTTTGTTGTTCTCTGCCTCAACAGCAGGTCTAGGCAAAGGAACATGGTGCTTCTCTCTCTCCATCTCATGCAGCTCTCCTGGGGCTCTATCCTTTGGACACTTGATGCCATTAGAACCTACTTATTGCCCTGCCACTTCGTCACAGCAACCTCTGATGGTTTTCTTACAACCATGTTGGATGTACCTCTTGTTTTTGGAGCTTGGCGTTGTCTGACATCTTTGACTTGCAGAGATATTTATCACAATGGACTCTGTTCCCAAGAGTCCATTTTCTTTTGGCATATTCAGTATGTTGACAGAGGTGAAATACCTGTCAAAGTACAGGTGCGTTCCCCTTGGAAGAGACTCTGCCATCCAAGCGACTGCATTCCCTCCAATTCCCAGCTGCTGGTCACTAAATGTATTCAGAACCTTGTAAACCTCAAAATCCACCACCAGGCCATCGGGACTGGCAAGCACAAATGTTCTCAGTCTTGTGGGATTTCATTTCTCTGGCACAAACTGCGTACAGGACCTCGGCCTATGAAGGGAATCATCTGCTGATCTGCACAGACCTTCCTTGGTCTCGACAGATTAAAGCTGCTTTGTACTCAGTTTAAGAGAGGTCTCATCTTCCAGAGGGCCTTGTTGTTCTTTTCCTCAGACATCAAGATCATTTGTTACTTTGCACTGCCTAATCTCAAAAAATCTGTTTAGATTCATTGAACTGGCTATAACTGGGATCCTCGTCTTTGCTGCCTAGTACATCCGGATCGATCCTATGGTATGAAATTGGTCACTTGCGTCCCTTGTTGCCCTAAAATGTGGCGTCACTAGAAAGCCTATGATGTCCTCTTGACAGTACAGTAGGACTCAAACAAATTGCATAAATGGTGCTTCACTTAAAGGTCCCAGACTCATGTCCCCCACAGAGGACAGAAATTAATTGCTGAGTTTTCGGAGGCTAGAATGAGCTAGCATGTTGGATGTGTTCCCAGAAAAATATCCGAGTTCGGAATGACAGAGGTGACAGGTATTCTTATTCTTATCAGCTGCTCGCTCTCTCTCTGGTGTTGCTGTAATTTATTGGGAAACCAAAATCTTCCCAATGTACTGACTTAAGTGGTGGGTGGGTGGGGGAGGGGGTTCAGCTCTCTAGCACTAGATCTCAAAGCCACAATTACCATAATGTTTTCCATGTTGAACATCAGATGTCGTTGTTTCTCTTCTGTACGGAAATTGCACCGCACCTTGATCCCATACTCCTGTCTGTGACTGTTTCCTATATAGAATTTTTCCCAAACTTTGGATTTAAACTGAGTTTTGGCAAAAGCTTTAAATGTTTTCTCATTCATGGTATAACTGGGCCAGACTTGTGCATGTCAGATCCTTAACAAAATCCAGCCATGTGCAACTGGGGAGAAATGTGACGAACATAATTATTAGTAAACCCTGTTTAAATTAATATTTAAAATCCAATTTTTAATTATCATGGTGATATAGAAGTTGCTGCTTCGAAGAAACATTATTTGTAACTGAATCATTTATTTATTTATTTTCCCCGAACCATGACCTTTGCTCCAGCGAAAGCTCAGTTGCTAATTGATAACGAAGTAAGGAGCGCAGGGTTGGGGTAAATCCCAAAATTGCTTTGGTAAATTTCCAGCTTTATAGGTTGAGTATTGCCTGTGGAAAAAGCTGTTTGAGGTTTAAATTGGGTGGAAATGAACTGGTAGAATAAATCCATTCAATTGTGGAGCCTTCACTTTCAGATCGAAGTAAAGGTTCAGTAATGGTTGACTTTCATTTGTTTGTATTTGGCTGTTCTGCCATGTTTGATATACTAAATCAGGGCACGATGTCATTGCCTCTTTCCACTAATCATATTTATTCCCTCGTAATGGAAATTTTGTTGCAATCTACAGTATTATAAATTTTACGAAACTTCATGATAAATTGCATTTCTGGAAAATAATTTTACACCTGACTAACCAACACTTTAATTTAAAATTTAAATTCAAATTCATTTTCAAAACCATAAGATTAGTTGACAATCGCTGCATTCAAAATACTGTTAATGTGACTGAGCCACTCAAATCACACACACACTATGGGAACAGTTCCGTTCAAATGGGAAGACCTGGAAGTGGCTGAGATCATATTTTTTCCTGTGACACGATAAGGCATTAAGTAGCTTATAATATGGGAGGCAGATATATTACTTAAGTTGAATCCAGAGTACACATTTTAGTGGATTTAGAATAGATGTCATGCCAGTACAAAATCTTAGTTCCGAAGGTGACCAGAAGAAGAACCCTAGTGTCCATAAGTAGGGTTGATGCCGTGGACTATTAATGTTCATACAGATTTATGTACCAAACACCATAAATGGAAACTAGCTGGAGGCCAGTTTCAGAACACATACGGGTAAGGTTTTCTAACGACCTTTTTTAATTTAAAAGGTCACTTTCCAGAATGCAACCTATTAATTCGATTAGAGTATGTGTAGTCTCTTAGACTCTTTCACTGTTACTGCACGTTGGAAAATACAGAAGAATGGAGTGCATTGGCACGAACAGAAATAGGTTTTGTGCAGTCTGCCTTTGTTACAAAAGGCCATGGCACACAGGGTCCGGTTCTCTGCGGAAAAAGTAGAGCAAATGGAAACGTAACTGTGTGGTACGGCACAGGCACAGCTGAAGACGTTCGCAGCGTTGACAGCATTAGCGCTGTATTAATGTAATGTGGGGCTGTGTCTGGTATAGCATTACTGCCAAGTGTCTCTGTTTCTGCCTCACGTGGCCGTGAGCAAGAGTGGGGGAAGGAAGGGTAGGGCAGAGGCGGCGGGGAGCCGAGTGGGGGATGGGACTGGAGGAGGAGCTTTAAAGACTCTCACTCCTACCTCCCTTCCTTTTTTCTCGTTAGCTGTTTTTCTTCAATATTCTCTCCTTTTTCACCTTTATAAAACGAGGGTCACAAAATAAATCAAAATGTCTGCATAATGAATATAAGGTTATTTTTACCTATATATTTTGAAATACTTGTGCATTAGCACACTTGTAGAAATTGCATTAGCAGACATGTAATTACATTCGTAGCTATATTTTGATCTTTCACTATAAAGGTTTTTTTTTTAAATAATTTTTGCTGTCTTGTCATGCCAGCAATTTTGTTAGCTAGAGAAACAAAAGATTGCTAATTTTTTTTCCTCTAAGCATTTCTGTTCTAATTTTGGTCTTTCGGTGTGTTATTACCGTGTATTAATTTCGTGAGGATTCGTATGGCATTGAATTCTTATGCTACGTGGTATTTCTTGCATATTTTATTTTTGTTTCGGTGCTGATATTTTGATGTAATTCTTCTTGTTTGTGCTGCAAGTTAGCTTTCGCTCCTATGCTTTTGGGTTGTGAGAATCAGTGAACCTTACAGAGCTAAGGTCTACGATGGATTTTAATCCAAGTGGGAATTTAGTTTTTTTAAGGAAAACATGGCCTGACTTGTTTGAGCCTTTTTGAACTTTTCCAACTTAGAATGTTGTCTTGTTTTTTTGTTCGATAAAATTTGGTAGTTTTTAAATTGATTCAGCTGGAGTTCTGAAATGACAACAATAAAGTGATTTACTCCTAGTGGTCGAATGTATATTTTTTGTATCGAGTTGCTCAAATAGGAAAATGTATAACGAAATAAATTTATAGTAAGATTGGAGTTAAATTTATAACTACTGTTAACTATTAGTATTATTTACTATTTAGTGACTAAAGCTTTGGTCAATGTCTGATAGCTTATCTGATTTAAAATATATAGTATGGCTTGCTTTGGATGATATCGGTTAATAACAGAAATATTATTTGCCGTCACTGCCTTTTGGGGTGGGTGGAGCCAAGAGTTGCTGTTGTAGGAAGTATTGCTTTTCCAGACGAATTCGCAGTAGGCCTGTGTTACAGCAAACCTTTTGACATTTATGTATTCTTGACTCTGGCAGTGGTTGATTCCAGAGTGACTTGGTTTTCAGAGGTGCTCTTGCTCTGCTGAAAACCTTTTGGTAAAAAAAAAAAAAAAACGCTTGTCGTGTGCAGCTTTTGCTTCTTCCTGGTTTGTGAAGTGCACAGCTATCATGGGGGGAGAGACTGCACATCATTTCAGCGATGAAAATGTCTGGGATCGCTGAGCTAAATGAGCCACCTTTCCTTCCAAGACAGTGATTTTTCAGTCAATCTTTTTGGGCTTGAACAGTTTGCCTGTTTTTTTATTTTTAATTTTTTTTTTCTCCTAAGTGGAGATTTTATATGGGGCCTATCATATGACGATCTAGCATTGCCATTTGATTTAGCTATGTCTCTAACTTGTATAATAAATGACATGGATATTTTTTTATGTAATGTTGAGGTTTATTTTCAGTTCTGGCTTGTTTTCATTAAAATTCAGCCTAATGTGGCAAGAATGTTGTGCGATAATGAGAATCAGCATGAGATTTTAACTACCTAAATCACTAGCAGTTAAAATGAATTTGATGGAGCTGCATGTTATTTTACCATTTGCTTTTACAAAAAAGTCCCCAGCTACCAAACTGATTATCTTCAGAATAAGCTGCAATTGTCAAAGTGCCAATGTTTTCCCGCGAGTTATGAATAAATAACTTAATATGCCTGTATTGTTTCACATAAGCTAGTGTGTCTCATAACTGAATCTCATCATGCTGGGTGCTTGGAGGGCACAAAAAATATGGTTAAAAAGGCATTACTGCAAGAACTTGTTACCTATGTTTTTGTAGCTATGAAATTCCTCGCTGTCATTTGTTAATTAGCTGCTCTGAAAGTGTCTCGGTCAAGTACTCGGGCAGTCTCTGTATTCAGTTGTATTCATTATGGTATGTGGCTGGCAAGCAGATCAAATGCTGCTAGAGATCATTAAAATGCAGGCCTGACCCTGCCTTACCATGTTTACTTGTATACTGTTAAGTCATCTTTCGTAGTTCACAAATAGCACCTTGAACTAAACGGTAAACTGAAAAATATACAGCCTGGCTTAAAACTGGTGACATTCCTTAATGAGAAAGATTACATAAATGTTGATTCCCTTAACACAGATGCAAACTTACCAAATCTGTCTAATGCCAAATTCTCTTGTGTTTTTTATGTATGTTAATATTATAATACTTCGCATAAGCAGACTTAATGATGTAATGAATGTTTGATTCTCCTTTTATTGATGTTAAAGAAAAAAATCCCTGACAGAAGTCATTGTCAGATGAATATTCTGATCTTTAGCTAGCTTAAGAAACTGCGACATAATGGAAACCATAATAACATGAAATTCAAAATTAGAATGTTTAATTTCCGTTTAACCCAACATAGTCTAGACTAATAGTGTACAACTGGTTGACATATCCTTAGACCATTGAACTGTAGACATAACAGATGCATCTTCAATTTTTTTTACATGATTGGCCTTGTTTTTAAGCCATTTTTGCTAATGTGTTGGTACTAAAGGCGTAATTTGTAAATACGTATATTTTCTGGTCTAAGCTAAAGAATTTTCCCAATCACTTTTCACGCTGAAGCCTGTGTCCTCCAGTCCATAATATCGGGGGAACATGCGCTAGTTTTCACTCTCACACACGTCGTACGCGGTCACCTACAGACGCAGCCTGATGACACACGCACGCACTCTCATTTTCTCGCCTTTCTGTTCGCATTTCTTGCGTCCCTTTGATTACGCTTCTCCCTCCCTCTCTTTGTTTTACAAGCTGTTGCAACACAGTCTGACTGTTTCCTCTGACTGTAATGTCTCATCTTCCCTCGCTTTTTTTTTTTTCTCTCTCCTCTTTGTGCTGTGGCTGTAGCTGTGGCTTCTTCCCTCCCATTTTCCCTCCCCCTTTCAGAGCAGGGAGGGAGAGAGGGGGGAGGGGAGCGGAGCGGAGCAGAGCGGGGGGGGGAGGAGGAGCCAGTGAGCGAGACAGTGGTGTGCTTTCTATTCCCAGCTCTCCTTGCAGTGCACGAGATGCACCGCAGCACTGTAGCTTGGCCTAGCTGCCATTGACCTCTTTTAGACTTTCTCCAGGTAGATATGTTAACAAACTTATATTATATTTGTTTCTTGCATATGTTATGAGGAACATAGGCATATACAGGCTTTGATTTCAGAGTTTTGTATTGGTTTAAACTGAGTGTACAGGTTTTAGGTATGAATACTTGTTTTATGGGCTAACGTACTTTCAGTCGAAACAGAGTACAAGACAAATATGGACCCTTATTTTTGTCTCCCTGTAAGAGTAACCCTTAAAATTAATTTTGATTTAACCAAACTTTTATTGTATTTGGGTCAAAATGCTCTGAAGATGAAAACTGAGAACTGCTTAATACTGTCAACTGGTAATCTGTAATTACAGTTAGTTATAGTTGTAACAGGAAAGTTTTACATAATGCAATTGCTTTTCTTTTTGTGAGTCCTGGTGTGGAGCCATCTATAGGCCAGTGGTGGAACTCCAGGCAAAGCAGCAGACATTTTAGGTTCATTGGAAGGTGGTTTCAAGGGAAAGAAACACACAAAATGGCTGACCTGGAGACGGATGTGCTGTGCTTTTTTTAATTCATATTTGTTTTGTGCATTAAATATGAATTAATTATTCTTGTAAAAAATCCCTTGTCATAATTCTTGTGCAGTCAGGTATTATGTTTGTTTAATTAATTTGTTCATATGATAAATTTTGTATTCCCTAATCATGTAGTGAGAAATGCGAGCAACAAGAATCAATCGAAATAGAATCCATGAATATTAAATAATCAATAAGGTGAATTATGGTTGAGTTTAAATTTAAAATGAGATTTTTTTTTTTTACTTGAACAGTAACCAAAAATCATATGCAATGCTCAGTAGTTTCTCTTAAGACAACCATTTAGCTGGACTAAAGCTGGTTATTTGCAGTGATCTGTAAAAGTGCTGTATTTGCATTAGGTTAAGGTTTGCTTATGCAAAATTGTTGTGCAGACTCCACCCATCACACTTCTAATAAGCTCCTCCTCCACTGGTTTTTGCTCCCCTTACTTCTGGTCTATGGTTTACCTGTCCTCCTAACTCTATTTGCCATATCATCCCCTGTTTCCCTCTCCCATCCATCTCTGTGCCGGTCATGTGCAGTACTTCTTGTCGAGTGGCACTAGCGTGCAGAATGGATTTAGCTGTGCCCTGTGAGTGTCAATGAATTTCAGCCTGCTGTTCTAGCGATGATGATTAGTGGGGCATGTGGGAGGAACACTGCTCTGCTTTTCATTGCGAGCCATTTTGAATTGCAGCGAACACGAACGGTCAGGCCCGAGTCCGTCTTTAAAAGTAGCACAGCCCTTCATTTGACCTTAAATGCAGGTCAGTACAAGTTAAACTCACAGTAAAACATACAAGACAAAAGGGGATATATATAATAAAATATATACACAGTATCTGTGTCACCTGACTTGAATTTTCATTCGCATTTTTTGTGATCTGATGTGGGTGTGTCCATTTAATGTGTGTTTTTTTGTGTGTGTTCGTCTGTGTTGTTACTCTGTCATTTACACACAGTGGAACAGATGGCACTCAGGTGACCCTTTATTCACACAGGTGGGTAAAGCTGGAAGGCAGCAGGTAGCATGGCGGACTTCTTACCTGAAGGTTCTCTGATTAAGTCCCAGTGGGATCCTACCGTATGGTTCCCAAGCAGAGTCCTTAACCTGAATCCCTCGAATCAGCTTTATAAAAGGGTAAAAGCTGCATGCTTTGGGTGGAGACGCCAGCTTAGCTAGAGAATGTAATTACAGCAGTAGGCTCTCTTTCTTCAAAGAGCATGTGTGTGATATGGAGAAAATGGGGCTGAGGTGAAGCATGGAGATGGAGGAAGGTGGGAAATGGGGTGATGGGTAAAAAGAAAAAAGCAGGCTGTCCTGTGAATTAGTAAACACTTGAACTGTGAATTGAGAAATGTATCTAATTAGAAGTAACTGATGATTCAGAGGTATATCAGGGTATATACATTGTGTTTGAAATTGTGGCCTGTTGGTATACTTTACATTTGCCTTTTAATTGTAGTTCATTCCCTGTGTATGTTTTCTGTTTAAATGATTAATTGGGGCATGACAGACAATCGTTCTTCCAGGAGATGGCAGGGGAGAGAGAGTTTGGAGAAGGAACGGAGGAGGGTATTCAGAATACTCTATCTGCAAAAGAAATGCAGCATATATTTTTCAGTTACCAAATAACTCAAAACTAAAAGTCCTACGTAAGTCCTGTAATGAAGAAGCATGTTTTTGCTGGTGTATCTTAAAGCTGCAACAAAATAATATGAGGGCTGACAGGCGGTGCTTACAGGCATGAATCATCACATGTGTCTCAAATGTAGAATCTCCAAGCTGAAAAAGGGAAAGACGACCCAGTTAATTTGGTGTCTGGCTGTAGCGTGTTTGTAACATGAGACAGCTGGTGGGAGGTGCTTATTTAGTCTCTCCCTCGTGCGCATTCCCCACCCCCCCCCTTTCCTCTCCCTCTAAGCCCTGCCCCCAACTGCCTTGCTGCTTTGTGCGGGAGAGAGGAAGAGAGGGGGAGAGTTAGTCTGACTGTTGGCTGCTGAGAGCGAAGGCGCGCTGACGGAGAGAGGCCTTGTGTTGTAGACCTTGGCGACACCATTTCTGCGTGTGTGACTACATCACCCTCACGTTGATGGTACTTAGTCAGCTGACTCACTGAGCAGAACATACAGGCACAACGTGAAGCTAGCAAAACGCTACGAAAGAAAGACAAAAGCGGATAATTCTCGCTTACTGGCGATTCGCAGCAGAACGGTGAGTTTTATGTATTTTCTGCTTAATGTATATTAATAAAATTACGAATTTTTTTGACTGGTACAACATCGTTCTGTGTTCTCGCGCTGTGAGGTATGAACTGACATGTATTTTAGTAAATAAATTTATATATATATATATATGTATGTCTGGACACTATGAATTGATTCATTTTTTTTTTCTCCTTGAATTGTTTTTCCCTGGGGAATTTGCTATGGGAATAAAGGTGTGAAGAGAATGTTAGAAGAGTTTTTGTTTGTTTGTGTTTCTATGGTGGCCTGCTTGAAGATCAGTGGTTCGCCCATGGGTCCTAAGGTTCTCAAGTCTAGTTTGTTTCATATGGTTATTGGTTAATAAGAAACTATTTACGCTTATTACGCTATCACTATTGTCCTAGACTATCTATTCTGTATACCTTCCATTTGTGCAATTCACCTATTTAAACTTTATTTTTCTTTTTTTTGAGATTATAAATTCTTAATTTGCCAGTCTATAATGGTCAACATTCCATGCTTCATGTTGGTCATCTATCACAATAGTAAGTTTTGTGAAAATGGCACTTGAGAGGACAGCATGTTGTTATGCCTACAGTCACTCTGTAAGCTGATTGGTTTACAGCCTGGTGTATTCTGGAAACCATGGGACCCAGACTACAGCAATCCCGGTCTTCCTTATTGTCCTATGAGCTGTTTTAACTGTAACTGTTTTTCCCTCTTGGTGCACATCAAGCTTCACTTCCTTTTGGTATGTTTACAACTGTAAAGTTGGTAGATTCTGATGTATGCTTCAGGTAAATTCAGCTGATATTCATTTAGTGGAGAAAAACTATACAAATTTTTCTTGATGACAATAAAATCCTTTTCTGACAATGAGGACAGTATTATGGGTTCTTCACATCCGACAGCAGATCAGTGCCTTTGGACCTAAATGCTCTTCAACTTTTTTTCTACTCCCAGGAATCATCACCTAGAGATAGCCATGATAGCTAAATGTTGCAAACATATACAGTGCCTTGAACATTTGGTATATTTAAGCTTCAAATATACCCTGATTAGCCTCATGCCCATTGCTTCCGGGATAGGCTCCGGACCCCCCGCGACCTAGTAGGATAAGCGGTTTGGAAAATGGATGGATGGATATACCCTGATTATGGTGGAGATACTTGCATGCTGGTATTCTCTGTCTTGCGTGAACCACTGGAAGATCAGCATTTGATCATCGCTTGCCTGGTTCTTCTGCTCTACTTTAATGACCTTCCTTGACATTTTATTCGCTATTTAATTATTTTACACTTGATGCGTGATACTTGTCTTGGTTTTTACCACTGGTTTCTGTGTATACAGAAACTGTTTATTGTCCAGTTATTTTTAAATGTCTACTTTAAGCATGATGGATTCAAGGGCCTACTGAGAATCACCCCTCCCTCTGATAGGCTTGCGCACACATTTAACCCACAATGCCTGGGTGTGGGGGTGGGGGAGGGTTTAGGAACCTGAGGCTTTGTGAAGCATTGCCACTGGATGCAGTGCACACTGCATGACTCATCTAAATGCCAATCCAAAACTGAGATCTCTGCATTTTTCTCATTCCGGTTGTCGTGGTAACTGCTGACATCTGCACTGCTGTTCCAGTGGGTTTGGAATGTAGGGGCACAGGTGCTGACATGTTCCACTGCATTTATTTATGTCATATATCATTTTGGCCCCACTGGCAACTAACTGCTTTATTATACAAGACATGTTTGTGGCTTTGCTCTACCTGATGCAGTTTCTTCTTTCATTACTGAAATCTGTATGCCCAGCAGTATGTGTGGCGTAGGATTTAGTCTAAGTTCTGTATTACGGGGGGTACAGTAACGGGTTATTTGTGGCCATAAATGTTCCTTGACCACTACACTCACTACTGAGCGAGATTTAGTCGGATAATTAAATGAAGTCCTGCTCAGATGGACTTTGATACAGGCTCTGGTATGTCGCTTATCATAGATCACACCAGGTGAAATTTCCAAGCATTTTCAAACCATTTATAGTACATCTTGCCTTTTATAGATGTGAAAAATAAGAAGCTTGGTTTTGTTAGCATTTACAAAGCGCCCGCCTTTGGTGGGTTGACATTCACTGCAAGTTATCTAACATTTTTTTATTTTAAAATATCTACCTTATGGGGTTACTTTAATGCACTCTTTATAAGGAGGCATTTTCAATGGTGTTGCAGAATGACACTACTTTCCTTTCTGTTGTGGAGCAAGAAGTTTGTCTTTTTTCCTGCACAATCCTTTTACCAAATTTCATGAAATGGCTGAGCCTATGGATGGGCTGCCTGCTAGACACATGAGTGTTTCTCGCTGGTTAGTTACCAGTTTGTAGGTAATAGTCTTCTGTCTTTCTGCTTGTTACTTAGAATCAAATTATCTGTATAGGCAGTGTTGTGGATTAATCAGTTATGAGCTGGCATAAGAGCAGGGATTGCAAAAGAACTCTAACGGAATAGCTACAGTTGTGGTTGTTGACACAAGGGATCCTGGGAAATGTCTGTCCTCCCCTCGAGGATTGATGATCACTTCACATCAATCCATTTCCTTTAAGGATCAGACTCAAGTATTAAAAAATCAACAACAAATCCTGGGGTCCTATGAATAGCTTCAGTAAACACACGAAACGCTCCCTTTCACGAAATGAGCCTAGAATGAGACAGAGTATGAATTAACCCACAAAAGTGGGCAACTTTGAGCATTTTTTTTGTATTGAAATAACTAAATGTTATAGTCTACATATTGTTTTGGCTATATTTCTGCCATAACAGTTGTGGGTGAGGGAACAAACCAGTTGCGCAGAACCACAACGCTAAACAAAACGTTACTCTGGTCTTCACACTTCTCCAGTGAACTATAGTCAGCTTGTCTTGCCAGTGGCTGAGCCCCTCAGTGCAGCGCGCAGCTGCTGGGGATCAAGCCTGGCTGCCTTCAGCTGTGCTGGTGGCCATTTTGAGTCTCTGCAGGGAATGAGTCCAGGTGCCGTCAGCCAGCAAGAACGGGGGTGGGGGATGGGCACTGCTGTGGTTGAGCACTGAAATGGCAGTGCGGAGAAACCTTTCACTGCTAACCTTCTGTGTGCATGCGCATACTTATATTTGAAACATTTAATCAAAGAGGCAGACAAGGAGATAAAATGGAGATTCAATCATTTAACGAAATGCAGTATTAGAGATAACAACCAAGTACTAATCTTTTAGAGGGGTGTTGGGACGCTACGAAAATCACGCAAACATTTTCCCACCTTATTGGTCTGCTTCTTGATCCCTTCTTAAATGATATTTTCAAGATCCTCTAGTTGTAGTAAATGGTATCTCTTCTTAGTGGATTCAGGCTGATGTTTCGCTTGCTATCGCACTGCACTGGGTGACCAATGCATGCCAGGAATGTAGGCCTGAGTGTTTGTCCCGTTACAACACTTCTGTGTTTTCTGTAGTTGGTATGTTTAATTCATCCATTTCTGTGCAATTCTAGAGGTGATGCATATGGAATCCCTCCCTAGTCACACTAATGAGAAAATAAAATTAGTTTATAATTATGCTGTATCACTGGTAACGTTGCTTGAGAGAGTAACAGGGTGATTGGCACAGGGCTATTTATATCAACCGCAAAACTGCAACTGCAGTATTTTCTAGCTGCAATGCACCAGCGATGCCACTGCAGTTATAACTGTTAGGCCTGTTTTTTTAAAAAAAAAACTGGCAATTATGACTTCTATGAAAGAGTGAACAAAATCGTGCAAACGAAGAAGGAAGCTTGTAATGTGCACAGCCAGAAAATCGCTTGTTTGCATAGCATAACTGGCCACAAGCACTTTTGGTCATATTCTCAGCTACTGGTTTCTGTGCTTTGTTTTTTAAAATGAATTCCTTTTTGAGGAACAATCACAGAAAAGGCAGATATGGAGGAATAAAATCTCTTAATGTATTGTGTTAAGAATTCCTGGCTAGCTATCTGAATAGTAATGCACACTTCCTGGCTGTTTCCCACGTCGTTCAGCAATTTTTATTTTCAATTTTTCTTGCATGGTCAAGAAGTTGACCTCATTTGTGTGTTGTCAGAATTTGAAAGAGATGCACCTCTTCATGTTTGAGGTCACCTTTGAGTATAGAAGTACTGTATAATGTCTTTTATTGTACACTACTAGCCAAACTATATTCCTGGCAGTAGGGTTTGTATTTATATATTTAAAAACCGGTTTAAAAACCCAATAATTTAACATTAACTGAAAAATATTTTGTGTAATGAATTACAGCCAATACCTCTCAACACAATGTAAGGATTTAATCTTTTGTAAGTAGTGTGGTGGTTTCCTTCCTGTGGCCTGCAGTAGTTTTTTCCTTTTTATCAGGTCCTTAGTAAAATGACTGTTAGTGCATTGTTTTTTCTTTATTGGTTATTTTACATAAAGATATGGGCATGTCTTCTGACGTTTTTTATTGCCTGTTATGTTTCTTATTTAGGGAAAATTTCAATAATAGTTGAGTCATTTTGCAAGTTATACTTTTTTTAATTTTGTTGGCTTTTTATTTAAGCCTGAGATTGAGAAATGAATACAGGAGAGTACTTCGAGAAAATTACACTGCAGTCCCCCCTCCCCCTCTCAAAAATGTGAGTAATGCAGCAGGCTTAGACAGGACTGAACCAGATTAAACCGGTTTACTTACCCTTGCTTCCTGATTGGCTGACAGACACAATAAACAGACTGGTAGTTCTTAGTGTTCAGGAGCAGCTCTGAAACCTTAGTATAATAGAATCTCTCTTATTGTGTTGTGTGTGCTTCAGCCACCTGTTTTCCAAATCAGATTGGTTACAGTTGCATATGATATCAATATAGGATCAGGAAAGACAGTGGCATTATGCATGCAGACCATGGATATAATGTCATTAATAATACCTCTCAACTATTGTTGAATTATAACTTCTAACATGAAGTGAATAGGGAATTCAGAATCCTATAGTATGTTTGATGATTTTTCTTTAATTTGGGTAAAGAAAACCTGCAAGAATATTAGGTTATGCTTGCAATTATCGTGAACTGGAAATGTTTTTAATATAACTTTAATTGCACTGCTTCTACTATGTGGGGGGTGTAATCTGTAACAGGCTCTGAGAAAGATGAAGCATATTTTTTAATTTCTCTTCAACAAGCTTAATTTAAAAGGACAGAATTGTTTCTTCTTAAATGGCTAACGATAAAAGTAGATTTAAAGCTATTGGCATCCCATGTAGGATATATCCTGGCCATGAACCATGTTGTCTGGGTTAGACTCCTGGGCCCCACAGACCCTGACCAGGATGCGGTTTGGAAAAGGGTGTATTTCTAGATTTTTAAGGTATGAGGACGGCAGAATTGGGAGTACTGTCAGAGAGTCACCTGTGACTGCTACCACATGCAGGAGTATTCCCTTACTAAATTTCATGCAGAAAACCAGCTGGTCTATGATTTCGTGTTGAATTCATGATTCTGAAATGGGCAAAACCATCGAGTGAAAAGGCCTAGGCTCTACATTTTGTGGAAGGGCAGTGCAATTCTTGCCTTGAAGAATGTCATCAAAATTGGCAGATGATACAGTCCATGACTTCTTTTATGCTTTCCTAAAATAGCTGCTGTATTTTAATTGATTATTTGGTTTTGTTTAGACATGTAGATGGCCTTATCACAAATTTTGACTTCCAAGCATTTACGATATCCATAAATTAGAGATTAAGACATTCATTTGCTGTATTTGTAGACTAAACAAGACTGGATTGTATGAAGTCCTACTCCCCTCTGACAGTGTGGCTTGCCTCAAATTGGTACAGTCCATGTTTAGCATTTCCCACCCACTGTTGACTGTTGGTGTATGGGCGTTTGGAACTGTTGGTTGCTTGAGTGTCAGTTCTTTGTAAGGATTTGGTTTCCACATATGTTTGTAAACAAAGGAGGCTGCTTGTCAACTTGTAATTTTAAATAAGCTGTAAGTCCATGTATATTCATTCAAATGTGCATGGACTTATATTTTGGTTTCATCCTAAATTCAACAATGGGCATGTCCTCCTTTATGGACTATTGAACTGACTTTTTTTGTTGATACTTTTTTTACAGTCTGTATTTGTCCATGTCTGTGTGTGTGATTATTAAAACTTCTGCATTGCTCCTTTTTGGTACAGTCTTGTCCTTTTTGTGTGTCCCCCCTCCCCCGCAACACCTCCTTTCTCTACGCATTTGTCATGTTTCTTCGCTTACACTAGTCACGCTTCAATTATTTTTTTTTTTGCTGAAAGTTGAGAACGAATGACTCAGAGGAGCATGCTTACGCAGACTGCAAAACTCCCTGTCAATTACCTATTTGCTTAGGAAATTTTACAAACATTTGTATCATGTTTTGCTTTTAAGTCAAGAAAACTGATCATTATTCTGCCTATGTAAAGCAGTGATCTTAATTTGTTTCCGAGAGTTAATGTTTTTACGTAAATATCAAATTTGTTGACCTTCTAATGTTTTCAGCATATCTCTTAATTTTAAAATCTTGTGTTAATTTTATATAATTTTGCGTTTTGACTATTTAATGTGAAAATAAAACCCTTATGGATGTACAGAACTCACGGAAATAAGCAGCATTGAGAATTTGCGGTTATGTTATCTGCAATGATATGTTAATTGGAGACAAAGTGAAGGGTCTGATACTGAAAATCGTAATCATTTGTAATCTGTGAATTTTGGATAATTATATGACTGTCTTTGAACAATACCGTATATTCATTTGAATTCTGCTGTGGGTTGTAACTAGACTTCTAAGCTAGAACATAGTTTATAACAGAAATGTTGTTGGTTTTTCATTATTCTTGTTTGAGATTAAATAGGACAATTCATTAAGATATCATGCATATATACATGTAAAATTCTGGATTGTTTTATTTTAGTTTGTATTGACCAGAACAGATAGGCATCTACCTTTAGGCATTTACCTTTTAGCAGCTGTGGGAGAGAAACCTTGAAGTCTTTGCCATAGGACTGGAGTCTTAACTAGGAAACAACAGCCTTTTTAAAAATCATTATCAGTGTACTTCCTGCCTTGCCTGCTTTGGATTTGTTCTGGTTTCAAAGTGCAGTGATTTTAGCTACACACCATAATGAAGTTACTTTTAGGATCCATATGTCAGGATTCAGGATCTTCAATTCTTGTTTTGGTTTCCTTGGAACCAAGATCCACTTTAAAGCGAATGTATGAAAACAGTATGAAACAAACAGGAAAAAAGGCTAGATTTTGTGTTGTTGACTATTGGGCTTGTTTGTTTTTTGTTGGGCTTCTCTGTTTGTAGAGATACTGGAATTGGTTGGGAAGGGAAGAGTGAGATTTATTTCCTTCCATGAGCATTAACTTCTTAGCATTTTTAAAAAATATCCCACAACTAACTATCTGGATATTGGATATAACTTAAGGAATAGAATGTATCTTGCATAGGAAGCATCCTGGAATGACTTTCATGGATTGCTGGATATTTATATTATACACACGTTATATACCGAAATATTAAACAAGGAGTTGAATTCATTCAAATCTCATTTTGAGTTATTTTTAAAACCAAGTTTTACCAGTTTACCAAAGCTTGGTTTGACATATGGGACTTGCTTATTAAAACTTTGTTGACATTGGTTTGTGCTGGTTGAGGCAAATGTCCTTTGCCATCAGCATCTAGCAACACCAGTCTGTGTGTTACGTAAACTCCATTTGGAAGAGGAAAAAAAATAGTTGGTCAGTCACAAAATCAGGTTGACTGGTTGCCGGAGGTTATATAGCAGGGTTGCCAGATACGGTTCCTAATGGATTGTGTTAAGGTCTCTCTCTGCTGGCTATCATTTACACCAATTCTGCTAGCTTAATCATTAATAACTGGAAATATGTTTTTTTTAGTTTTGCGTAATGAAGTAATCCAAGTGTTCCAGAAGTACAGGGAAACTGAAATGTGGTGTTAAAGTGACTCCTATTCCTCATGCTTTCTCAAAAACTTGCGTGCTTGATTTGGCTATGTTTTTAAATGAGGTTAGGTTTGTTTCACGCTGATTTAGGCCTTGGTGTGAGAGCAATTTAATTGGAAAATACTGCTTTCACAGCTTTAGCAGTCTTGTCATCGCTGCCATCACACTATGACACCGCAGAATAATTCCTGAGCGAAACTATGTTTGATGGTGGATTAGCATTTATCATTTGAGACAAGGGAGCGGCGTTTAGGCTTTGCCGTTATGCTGGGATAGTTACATCAGACATTTGATTTCATGTTTGTGATTACAATAAGGTGGGGTTTATAAGCAGCTACAGGAGAAATGTCTGGAAAAAAGGCTACAGGAGTAGTAGCTGCATCATGCTGAAGTGTTGTGCCGAGGGGAGCTGATGGGGCTGGCTGTTTTGGAACATCTCTTGGTGCTGGAGAACTGATTTAATGCCACAGAATTAATTTAATTGCTGGAGATCTCATTGTTGGCAACTATGAAAGCAATGCAGCATGCTCTTGATGGAAAAAAAACAGAAGGCAGAAAAGCACCATTTTTATCCATCATCCGTCCATCCATCTATCCTTTTTCTGTACTCCTTTGTCCTATGCTGGTTCGCAGGCGACTGGATCTTATTCTGGAAGCTACAGCCCAAGGCAGGGAATAACCCTGGATGAGGTGCCATCTAGGGCTGAGCGATATAAACGATATATCGACTTATCATAAAACGTTTAAACGATGAAATGAAAATCTTCAGTAAAATATCGATAAGGAGCACCGTATATTATCATATCATCAGCCTACCACTTTACAGAATCACAATTCCGACTAATTTTATGGTAATCTTTTAAGAACAGACAACCTATGCCCAAATGCACGGCAAGGTTGAGATGGCAAAGCATGTCACATGCTACTGTTTTGGAATCATCAAAGAAGAGATGTTCTTCCTTAGAGGAAACTTTGGTGGCGAAAGTAATGGTTCAGCTACGACAACATCTTTTAAAAAAGGAGATATTTTGGGCAAACTAGGGTGATGGGATAATCCATGTCAAGGAGGACTCTTTTGAGCCAGGACAGGATATGTAAGCTACCATTTCAATTAAAAGGGCCTGGATTTCACTTAAGCACAGAGTTCTTGCTGAGAACTGATTGGTCGGTTCAATAATCATGCATGTGTCAGGAATGTTAATTTGAAACAGCTGAGAGTCTTTCCGTCAAGGAAATAAGTCAAAGCACAGGAACCAATTTAGCGAAGCACATAAACCTTTCAGTTTTAAAGTATTTTGTGAAACCTGAAGTAACTGTGTCCTCCCTGATATGGATTTATCTGTTCGCCCTAAGGTAAGCAGGTGCTGTATACTAATAACCCCACCAAAAACTTGTGCCAACTAAAACTGGAGAAACTACAAACTTATTTCACCAGTCTAAGCACTGCCATTAGGGATGGGCCGATCCGCATTTGTTCAGCTCTGATCCGATTCACAGCTGCAATACTGATATAAATTCTGATACGAGCTCTTTTTACTTTAATATTTTAATGTAATAAATGTATATAATTATGTGTTATTTTTAAACCAACACAGATTCAATTGTTTTTACGCTGCAAAAGGGTATGCTCATGACGTCACAGCAGGTGGATGTCACTGCGCTCGCACCCACCAAGTAGCAAAAATCTGAGAGGCAGCTGGGAAAAAGCTGTCATGCGATTGACTGTACAAATAGTTCATATTTCATGTTAAATCTATCTTTTTAGAGACTGACAAAATCTAAATAAGTAAGCATCAGACACGAATCTGTCAGTTTAAGTCAAGGGAGCTGATGCTACCGTTATATAACACCTAGAACATTGTGTGCAGGTTAGGTCACCATACCTTAAGGAGGACATTGCTGCCTTGGAAAAGGTTCGACGTAGTGCGACGAGAATGATTCCTGGTCTTAGAGGAATGTCTTATGAGGAGAGGTTAGCTGAGCTGAATCTGTTTAGCCTCGAGCAAAGGAGACTAAAGGGGGACATGATCCAGGTGTATAAAATTCTAACAGGACTAAAAATGCTGTTTGCCAAATGGCTACTTCAATATTAGTTTAAATACTAGAACTCATGGCCACAAGTGGAAATTAGTGGGGGAACATTTTAAAATGAATTTGAGGAAGCATTTCTTTACACAGTGTGTAGTTCGAGTATGGAATAGTCCTGTTAGTGCAGTGTAAGCTAAAACCCTGGGTTCCTTTAAATCCAAGCTAGATAAGAGTTTAACAGTTCTGAGCTATTAGTTAAGTTCTCCCCAAATGAGCTTCATGGGCCGAATGGCCTCCTCTTGTTTGTACATTTATTTTTCTTACGTTCAATACTTGATACGTTAAATAGGTGTGGATTGGCGCTGATACCATCCACACATTGGATCGGTGCATCTCTAATTGAATGCCAATAGAAGATGTATAATGCAAGCTCTTAAAGTCAGACGTCATTCATTAGTGTTTCCACTTTCAAACTGAGAATGGGACAAATTGCAACCCATATTGGTGAGCAAGTGAGGAAAAAATCCAGCAACAATCCGTACCGTCTGCATTTCCTAGTGTTACAGCTTATGAGTTTATTTTTCCATGATTTATTTAAATTAGATGTAAGTTTAAAGTTTGTTCAAATAGTCATATTTTTTATGTTCTGAATCTGTTAAAGGTGAATGCTTAGGGGATTTCAAGCAAAATGGAACCTTTGAAGAAAAGAAATACCTTGACTTGTGATAGTTATTGATCTTGACTGATATGAAAACAATTATCACGATAAAAAAAAAAAAAAAAAAAAAAAAAAAAATATATATATATATATATATATATATATAATTTTACCTTTTGCGGCCATTCATCACATTTATCAAAATCCAGCAAGCCAGTAATATTTCAATGGGTACTAAAATATTAGCTATGTAGATCTGCGTCACCCATTAGAGCTGTCATGATTACTCAAATTCACCGTGCCTTCTTGATTACTCCGCATTATGGCAGAAGGAAGACTGAGCATAGCAGATCAGGGTCCAAGTAAAGAGCGAAGGTCCCAGTTCTGTGGGAGCACTTCACATTAAAAGTGAATGAAAATGCAGTCATCGTAGAACTCACAGAAAATATAAGAGCATGACTTCAATGCAACAGCATCTTTAAAGAAGACATTCACAGACCCAATAATGCAAGGTTAGCCATAGACAACTGCAAGCTATGTGCTCTTCAGCCTCTTGCAGTAGCCTGGCCATCCTTTGTCGTCATTTTGACATATATTTAGTTTAATTTACGTTCGACAATTCCAGTAATTGTCACTAAAATGAAGTCTAATTGTCGCTTAGTCTTGTTTTTTTTTATGAATGTGTTCAGTTTGAAAGATATTGAAATGATGTTGGAACAAGGTCTCGTTATTTCAAATTTTTGCAATAAATATTGTGATGGTTATGAAAGGGAAGAAATATATAGTTAATGTATCAATAGTGTCTGTCAAATGACTTGGTGGTGTTGCCAAGCATTGCGCCAACAGACAGAAAGCAGTGCTGACAAGTTACTTGCTTTTGCTCAATATGGTCTCAAAATATTTCCATAGAGCTGGAGGCAATTGTCTTTTGGTAACCACTTTGCTTTTCTCCTTCTCAATCATTTTTGTTAACATGGTACATTTGTGAGAAATTTATCAGTGAGTGAGTCAAACAGCAAGGATGAGTGTGATTCTGATTGATCTGAAGAGAGCATGCAAATGCATTGGCAGTAAAATTTCGACTTTATTTTACTCATGTACTAATGGTGAAATAGAACAAACATTAAAACCTTAAGTTTTTTTTGTCTCCTGTGCCATGATAAAGATGTTTTGGCATAACATTGATGGTCTTAAATCAGCTGACTCGTAGTTCTTTTGATGTGACAATCTTGTGCAAAAGCTGCACTGTCGATATTCACAGTGCACATTATGCAGACCTGGTGTTGAGGACAGCGCATTGATGCACCGGGTAGCACTTTGTGTGTGTGCAGTTTGTATGTTCTACACGCGTGTGTGGATTTATGCTAGATTCTTCGGATTCCTCCCACAGCCCAAAAACATGCAACTGAAGTGATTTGGGCTGCTGTCACATCCTGGGCGGGTTCTTGCTCTGACCAATTGCAATATATATTGATTTTGATTTATATATGTATATATTATATATAAACGATACTTGATTAGTTATCAAATTAATCTGTAGATTACTCAATTTTATATAATTGGTAGTGACAGTTCTGACTTTCAGAATTCAGAGAGCTTACTCAGTCTTCAGTATACCTTCTCATATTATCACTGTGTTTTATATACTTAATAAATTTTCTTTCTATGAAACTTGCGCAATCCCTCTTGTTCAGTGCATTTTTCATCTATTCCTGAAATCACTGATACCGATGTGTAGCAGTTTAGCAGATGTGGCACGCTGGGGGAAAGAATGTTATTTGAAATTCTATTAATATTTTTGTAAGTTTATTTTTGCCCTGAAAGCTTCTGGTAAGTGGAAATTTATGCAGACTTTAACTGGAAGGAGTGTCAAATTACAACTCATCTTGTAGGATCTAGAAATGCGTTTAATGGCAAATGGAAATATCTATCAGAATGTTGAGTATGTGATCTTGTTCTTTACCTTTGAGTAATAGAGTAACATCAACTTCTTTTCTGTCAGTTATTCAGTTGAGAAATCCCCCCCCATTCTTTGTCGTAAATGGTACAGTCAATGCTCAGCTGCAATTTTCCACTCAGTCTGTTTTACAAAGAGGGGGATGGGTATGCACAAGACTGTGCTTGTGTGTTTTAATAAAGGTGTTCTTTACTATGTTGTAACAAAGTTAGGGGGGGTTGGTGTGTGTGTGTGTGTGTGTGTGTGTGTTTGGCAGCACTTGTGGTAAGTTAGCAGTAAGTCTGGTATTCAGTGTGATAAAGGCTTGAAATTTGTCCATTTGTGTGTGTTGACACTATTTTGTGTCTGCTTGGGAGTTGGACCAAATTCTGCTGTGAGTGTCGGATTGTGAACACGCAAGCAGGTATATAAGATTTTCTGCGTAGCTCTCTGCATAGTACGAATGAATCTTTCTTGGAAGATGTGCTTGTTTTACTTCCAGAACGTTTTGGATGGCTTCATCTTGGATTATTCAGAATGGTCTCCCACCAAACAATATTTGGTACAACCCTATTTAAGTCACGCTCTCCAGCCAAAGTTCCTTTGTTCACCACAAGGCTTTTTGCACTTATTTCTCCACTTGTCCAACTGACAATGAAAATCTCAAAGTTCTATATACTTACCGACAGCAGTCAATGGTCCTTACTGCACCTACCATTATATACAGCTCTGTGCATGGTGTCATGCAAAAAATGTGGTATTTATCTAAATTATATGATCAAATGATGATTGTATTATGATCTGTTTTCTGTTGGGGAATGTCGAAAGACTGGATGTTATTTTCCAATTTGCTGTGCAACATTTTCCTTATGTCGTATGATTTAAAGTTAATATATATTTATTTCTTAAGGAATCTTAAGTAAAAATTAGACATGCTTTTTTGTGCTTTTAATTTAAATGAAAGTTTTTTTCTAATTGAGCTAGATGGAATTATGGGTGATTGACTACTTCGGTCTGAAAGTAAATGCATGTTCCCTTTTGTACAGTCATAAGAGTACTTTGGACTTTACTTGTACTTTTTTGTTGGAGATGTAGAATGACCGAGAGTTTGCGTGTGATTTTTGGGTAATGTTCAGTGGTATTCTATTTTGCTTGAGTTGTAAAAGGCAGTGGTAGAAAGTTCATTAGTTGGAGCTGCGTACTTCTTAAATGGTAGCTGGCAAAATAACTGTAAGTTTCAAACTGAGTTAGGGAGACCAAACAAAATGAACAAAAGCTTCGCTTCCTTCCTGAAACGAGCTACATCAGAAATATTGTTTTTTGGTTCCGCATTTGCCTGTGATCAAATAAAGTAAATGGTCTCGAATGGTTAATGTTATAGATTAGAACAGCGACCTCCAACCTTTCTTACAGTAAGAGCTACTTTCCCAAAGAGAGTAGTCTGGGGAGCTACCGAGCTGTGGGGTCCCCCTCAGTAAGCGCTGCTAAGTGGGGGTGGGGTGTTGTCGAGATGACTGAATTATTGTCGCAGTCCATTAGGAATATCTTAGACTGACCTGTCGAGCGCAATCCAACAGTTGACAGCTACTGAGTTGGAAGAGAGGAGAATGTAGTCTGGATGATTGATCTGGTCAACTTTGGCTGAAAGATTGCATGTCAGCAGGATAAGATATTTCGGGTTCGAGGAGCAGTTGCTGTTTGAGCCGATGTCTCCATTTTTGAACTGATCTGTATTTTCACTTGCAACAACTTATTTATATTTTAATACCGATGGTCCTTGAAAGTGCTTGGCCTCTCATGACATAGCGATCTTCACTTCTGTCCCTCCCTTCCCCCCCCCACACACACACACACACACTACTTTGAAGGAGAAAACCTGAGACAAATGTGCTGGAGGCTCCTGCCTTACATTAGCTCTGTGCTCGGAATCACAATCACTATGCGCCTCGCCTTTTGGTTCTCAGTTAGCTAGTATGTCCCATTTATCAGCACAGCAGGCTTTGTACTGCAGTAGCTATGCTACGTATTCCTTGCTGCGCTCCCTGAATGCGTTTTGGTCACCCCCCCCCCCCCCCCCCCCATGTACAATGATAAATAGAGCCACCAGTACAGTATAATGACCTACTTTACCAGTGGATATAAGTACAGGTGAGTTTGATTAATAATTTAGTTAAGATTAAAGATGTTTTATAAACCAGGTGCAGCAATTGCATTTGAACAACTACTAGTTCATTCACACCCAGTATGAATAACCCACTGTGTGTGTTTGTGTGTGTGTCTGTTTGCAGTGCACTCGGCATATAGTTATTTTGAATGATTTAATGTTAATGCAAAATGATTTCTTAAGAATTCTTAAGCAAAAACAACTATGCATATTAATATATGTATATACATATTTATACAGTAGAATGTTAGATCCTTTAATATGTGTGGGGAGGTGGCTGACGATGGGTAAGGACTGTGCTCCCCCTCAACCTTGCTGTGGTACTTTGGTTGGCTGTATTACAAGACAAAACGAATCCAATTCCACATTCAAAGTGACACTCGGGCTCTTTTGTATTTATTTATTTTTGCTCGTTTTATTAGGTATTCCTTAATAGTGCTTCTGTTGATATCTTCGTGGGTGAGATGCAGTAACACTGGGTTCGAGAGCCAGGAAATTAAGGGAAACTGCACAGAGGGAACTGCTGTCTGGGGTTTGTGGACTCGGATGATCCTGCTGCATGGCTCTACTCAAAGTATATTTATTTCTTATAGTTCATCCATTTTTGCAGCCATGCCTTTTGCTGAATACAGGTTAAGTGCTTTGCTGAAGTCTAAGGCTCATAGCTCGACATCATTTTTGTTACGAGTGTAGGTCTACATTTTGCTGTTCGCTATTGCTTAAAATAGGCGTGATGATTTTTGAGTTTTTCCAGGGGTGGCTTATAGAAGAGTGCAGTTCCCTGTTTCACTTAGTCCTATTTTTAACCAAAAAAATACTGTGCATTATCGATTTAAATTCAGAAAAGGAGAGACCATTTTCGCATTCAATAGATTTGCTACTTATGAATCAGAACTGCATTTTATCCTCCCTCCTCCTGGCTCACAGTGGATGTCTTGCTGTAATTCTCACTTGTCTCTTGCAGTTTTGGTCCTTCGAGATTTGGCTACCTGTAGGTGTTCTTCAAAAATTCCAGATTTATTCCAGACTAGATTCCAGTCTTGTTTCTAATGGAGCTAAATCAGAGAGTGATACTGGGCAGTGTCTCATGTTAAGTCCTTTAATTTCTCACCAATCCAGTTTGATAACCTGAGTTTAATTAGAGCAGTTTTGCATGACATCGTCTCAAGTCGGATTTTGATGGCAGGTTTTTGTTTGCTATTCCAATGACTATTGCACACCACACTATTACACACCTGTGCTAATGCCTCTATGTCCTGTGGAGACGCAAGTGGTATAGCTAGCTAAACTATGAAGTGCTAACAATATCCGAAACAAGACTGCTCAACTTGTGTCTTGTAAGACGCAACATAACGCAAATTTTCTGGTTTATCTACAAAAGCTCTCTGGGGAGTTAAACCAATCAGATCGATTTCATTTAAGGGAATTTTGTGTTTGGCTTAAGCAGGGCCCTCAAGATGCCGTTGCCATCTCGGACTACAGCCGACGAGCTCTGGGCTAGAGAACATTACGTAATATCTGCCCTTTGTTGCTGGGCGAATTTTGCAGCTAGCCCCTCTGATTTGCTGGGTGGAAATAACCAATGAGAGCACAGGGGAATGTATAAGAAGGAGGAGTTGTGAGCTGTAGGTGTGGCTGTTCTGCAATGCTTTCATATGTATTTAGCAGGGTTTTGAGTTCATGAGGCTTATTGATGGATAATTGTACATTTTATTCAGACATGCAGCTGAACAAGAGTATAAATTTGTTTTTTCCCTAACCTGCTTCATATTCTCCGACTAACCATGACTCTCTTTAAACTTGATTCTGATCTCGAGTAATTGAAATACATTTTTTGTATGCTTTCTTACTAAATTAACTCCCTTATGTAGGGCTAATAAATTTTCAGATAGTGTGTTCTAGGGCGGGTTTGAAAGAGAAGCTTCTAGAAAGGCCCAATGTACATTAAATGTATTTTGACTCCCCCTGGTGTTGGCAATCTAAAATTACATCAGTTTATTTATAATATATATATATATATATATATATATATATATATATATATATATATATATATATATATATATATATATATATATATATATATATAAAATAAATAATCTCTCTCTCTCTCTCTTTTGGCTTATAAATTGATCACCAAAACAACTGAATTCGGTTCTGTGCATAGTGCTGCCTTATCGTGTACATTCTGGTTACATGGTATTACAGATGACCTGCTTTCTCCTTTCGACCAGGTGAAAAAAATGGAAGTTGCAGTAGCAGAGGAGCCCCAAAAGAAAGTGTTTCGAGCTCGAAAAACGATGAAAATCAGTGATCGGCAGCAGCTGGAATTCTTGCATAATTCCCTTCCTTCCTCTTCGACTGTTACTACAAGCAGCACCTCCCATCCCTCACCTCCTCTGGTGAATGGGAACCATAGAGGGGAAGATCACCCAGACTCCGAGAAAGATGGACAGAGTCCCACCGACAGCGGCCAAAAGACGAGTCATGTTGCCTTCCCCACGTCTCGCTCCCCCTCTCCCCTAGCACTCTCGCTCTCTCTGTCCCCCTCCCCACCCTGCCGTTCTTCAGAGACGAAGGCCCCGTCTCCCTCGACCTCAACTCCACCACGGTCACCAAAAGGTGGAGAGAAAGAGGAGCAGCATAAGGAGGCGTCCGCTGTTAGCGAAAATGGAAAGAGAGTTGAGAAGACTGAAAAGGAGGAGCTAAAGAAGGAAGTAGAAGTGGCTACATCACTTAACAAAAAGAAGGTTTGTTGATGTCATTAATAGGGGGGGGGGTGAAAGCAGTTGGTTAGAATGACTTGCCGGGAGGGGCTTTGTAAATTTGTACTTTAGTAAGGTTACCTAATTATGAAATTGACTTCCCCAATACTGTTCATTTCAGAATGGCCATACCAAGCCTGGTAAACCATCTAAGGGTCCTTATGTAGGCCTCACAGATTCAACTCGGAAGACACGAGAGAAACAAACCACAAAGGACAAAAAATTGTCCAAGAAGCCCATGGCTACCGAACCCCCCTTGGCAACAGATCCTCTTGAAGATGATAAAACTACCGGCCTCCCTTTGAACACCCCCTCACCATCTTCATCTCACACACCTGAGCCTGATCAGGAGGTGAAGGAGGGATTTCTGGTCCTTAGTGAAGAGGATGAAAACCAAGCAGAAAGGGATGAAACCAAAGAGAAGGAAGCGACTGAAGAACAACAAAAAGTGGAGGAAATGAAGGTGGAGACTGAGACGAGTGGCTCAGGACAGAGTAGTGCTGCTCCCCATGTTTCCACCTCCTCTCCTACACCGTTGACTTCAGGTATATAGAAGAGGAGTTCGTGTCACTCAGTGGTTCATTTGTTTACCCTTTGAATATTTGATTTAAGTGTTGTAAGTGAGGCTAGGTCTAAGTACGTACTGCCTGCTTGTTGCCCATTTTCTTGATTTTTGAAAAGCTTAGATCTTCGTCAGAGTCTATCAGAATCTGTGTGGTGCGAAACAATACTTGCAAGTAGATCCTTGCCTGTTCATCTATATAATGTTGCATGTCACACACAACTTCTAGAACTCTTGTATCTCTTGAATTAGTATAACCTCAATAGTCTGCCTGCTTGTAACTCAGTCACACACCATCATTCGACCGGCAGGTGAGGACTGTGAAGGAGTCCGGGTAGGATTGAAGCGCGTCTTGTCCAAAGGCACGTCAACAGATGGAAAGCTGGATGTGGTAGAAAGAGGAGGCAAGAGGCAGAAGGTTGATGGCGAAGAACTTGAGGCCCAGCTGGAGCTGAAAATCAGCGCAGATGCCGGCCGCCGACTAAAGCTTGAGAAGGTGTGTGTACGATTAGTGGAGTTTCTTTCTTCTATTGTGTTCATTTGTATTCCAGTGAACCGAAATGCACTGTATAATTCTGCTCCACCCATATCTTTGCTGAAGCGGTTTCCTCCTCCTGTATGCAGGTGGTGCAGCAGCTCGTAGAGGAACAGCTTCGAGTCTTGCAGCTCACTGTTTTTGACAGAAGCCTGCAGGAGCTCAGGGAGAGGGTAGAGAAGATGGACTGTGTCACGAAGCATCAGCACACTCTCAACACACTGCAGGTATCTGCAAACATCTTGCTAGCACTAACAGCGCCCTGCCACCCTATGCAGTCTGCCAGTTAAAGCCGTCATACAAGCCATTACTGTATCGTCAAGAGGTTTTACACGTAAAAAATTTGTTCTGTAACTGACCATTCACTATGTCAAATGTGCCTTGAACAGAAAATTAGCTGTTTCTGCACTGAAATATTTCTTAACACTTTTTTCTAATTTGGACTGCTGTGCCAAGAAAATACATTTGCCTTTGTTTGATGATTTTTTATTATTTTTTTTTAGGCCAAAATTGCTCGACTGGCCAAGAAATTTGGAGCTGCCAATCAAACCAAAGAGAGCGTCAAAAAACCTGAGGTGAGTCTGTGAGGAAAGCGACCTATCAGCAGGGTGTCAGCCCAGTATTTTGTACTAATCTCTAATGTGCTAATGTTTTCTCATTTAAAATTTGTATTTTGAAGAATCGCTCCGATAGACAAGTGAGACAAGCAATATAGCATCAACTGCATGTTTTATTTGAAATGGTAAAAAGGAAATGCCGTCCAAAAGCTGATCAGCAAAATTAGTAGGAAGTATTTTCTAGAAAAAAATATTAAAATATGTATATATAGTGTATGCCAAACCTTTGTGTAGGAAAGCTATGGGCTGGGTGTTGAAATGTTAGTTTATGTTCTATTTGCAGATGGGCAAGATCTTGTTTAAAAATTTGGTTCTTTCAGTTTAAGGAATCAGCACATTACATACAGATTTTTTCAGTCTTAGTTTTAGTTTTCATTTAAGTTCTTAAAATGTCTTGGCTTGCTGGGTAGTGAAGCCTGTGACACGCCAATAACTGAATTCCCTGGAAGGGGAATAGATGTGGTGCTGGGACCAGTTAATTGCTGCAGACAAAAATTATTTGGCAGCTCTTTTTCAGACTTTTTCAGCAGAAACATTGTATGGATGAGGATCTAGGACTGATCAAATTTTGAGATAAATCACACCGTAATTAAAGCTGTGCTACTTGGGGGTACCTAAGAGTAGGCAGCCATAAACCTTTTTTAGTACAATAACTCAAAGTATTTTTGGGATCTTTTTCAAACTTTGCAGACACATTTTGAGACACACACACTAAAAACTGAAGTAATACCACACAAGGGAAGAGCAGCTGCAGATCACACTTTGTCTTGTGAACACAAGAACTCAAGAAATAGGACTCTTTTTTTTTTTTTTTTTTTTTTTTTTTTTTACAGTTTTACAAAAACATGAAATAGATGGGAAAAAATGCATTTTCAAATTTTTTTCCCCCGTTATCCATCCTAAACGCAAAATATTTTATTTGACATGTTTAATTTATTTTCCTTTTGCAGACCCGTTTGTCTGAAACGGTGTACAAGTGAGGAGAGTTTTGTTAGAGCTAGCTCATTAGGTATAGGCAAATCTAGTACGCACCATTCGGAATTACGTAACAGAAATTGCATGCATTTTTGAATAAATTGTATAAAGAGTTCTATACTGACGAAGCTTTAGAAGTAAAAAGCAATACATGGCACATTTTCCCTTTGAACAAAATGAGGCTCGTCCAAGGAACAACACAGCAGAGATGCTGCCTCTCAATAAAAAGGAAACTTGCGTAAAGTGTAAATGAATTAAGTAAATTATCAGAGTTATCATGAGAATCGCAATACAGCAGTACTTACGACTATTATTAGACATCCCATCTTATGGATATCGATTTGGGGTTGCCAACTTTGGTGAGCTGGCTAGCGTGAGATTTTCAATTTGAGAAAAGTCTTTACGTGCATTTACTTGTATGTAACAGTTTTATTAATTATTTGTCTGTAGGGTTTTGCAAACTACCTCAGTCTATAATATAGATTTGCCGTAAGGTTTCTCGTGTGAGTGTGAGAGTCGCGCCAAATGTGAGAGAAGTTGACAACCCTGTCATCGGGTAGGGCGGGTGTGCTGGCCAATGTGAGGGGAGGTGACAAAATTTGCTGACCGGGACTAGAGGGTGGTAATAGTTGGGGTGAGGTTGCAGAGTTAAAACTTCTTGCCGGTTAATTTTACCGCCACTGAATAGCGGAATGACAGATTTCTGTATGTTTCACTACTTTGTCTATCATATGTCTCAATGGATGTCAGCCTACTCAGTATATCTTGATCAAAAACTCAGTTTCTTTGTTTTTTTTTTAAAAACCTTACTTGGTTTTAAAACATTGAGCAAATAAATTTACTACTGTAAAACTCGTAATATTCAGACTAAGCATTTTCGGATGATTTGGTAGCTCTCGTGTTTCCTTACTTTAATAGTATGATAAACATTTCTGTTTTAGTCAAATCATTGATTCTTAAAACAGGTTTTCTCTACTGAAGAAGACGCTGCAGTGCCAGATTGCACCATGCCTTATGAGCTTCGTGCGAATTGTGATTAGTTTTTATGTCACATCACCACCTAGTGGTGAATTAAAATTAAACAGTCATTTGGGGAGGCTTAATATTGCCATTTTAGGTGGTCAGTGAATAGCTGAAAATGTCCAAATCTGCCTCAAATAAGGAAATTAGAAAATATGTTAATGTTATTTAATGGGACTAAAATAATCTAAAGTGATTTCCTTATGCCTTTGCTGTTAATTTGTCATATGTTTGATAGGACTGAATACTGTCCAAAACATGTGTCTGTCTACAGATGAAAACAGGGGCCTACGTACAAAGGGGGTAATTGTCATGTGGTGTAAAAAAAACGATATCTCACGAAGGGAAGTCAGTCATTCTGTTAGATGATCTGTGATTTGTCATGCTTTTATTTTAGGTCTCATCCACTGCCCCCACTGCTTCCACTCCGTCCGTTTCCACATCAAGTGCCACTCCCGTGTCACGGTAAGTGTGCAGATTTGAAAGATTTTTTTTCTTAAAGCCATTTCTTATGGTTGTTCAACAAAGCAGGTACACTTAAGATGTGATCTAAGCATAATACCTGCATCCATGTTCTACTGCAAGAAATTGGCTTGCATCTGTTAGTCCAATATTATCCTATACAGGTATCTGTCAATTCACATTAGGACCGGGACCACTGGACGCAAGTCAATTTGGGCGTATTTTGATAGTTATAGGGGAGAGGAAAGGCATACAGTAAAGTACAGTACTGCAATATCCATACAGTACTAGGGCTGGGCAATTAATCAAATTAATACAAAATGTTAATACTTTTCCCTGTCTGTGTTCATGTACCGTCCCCTTAAAAACATGCTACCACATGTGTTGTCACGTGACCTGCCCTGTCCAGTCTGTGAATGCTGCATTCAAGTCCTACTCGGATCTGACTAGGTAGTTGGGAAATCATAATTACGATACAATGCGTGTTCAAGTGGAGGAAAAAGGAGACGATAAGAAAGCTACGCTTTTTTTTTTTTTTGCTGTATTGCTTATTCCTCCAACACTAAAATGCATTCGCAATGTTAATTGAAATTCTTCTAATTATTCAGCGGGTAGCAGCTACATATCAGAAAAAAACCTGTCAAATTTATTTCACGATGCACCATTTAATAACCATCTCCTCAACATTCAGAGTTCTGCAGTGACATGGTATGTAAAATTTACTACCTAATTCGCCTTCTACAGTAGAGCCATCTATTGCCTCCGCCATGATTGTTGTAATGAGATGCTCCCAACTTGGGAACTCGGGGCTTAAAGAAAATCCCGAGTTTCCCCCTGGTAAATACGATTTTGTAATGTACTTCGTGTGCTCTCATCTTGTATTCACGATATTTCCGACATTGTTTGAACACATTATGGCTTTAGTGAAGATGACATTGAACAAAAAGAGGTCAGATGTAAACACTGCGGAAAAACTGTTTTAGCTGCCAAAGGTAATACAACCAATCAGTTACAGCACTAGTAATGTTTAAAATATAGTGATCCCTGCTATATCGTGGTTCAGCTATCACGCCCCCGCTATATCGCGGATTTTTCCGTGACACATCACAGTTCTCTACATATCGCGTATCTTGCTTGTGCTCTGATTGTTGTGAGCAAACTTTTTGTGAACTTTTTTGTGAACTACGATGGCTCCCAAGCGTCCTGCGTCTTCTAAGCTTTCTGGTAATAGTGAGCCTAAGCGTCAGAGGAAGACCTTGACCATTTTTACATATTCCATTACGTATACAGAGACGGTGACAGATTGAGAGGTGTGTGTATTATTATTATTATTATTATTATTATTATTATTATGTTACTAATATCCTTAGTCCAACATCCACATATTATATGTGTTTACAAAGAGTGTTTTAATAAGTTTACATATGTTTAAAGTGTGTTGGAGGGGTATTTTAAGGCTTAAACTATAAAAAATGTTTATATGGTCTTTCTATATCGCAGATTTTCGCCTTTTGCTGATGGGTCTGGAACGTAACTTCTGCGATAGGCGGGGGATCACTGTACATTGTGAACCACTTATAGTGATCATGGTTATAGGATCTGCTCATATGAATCAAAAAGCTTGGGATAGAATTATTCCTGTACAACTGTTTAAATAATTTGTGTATAGTAATCAAGTGCTCTGTATACAGTGTTCATTTTAGGTCTTTATACAAAACAAAAATTATGGTAATTTTTAATTATATTTTTTCTTTTTCTTTCCTACTTTGGCTTGCGGTAACCCATCTGTTTCTTGCTAGCTACCTGAGGCTAATTCTGTTTGCACAGAAAACATGACGGCAAAAATCAAGTAATTTTCTCTCAGTTACGGGTATAGACTCATCAGCATTTATGAAACTGCCAAAAATCAACCAATGAGATGCAGCAGTGAAACTACAATAAGCTATATTTTCTCTACAGTACTATACTGTATCATAGTGTGTGTATTACATTATTATATGTGTTATAGTGAATTATACACAGTTGAGTAATTTAATTTGTGCAGTACTGTAATTTGAAAAGCGTTTGAAACAGCTGTACTGTATTTTGAGTCAAAATTCAGTAAATGACGACGCTGTCCGTTTTATTACCTTATTTTCGTGTAGTAAATATACACATGTCAATTACATGGTAATCTGCCTGAGACACAGAAGAAAAAAAATTGGCTATAATGATCATCCGCTTATAGTGATCAATTTCACCCAAAGAAGTGATCACTGTAATTGGTTTATTTTGTTTGCTAGAAATGCAAACTATTTATTGTAAGTATTTAACAAATAACCCCAAATGGGTTATATGTGTGTTTCCTTCAATTATTTAAAAATCATAGACATACAGTCTTTCATTAGAAAAAATATCCCAGCTTTAATAGTTGAGCATATTTTACAGTACAAATCTTGTCAATGAAATATGAGGGCAAAAAAGCAAAAACAAGGCAATTGTTCATAAATCGTAATCGAGGTTCAATTTATCACGATATTGATTTGAGGCCATATCGCCCAGCCCTACAGAGTATCCTGCAGCAAATAATGTAAATATAAAATCACAACACTTCATAATAAAAAGAGATTGCACTACGAAATCAAAAGGTGCACAGTAGAACACTGGGAGGTGCGAAAGAAGATGTGGCGCAACGTTTTATTGTACAGTAAATTTATTTTTATGTAATAGCACAGTATCGGTACTGTATCTGTTTCATATCTGCTTATTGTAGCTTGTCCATCACACGTACCTTATATGCATACTGTGTTACAGGTTAGATATGGACTGTGGGTCATTACATGACTGGCAGGGATGCCCATTATTTTATTAAAAATAAGCAGTGATACAGTATGCAAGCGTTTAAGAAAATATATATTTATTAGGTACCCCAAAACAAACAAAAATCTATAGTCCCATTGCTGACCCTGAATCCTGTATATTATCTGTTGCTGATATCTAGTATTTCTCCTTCATAACTAGTCAGCTTTCATGCTCATGCTCTGTATCATGATACAGAACTTTTGCACATGACAAACCATTGACAGGTGTCAAACCCCTGGCCTGCAGGACCTTTTGCACTGAAGTGAATGCATCAATTTGAAATATCATTCATTACAGTTTTGAAAGTAAAAAAAAAATGCTATTCTTAACTTTTCCACATGAGGGGGCACAGCAGCACAGAAGGAATGTAATATTTAGAGGCGATATCTGATTCATAATGCTGAGAAACAGAATTGCTTGCAGAGTCAACTCAGTGGACAACAGAATTGAATTGTTTAATCATAGTCAGGAGACCAGTGGTGATGCTTTGAAGCCGAGCTACGTAAATGGTAGTGAAATGGAAAACATAAATGACTTTGTGAGGGCATTCATGCTCAGTGCTGCAAGAAATGTGTTGCCCCATGAAGCGTCCGGCTTTGGCCAGCATAAACCTGACGGGAAGAGTGGATGCACATAGGATCTCGGATCTCGCCTATTTTCATCTGTGGTGTTTATTCATTCCCACGTACCTATACTGACTCACGGCTGAATTCGCATGGAACAGCAGCCGCCTCCCCGGAAATGAGACTGAACTAATAGATTGCAAGGAAACTTTTGTTTGTTTTGAAATGTTCTGGAGTGAGTCAACTGTGGTCATTTACAAAAGTTTAGTTTTTTTTTGTATCTAAATACTCATTTAATGGGTAATGAGATGTGAATTTTTGTGTGTGTGCATGTCTGTGACATCATAGTCTGATTATGTGTAGATTTCAAATACATGGCAAATATGTTAATTTGCAGACAAAATTGCTGCTAACAAAAATTGGCCCTTGTGTTAGCCAGAATGCAAATGTAGACAACCCAGTTTGTTATGGTAATAAACTAATGTCCTCTTTTTGCCCTTGCTTTTGTTAACAGTATTTCCACTGTGTCCGTGTGTGTATTATATACATCTCCTATAGTGTGGCTGTATGTTTAAAAAATTGTTCCATAGAGGACTATTTTTCCCTTGTCTGATTTTCACACAGCGAATTTGGTCATATTTTTCTGTGGCTTGTAGTGTATAGTTTGAGTGTAGGGGGGAATCACACAATTTTGATGCTGTTTTGACTGCAAGTTAATCAAACACACCTGTCCTTTTTGTAAATAATCATGCCAGATTGTGGCTGGACTTGCCCAATATAAATTATATTTCCTACCAGTGTAAACTTTTCAGCATGCGGTTTTTAAAGAGACAGTCCCATTCCCCAATCGAGATAAATGTCTGAAGACCTCCTGAACATGTCAGGTTGTGAAACTGGAGTGTCGCTGAAGCACCATAGGAGCCGTGTTGTTCAAATGAGAATAGCTCGTTCCTTCCAGAAGTGTGTTTTTTTCTTCTTCTCCCAAAACAAACATTTGACTGCACGTTGTAAGATTATGCAGTGTGTCAATTAACAGGCCCGAGAAAAAAAAAGATCTGCAGACCTCTCTCGCTTCCAGTGATGTTAATGTATTATTCCTCCATCAGAAAGTCTCTAGGCAACAATTGAATATGTGCTGGAGTAGCGAAGTGGAAATGACTGCTGACTAAGAACATGAATGCCCATCTCAGGTTTCCCAGAAACTATATGTGATCCTCAAGCTTTCTGGAACAGTGTTCTGCAGATGAGTCATCATGTTACCATGGCCAGCATGAGTCTGGCAGTGTCTGGCGAAACTCTCACGCCTCATTCCATACTAAGAATGATTAGAGCAGGCTTGGGCAGTTATTTGGCATGGAGGGACAAATCCAGGCTTCACCATGTGAAAGTCCATTTTTCTAATGATTATTTTCAAGTACCATGGAAGCTGCAATAGACAACTTGCTACATTTTACTATATATTTATTAACTAATGTAATTCAGTTAAAGATTTCTGGGAGTTATCCATCATCACAGATAAAACTTAACCCTTTTTAAATGGTCTTATCAGCCAGTAAAGATGACAACACAGGCTGGATATAGACCCACCCGGCTTTGGCCAGGTCTGGATTAGAGAATATTCTGCTGCATTTGGAACTAATTTTCCATTAAGGCATGATTAATCACTTTCTTCTGTACCAGAAACGATCCTCCCCTGACTTGAAGTCGAAGCACAGCTGGGTCATGTAGCAAGGGAACAATCAGAACACATTAGCAAGTCTGTATCTGAGGTTTTGCACTATTCCAAGTTTAGGCTTAAAAAGACGGCAGAAACCTGAAAATGGTTGTGTAGGGCAGGCTGTGTGGAATAGCCTGAACACTGCACATTACTGAATGTCATCTTTGATTGCCTGTCAAACTTATATCACGGGTCGTCAATTTGGAGAGTCTTTTTTTCTGCCAGGAATAAAAATGAGTCAAGATTTATTTATTTTTTTCTTCCTATGGCTAAACAACAAGAAATCGCTTAGATAAAAATACGTGTGACAATATCAACAATCCTTTGTAATGCCTTCCTATTAACTGCACCTTCATAATTACTTCAACATTCATTATGCGTTGTTTGAACATTCGTAATGCATTCATAGAACATTAATAGGCAGCTTGTAAGTGTAGTATCCTAACATCTTAACAGCTTTAATATACATTAACAACAAACATATGATGACGAGCATTATCATGTTTGTCATTAATATATATTAAAGCTGTTGAGGTATGTTTTGCTTCGGTGTTGAGGTATACTTCTGTGCTGCCCATTTTTGTCAGTTGAGACATTTTCCTAATAGCATTTTTGCTGAAGTTGCTTTTCGATAAACATTCGAATAGAGCATTTATCCGAAGGACCTGATATTGACTCTGATACAATATGAATCTACGGCTCAAAAAAAAAATCCAACAATTAAAATCCAGTCAAGAAGGCAGAGCAAGCAGGAAAAGAAGAGACCTAAAAGAAACGTTCTGGGCACCGCCGAGCCAGGAAGCCTGTCCAAGCAGATGCTTGGCTCATGCTCAAAAGTGGCGGGAAAGCAGTTCAGGCAGTCGGCAACCACTGTTGAGAAGCTGTTGAGCCGCCCTGAAGCGTTTTTATTGCGGCCTTGGGGGGGGGTCACGAGCTACAGGGCCACGTGGTCCCGCCCCATGCGTGTGAAGTTCACAGCGTATTCGGGAGTGCAAGCCAGAGCGAGGGCACAGGATAAGCCCTGTTGTCTGCAGTCGAGCGGCAGGCTTTTATACCGCCGCCGAGTATCAGAGCTCCGTTTTGCCAAAGGCCATTTCCACCAATGGGCTTTGATCTTGGTCTCGGCACTCTCCTGCGCTGGCTCTGTGCGGCGAATACCTTTCTCTGCTTTTGTTCAGAGCATATCCATTATCTGACATTCTCTTAAATTTTGATGGAGATGTTTATTGTTTAAGGAAGGTCAGCAGCATTCTAGTGCAACGGTTTGGACGACATTGAGGTAGACGGGAAGTAAATGTCTGATGGCCTACAGGTTAAATCTCACCGAGGGGGTGCTGCTGTTGTACTATTAGTGGTTTACTGAAAAAACAGCGAGACAAGTACAGTTAGTTACTTGTGCATAACTAATGAAACTGTCTTCGTCCTCTTTATACAGTTGGGCTTTGGTGGTAAAATCCAGCTGTTGTCTTCATTATAATTAATAAATGTACATATTAAATTCTGCTCCTTCCCATAATTTTAATTCCATCCCTTTCTGCCAGCAGCCCAAGCAGGACAACTGCGGAGTCCAGACAGGCAGCTCCGAATCAGCCTGTGAATTCTGTCAGCTCCACAGGTGAGTGAGTCTGCCCTCGTACGCTCTCTGCCTGCCAGTTTCCCCTTCATGCTGCTTTTCCCCTCCCTATAGCTGCAGGTTTTTTTTAATAGGGCGTTCTTAAAATGCGTGTGCTGAAAATCCTTTTCATCAAAAGGGAAATTACTATAATTCAATTAAACCTACATTAATGAGGTAGGAACTCTTTGAAGCTGATCTCTGGCGGCTGACATACAATACGCCTACAAGAGTGTGGCCTAAAACCAGTTGACTAGTTTTTGTATTATAGCCAAGAGAGAGAACAAATTTTAAGAAAGGGAGGTGGTGCAAACAGAGAGGGGGAGATTTTCTGAAGGAGCAATGGGCCTTCCCAGAATGCATTGCGACAGTGAGGTCATCTTGTTCTAAGCATCTCCAGCCTCCTGTCACCTATTGGCCATTTTAACTCTGCAGCATCTTCCAAGGCGTGCCATTGGTCATCCTTGCGGCTTTTTAAGTCATGCTCAGGCTTGCGCAGGCCACACCAACTGCTACACGCTGCCGCTGATCGACAAATTGTTTCATTTTTATTATTTCTGTTTCATTTTCTAAGAAAATCCCAGACTTACAAATAACTGTTTGCTTATCAGTATGGCCAATACAATTCGAAATCTGAGGAACCCGCATGTTTAGCTTAAGTTTGCAAAAAAAAATTCTACATATGAATCCTCAGATGGAGATTTGTCTAGAGCAGGGGTGGCCAATCACTGCAACTGCCTAATTGACACTAATTAGTGGACTGATTGGCTGAAGAGTCCTGACACCTGGGTTTGAACAGTTGACCTAAAGGTTACCCCAAAAACCAGCACACAGCCTGGTCCTTTGTGGATATGATTGGCCACCCCTGGTCTAGAAGAGCGTCATTTGTTTTGTAGGAGTTGACGACAAACTTAAAACTCGATTTATCACTCTGTAAGGATTGTAGTATTTACAGAACCAATGGTAATGATTCTCCCCTTGTAGATGCCTGGCAAGAGATAATGGTGTAATGGTTTGCTTTGCTCCATGCTGCCCCCTGGTGGCAGGTCTAGAAATGTCCCTACAACATGCATTTGCTTTTGGATTTAATTTCTCTTCTAAATGGTCCTAAGCAGACCTTGTTCGAGAGAGTCGTACACTTTTTAAATCCATGATTTTTCTCACCCCTAGCCTGTCTAAATGAGTCCAAGTCCCTCTCAACCACACACCTACTCGTCTCCAGTGCAACAGTTCCAGCACCTGTCGTCTCACTCATCACAACATCGGCACCCTCCAGCGCTGCTCCATCTGCCTCTAACTCGGCAACCATCACTTCCCAAAACCAGCCTGGAGCACTGATGCTGAAAGCCGCTCCAGCAAGCGGGATCATACCCCAAAGTACCCCTGGATCTGCACCCCAAGCAGTTCCCCTGCAGCCCCTGCTCATACAACTCCCCCTGACAGTCACTAATGCCCAGGGCGGGACCATGGTGGCCAACCACAGCACTGGTGTAGAACTCTTCCCTGTCACGTCCCTGGCAGCGGTGAGCACCAGCAAAACAAAGACGACCACGACTTTCATTCTCCAGAAGGCTGCCCCGCTCACCTCTGTGCCGCCCCTGACCCCGATACCGTCCATCGCAGTGGCCCGGGCCGTTCCGCCCGGGGGGAGTGGAATCGTGAGCACGCCAGCCTCTGGTGTGTCCGTCTCCTCCGCGCGCGCGCCTACACAGGCCATCTCCGTGGTGGGGGTGACCTCGTCGTCGTTTGCGTCCTCTGGGCCAGCCGCCACCGGAGGTCAGTCTACTGGGTCAGCTGCTTCGGGGCCGACGATGGCCTCAAAAACAGGTACGCATATGCGACGATGTTAAATGGTGCTGAAATTTAGGGCCAGACTCTGTACTTGTTTTTAATACACCAGGTAACACATTTAAGCAGTTGTCGGCGCCCCATTTCCCCATTACTTGAAGGACAACATTAAAAATATTGTAGTTTTATTAGTAGTTTTATTGTTGTGAGCCATCAGTTGATCATTTCAGTCAACATTTACCTGAAAAGCTTATTTTTCTTTATTATTTCTTTATTGAACGCCTTCAGCCGCACTCCCTTAAACCCCCTTTTCTCACCTGGAATAAACCCTTTGTCCTCTTAAAAGATTATTGTAATTATTATAGTCCTATAATATTGTTTGTGTGCAGTGACTTGACGTCAGACAGAAACCCACAGCCATACATTGTGAGGTAAAATCAGGGTTAAGGACACATTAAGTTTCTAGCTCACACCAGGGCAAAAGCCAAAAAAGGTTTTACGCTCAAATCTATAAAGAGATTGAAAATAACACTTAAAAATTATTCCCTGTTGACATGATGAAATGTAAGTTTGTGAAGCACTGCTTTTTTTTCATGCTTTCACGGTTATATTTCGGAAGGATAAACATTTAAAAAATGTTTAAAAAAAAATAATAACTGTGCCCCACTTGGTGCCACCTGCTGGTGTGGTGGGTGGTTGTTGGATGACTGCATCACTTATCCCAGTATTTTTTAATTAAAATATTGCATATTCTTTTTTTTTCTTTAGATATTGCAGCTTAAGCTTGACATTTATGAGGGAAGAAAAAGACATTATGAAGGGGTGGAACTGTAATAAGTCAGAGTTACCAGTAATATAGCAGGTCTTTAAATCAGATTAAAGCAGAACGCACAGGCCTGCCAAGTGTGCTTAAAACCACTTGTTTTCCTATAGGGCATGAAGGAAAGGAGGTTAAATTCTTTAAATCATTTGGCTGGTGTTGGACCTTTTTTTTCTATTAAAAAATTTTGTTAAATGTTTTGCTTTTCAGGAGCTTTGAGGTCTGGAAATATAAGGCCCTGTCAAGACTGTCTTAAGAGAAACTTTGTAGTTGTGGGCTGGAATCAACATTTCTATGAGAGTATATGTCATATGAGACCATACAAAAGGGGGGAATCACATCGAAGGGGCGCACTGGGGTCTCTCTCTGGCACCCTGGGGTCTCTCTCTGGCGCCCTGGGGTCTCTCTCTGGCGCCCTGGGGTCTCTCTCTGGCGCCCTGGGGTCTCTCTCTGCGGCGCCCTGGGGTCTCTCTCTGCGGCGCCCTGGGGTCTCTCTCTGGCACCCTGGGGTCTCATCCTGGTGCCTCTGCAGTGCAGAATGTCTTCATACATCTTTGTTTCTCTCCACCAGATAATCAGCCCTCCAGCTCCAGCGCAAAGACACCTATTCAGGTAAGGGTCAATTCAATTGGTCAGGCTTCCTTTGCCATCCTTGGGTGTCGCCCTTTCATGTTTTGAAAGATTTTGTAAGCATGGGCACTAATGGGCTTATAGACGTGCCACTGCTAAGCCAACATTACGACCTCATAGCTCAGGGTACGGAAATCACCACTCTGGTGTCAACAAGTGTAGATCACCGCAACAGAGTGCAGTGAGTACCCACGAGAGCAACTTAATCCCCAGGGTCACCCTCTCCCTCATCTTCACCTTAAAGCTCCAAGGAAGAAATGTTTATGGCAAGTAGAATCCATCCATCTGCCATAATTGCTTAACCAGTAGAAGGTCAGAGTGAGTCTGTCACGGGAGACTTCTGACAAGGTGGGTAGAAGCCAGAGGAAGCCTTCATGTAAACAGAGAACTTGCAACCTGCCAAACTAAAATAGTGGTTTAACGTGCTCAACATGAACAGGTTCTGAGAAGCTACCTAGACCGCTTGTGATGTGAACGGAGAATTCAGGCGTTACACTGAAACTTTGATCCGACTGCAGTGAGCAAGAACACCGCACTGACAGAAATCTCATTAAATTTCCGAAGGCAAAAGGAGCGACTGAGCTCTCTCTAGATGAATATGTAGATAGAGTAATGGCAGCAGTGTGGAGTTTGATTCTTTCAACAGTCGAATAGGGAAAAATTATTGCTGCTTCGAGTGGAGTACCTTGCTAGATGAGGGTCAGTTAGCCTGTTACTGTCTCTATTAGCCCATTTGGGACAGTTTTGTGGCAAAGACCCATAATGGGTAGATGATCTAGCTCAGTGTTTTTACTGGGAGCAAAAACATGACTGTCGAAGTCCTGTATGACGGGGTTGAAAAACGCTGCTCTAGCCAAGTGCGTTTGTCATAGCAGATCGAATGAATGAGTCCATTGTTCCAAACATCGCTTTGGATAAGGAACCAGAATAGCTAACCTAACCCTGAGGTATGAGAACATGCACCTTTACGGCATCTATCCTCACTCTAAGGACGTGCAGCATGGATTTTTGGAGCATGGGAAGGTATCCCATTTAAAATTAATCTTTTATTTTTGATGGCTGTCTGCCTTTCTTTGACGGAGCCTATGACAGCGTGTGAGGTCAGGGCGGTGTAAGGATCCAGGTGACAGACAGGAACAGGGGTCCTTGGAATAGAAGACCTCTGCAGGTTTAGATGGATGGGTCTAACTGGGTGAAATGAAGCACTTGCTTTGGTGCTGAACTCTGAGGTCAAGCAGGTCCTGGGACCCGTGTCACTCTATTCTGGGTTACTGAGCATGAAACTAAATGACGCACATTACCGCACCTTGCCGAGAACGTGGGACAGGTGGAACGAATCAGTATGAATGACCCTATTCACCTGACTCCCCCTCCAGAGACTCTAGGGGCCACTTGCCCCCCAGCACTGTAGTTTTCTGAGCATATGTTTGAAATTAGTGGGAGCCAGGACACTAAAGGACATGAGCCAGGGAAGGCAGACGGACAATGGCGCTGCTGCTGACAGGGTCAGGCGGTCGGGGGGGCTTTGCGGTCTGTAGTCGCCAACATCTTGTGCTGCGCGCAATACTTCAGACATGACCACTGTCCAACCAGCCTTCTGCAGTGACCTCTGTCTGCATGAAAACCACTGGCATGTAGCCGCCGTCATCAGTGACCAGGAACCGCAACTGCTTAGGGCGTTTCCCCATGTCAGGTTATCCCTTTACGTTCTTCATATTGCAGGCAAAGGCACTTCTTAAGCAGAGGAATGTTGCACGGGCTTTGGCATCATGGTCTCTGCTCTCGAGTTAATTTCCTTCTGTAAAAGGAAATCAGGCTTCGCCTTAGAACCCTAAGCATCTAGGTGAAGTTCACGTGAAATGGGCTTTCTGAGGCTTCCTGCAGCATCCAAGGAGGAATTAAAAAAAAAAATTTTTTTTTGCTTTTTAGTTCTTTGGACTTCGTAGAGTGCTGTCACTGCATTTTCTTGCAGTGAAATAACACTGTACCACATGGAGTGCAAAAGGAAAGGGGCTGGTGGGGATGTAGGATATGGGGCTCATCTGATGAGGGTTTGGAGCTACCTGAGATGTACCTCTGGGCGGGCTCCACAGTCACTGGCCATTATCTGACTCCCCTTACACTTCATACTCAGTCTGTAGGCACTGTTCAGTGGAAGATTTTTTAGTCACCAAAATCTAGGTTAATATATGTTGGAATAAAGAGCTTTTTTTATGAAGATATTCCTTTTCTCCTGTACATATAAACAGAACAAGCTATTTTTTTCCAAATTCCTGTCCAGGGAGTGATATATTTAATAAAACAAAGAGCACATTCTTGTGTAGACTTCTTGTGGTGAGTGGGGCTGTTATTTTTTTTGTAGTAATTGTGTTAAACTCTTGCCCTGTATATTTTTATTTTAATATAAGGCACATTGAATTGTAGGACGAATGTCACTCGGCCTGGTACTTGAATATAGTCACTCAGTGCTTGTGCCCTACTTGGATGTGGTCTGCAACCACATCCTGCTTCGCATTTACCTCTTTCTGTGCTGCCTGATGGTTTGATGGAGGTATATACTCTGACCTCGACCCATTTGGTTTAATCTCGGTTTGACTCTCTTGTAGGCATCTCGCACCAACAGCTCGGGGGCAGTGATAGACCTGACCGAGGACGACGATGATGTACAAGGTGAGAAAGAGCACGTGGAGTGTTTCTTTGCTGCTCTCTAATGTCCACTGTCTCAGATTCTTAATTTTTAATATTTTTTTAAACCTCCTCTGTATAGTGACGGGGGTGCAGAAGGGTGCTGTCCCATCCAGCCCAGCTGTGTCGTCCTCCTCATCATCCTCATCTTCCTTCTCGGTTTCTCAGCGACCAGTTGGGGCTCCTCCCCCACTCATCAGTGCCAACAACATGCACGCCTCCCCCACTGGTAGGCCTCGCCCTGTGGCACCATCCTCTTACCCCCCCCCATGCTGAGTGTCCCTGAACACTGTGCCCCATATCATGAACCAAGTTTCACCTCCACCCCCAAGGAGGACACCAGATGCATTTAAGTTCCCCTTAGTAACTGGTTAGTTTGCTGTTTTAAGTGCATGTATAATATCAACATGCTCCAGATAAACACACAAATTAATCATTAACAAGCAGAAATGAACAAATTCCAAGTGAATCCAAACATAATCTGCTTTGCCTATATGAATTTGTACCCTGCCAGTCCCTCTGCGTGTGTGAATGTTGGTTTAAATTTATGGCCATGAGTTAAAATAAATATTAACATTTTCCATTCAAGCATTTTGGGAAAGAATACAAAGGAATTAACAGGGGAAAAGGCATCTACTGCTCCTTTCTCTTCTTTACATGCTTATGGTTTGACATTAGTCTAACACGCGGGTGGCCAGTCTTACCCGCAAAGGGCCGGTGTGTGTGCAGGTTTCTGGGGTAACCTTTAGGTCAGCTGTTCACACCCAGGTGTGAGGACTCTTCAGCCAATCAGTCCTCTAATTACTGACCTAATTAGGGAGTTGCAGCGAAAACCTGCACTGCTTACCTTTGCGGGTAAGATTGCCCATCCCTGGTCTAACACGTTTTACCTTTCTGCCTCTTTCTTTAGGGGGTTTGCTGCGCTCCTCTCCTCAGACGGGCCAGCTTTCTGTAGGGGGCTCGCAGGTGGCTGTTCTCCAGCGCACCCTACAGGTCAGCCTGCTGCACTGCAGCTAAAATTTTATACAAATACTTGCATAAAAGGTTTCATCTGTATCTATGGAAACCACTTTAGCAGCTTACAGTTTTTCATTCCTTAATTTAATATATTATCCCCTGTTGCGCACACGTTGTTATTGTTATCGTCATTATCATCATCATTATTATTATCGTGATTATTATTGCCAATCATGCTGATATAGCCCTTTTCCTCCATACTAATAATTCCTTTTACGCCTTTTTTTTTGCTAAAGGCTCGCCTTGGTAATGCCAGCTCCACGGCAGCCCCCTCCCCTGTGAGCAGCTCTAACCCGCAGCCCTGCCCCCTGCCCCCCTTGCCGTCGCCGCCCCCGCTGCTGGCCCGCCTGCCTCCTGAGGCCCTGCACACCTCTCCTCCGCAGCAGCCGCAGCTGAAGCTGGCGCGCGTGCAGAGCCAGAACGGCATCGTGTTGTCGTGGTGCGTGGCCGAGACGGACCGCAGCTGTGCCGCGGTGGACAGCTACCACCTGTACGCCTACCACCAGGACGGGGCCGCCCTGGCCGGCGGGCTGTCCCCGGCCTCGCACTGGAAGAAGATCGGCGAGGTGAAGGCGCTGCCCCTACCCATGGCCTGCACGCTCACCCAGTTCGTCTCCGGCTCCACGTACTACTTCGCTGTCCGCGCCCGAGACGTCTATGGCCGCTTCGGCCCGTTCTGCGACCCCCAGTGCACCGACGTCATTGGTTCTTCTTCGTCCAGCTAAATGACTCTATGGGAGCATCAGGGAGGAGTTTCTGTGCCTGGATGTTGGGGGGGTTTGGGGGTTTCTTTAATAATTCAAGGCAAAGACATGCAGGACAGTCAAAGGGCATTCTGCAGGTTCGTTTGGTATCCGACTACACGTTGGTCACCCGGAACCATTCAGGAAGTGTTGAGGGGGTCCCAGTGTGCCGCTCTGAAATTCGCACGCAGTGAACGCGTCTTAATTCCATTCAGTCACCGATGCAGTTTCGCTTGTCTCCTATGTTTTATAAATAAATGTTTTGAACATTTGTAAAAAGCATTACCGGGATTGCACAGAAATGCTCCACTACAGTATGTTCTAATTAGAAACTAAATGTATAAAGGTGTTAATTTTTTTATTTTTTGTCTGGTAACCAGACTTTATAGGACTGAAAATGAAAATAAAGATATTTAAAGAATACAGTTCTTGTTTTTTTTTGTGTAACCATTTAGCGTGATTGTACTTTAAAAAAATGTTTAATCAAGTAATTATCAGATCAGCAAATTTTCCACCCGTCTAGGTCTGGGAGGGTGGGGTAGATTATGCAAAACTGAGATTTAAATCCCCCACTTTCAAGGTGGGAGGCAACAGTGCTACAGTACCAACTTATCAGAATCTCCAAATAAACAGAAATGGAGCTAGCCGCGCTGCAGAACATAAGTATGTACTGCATAACACTGACCAACACATTGAATTAACCCCAGCACATAATCTGTGTTGGGGGCTTCATGAAATGGGCCTTCCCTGGCCGAGCAGCTGCATGCAAGCCTCAGATCACCATGTGCAGTGTGAAGCGTGGGATGGAGTGTAAAGCACGCCACCACTGGACTCTGGACCAGTGGAAATGTGTTCTGTGGAGTGACGAATCATGCTTCTCTGTGTGGCAGTCAGATGGAAGAATCTAGGTTTAGCGAATGCCAGGAGAACGATGCCTACCTGACTGCATGGTGTCACCTGTGAAGCGGGGGAAGATGGATAATGTCATGGGGTTTCTCAGGGATTGATCTAGGCTCCTTAGTTCCAGTGAAGGGAACTCAATGCTATAGCGTACCAAGACATTTTGGACAATCCTGTGCTTCCAACTTTGTGGGAACAGTTTGGGGATTGAAGGCCGTGTTCTGTTCCAGCATGACTGTGCCCCAGTGCACAAAGCAAGGTCCGTAAAGACATGGTTGGGAGTGTTTGGTGTGGAAGAACTTGACTGGCTCACACAGAGCCCTGACCTCAACCCCATCGAACACCTTTGGGATGAACTAGAACAGAGACTGTGAGCCAGACCTTCATGTCAAACATCAGTGCCTGACCTCACAAACACTCTTCTGCACGAATCGGCCGAAATTCTCACAGACACACTCTTGCGGAAAGCCTTCCCAGAAGAGTGGTGGCCGTTAGCGCTGCGTAGGAAGGACCAGCTCCATAGTCATGCCTACATATTTAGAATGGGATGTCATATAAGATCCTGTAGTTGTAATGGCCAGGTGTCCCAATACTTTTGTGCGTATGGTGTTGGCTACCGCAACATAAAAAGTGGAAATATGAGAATCAAAATGGATGACATTGTATTGACCAACAGGTGCTTTAAACAGATTTAAACATCAAACAGCATAATTTGGGTATTAGATCACTGTGGCCACCCTTCCCGTTTAAATTTCCCATTTCAAAACAGATTTCCAAATGCATTTTTTATTATTTTTTTTCACGAATTATTCACAATTGTATGACTTTACCTAAATTCCCTGTTACTTGAGAGTTTTAGGCTAAGTGCCTGTCTGCGAGGTTAAAAATGTCCTCCTTTCATTCTGATCTGCATCATGTTAGGATTAAGTGTGAATCTTGGGCCCCTATTCCGCCGCATGTGTTCCGCTTCACTTCAGGAAACGTGAGGAGGACCCAGTGAATCCGGCCACATCTGCAAACGTAAGAGGAAGGAATGACATCGTCCGCAGTCTGACTTTCCACCATAATATCACACCATGCTGACAGCTATGTGATTAAGCTCTGAATCCACCCAGAGAACGATATGCATGCCGAGTGTATTAAAGCTCTCCAGGACCGGGCGTAATTATGTGAGGATGTCGAGATCAAACACACGCTTGGCTCACCGGCCACAGTGACTCATGCCGGGTTCACGAGGCTCCAGTTCAAAACTAAACCTGGGAAGTGACTCATATAATTGATAAAAAGCTTTGAAAGAAAATAAAGATGAAAAGTCCCGGAAAGCCAATGAGCACGTAATGAGCGTAAATCCTTTAACGTTATTGTGATGATTCCTGAATGTTGTTTTTATTTTATAGTATGTATCATTTAGTTACGAGTCACTGTCAGACTTCTCAGTGACACATTTTAATCACATTTGGCCAAAGAGTAAAAAAAAAAAAAAAAAAATCCTTAGGATTTCAATTTTAATCAGGTTAAATTTAGGATTTCTTGAAGTGAATCTTAAGTTGGCGGCTTTGGTAAAACTCCAGCCATTAACCGTGAGTTAACACATTGGCAGATCCTAGACCAGTCATGTGTACACACACAGCAGAAGACAAAGGGATGGCATTTTGCCCATTTTGTTATATAATGTCCCAGTCTTATTTTTTCTACACTGGATTGTTTTAATAACTTAATAGTATATAAGTGCCAGTGGTATTTGAAAGACATTTACAACCTACAACATATAGGCTGTGGGCGCAGTTGAGTGGGAGTGCGTGCTGTTAAAGGGGATCATTATTTTCTGTTTAGTTTAGTCTTGGACACCCTCCAGTGTTAGCTTCAGTGCCCCATGCACACTGCACAGAAGTTAACCAGAATCTGCCAATGTGTTGTGGAAATCCACCCAAATCCATTAAAATCTCTGGAATTATCTAAAAACCCGACTTAAAGATTCTTCTCGTCGCCTAGAAGACATGGGGGGGGGGGTCTGGGCCCAGTTTACCTACCCAGTTTGGAGCATCTTCTCAGGTTGCTGGACGCTGCTTTCTTTGCCGCTCCTGTAATGAATAAGAGAGCAGTTGTGGTAAATCCTTCAGCCTGTTAACTAACAGTTTGACAACGTCATGCCACCTCACAGTATTTTCACATAGAATTAAGAGCCGCTATTTTAGCTCACTGTATCTAATGTCACCTGCCTGGGTGCCTCTGGACGTGAACCTCAACTGAATGGAAGCTGGTAAACCTGGAAAATGGACCAAGCCATATATGAGACACCGCTCACTACCCTAACGACAAAACACAGTCACATTTCACTCTTAATTCTAGCTAGACCAAAGCCTATACCATTATATCTGAATTTTGTAAGGTTACTTTGCCCAGGGGACATGGGCAGACAGTCAAACTTGTACCTACAACATCTACAGAGTGTCCATCCCTGGCTTAATCCACTGTGCTGCTGATTATTCTCTTCTTGACAAACTATGCAAAAAAAATTACAGTTTGACTGCACAGATTTTAAGTTAACAAAAAATGTATCTGGAAATAAATAATTTTCCACAAAGTTGAAGGCAAAGGCCACTTTTTTTCCTGGTAGATGTGAAGAACAGATCTATAAGCATGTCTTTTGTGCCTCTAGACTACAGTTGTGGGGAAAAAAGTAGGTCAGACTTACTTTGTATAATTTTAGAGGGTTTTCAAACCCCCGTTTATAATCTGTGTGTCCTTGAAGCCCAAGTGTTGGAAGGATTTCTGTGCCAGTTCGCTTCTACCCTTTCCATGGTACAAATGGCTGGCTTTCGTCACAGCCTGCTGTGCCTGTATTATTGCATTATTATTTTTTTCGGCCTAACAGATGCTTTCATCCAAAACAGCTGGCACTGTTCACAACTCTCCCCTTTTCCAATCTCCATGTGCACTGAAGCACTTTCAGGAGAAGCACCTTGATCAAGGGTACGACTATGGCTCCTCTCCAGGCAATTTCGATTTCAGTCCTCCTCATCGCCAGTCCGGCTTCTTAACTGCTACGCCACCTGCTGGCCTGATGGCGCCGGTAGGAATTATGCTGTTAAAGCTGCCAGTATCCATGGGGACCTCCTACAGTGCACCTGAAGATGACCTGTGTGTAGCTGTAATGACTCAGTGCCTGGAGCCGATTTCAGAAAGGATGAGCCTGTACTCAGGGACCCACAGCAAGTCCATAATTTTGCTCCCTACCGTGGACTGTCTGGCAGGAAGCTGGGAGGGAGCAAAACCATGGACTGTCTGTGGGTGCCCTATCTGCCATGCACTGTTGTCCAGTTTTCCTTCTGCCTTTGTAATCAATCTAATGTTTGTACCACAATTCGCTTATTCGTTTAAAGAGTCCTGCCCCTCATCATTATTCGCGTGTGGATTGTTTATGAAAAACTTTCTTTTGCTGGAAACGTTCCTTCTCCAGCTGCCCGATGGAACGCAGACCTGGAATCACACATTATTATAATGTCTGAAATTTGCATATTTCTTTTCTTCTGCTCTCCTCGTTCTCGCTCTCTTCTTCTCTGCCTCTGCTCGGCAGATGTTAGTGTCTCCGTTCTTTCATCTTGGCTTCTCCTCCTCGCCTGCGGCTCATTTAAGCTGTTGTTATGATACCGGCCGCATGGGGACGGAATAACACAAGTTTAACTCGGGGTGCCTGACAGCGCAGCCACATGGGTAATGATTGAGCTCTTTGTACCGCTCTCCACAGCCACCGCGAGGTGTTGTTACTACAATTATGGACGTATAAGATCAAATAATGAATATCACACGATAAACATTTGAACTGCAATTAACCGATTACTGTTTTATGCTTTGATTGTAGCAGCTTAGTGGCAAATGTAGGTATTAGTTTGTTTCATGCTGAAACCATCAACAAGTGCTGCAACATTTCTGCTATTGTGATTTTCTTTTCCTGTTTGCAGAGGTTGATGAGTAGCACTTTATCCGATTCTGTCTTCCTTGTATTTGTGCTCAGATTTACAAAAATGGAAATCTTCTCCAGATGAGATGCAGCAAGAGCCGCGTGCCAAGCCAGCCGGCATGGAGAGAGCGGCAAAAGCCAGAAGGGCGAGCAGAGGCTGGAACGGGGGCTACGGAAATGGGGACCAGTGAACATGCAGACGGAAATCGGTGGGGGGTACGGACAGGCCATGGACAGAGGATCGGTGAAGGAACATGTGTTATATGATGTCATAACCGACAGGACACAACTCCGGGGGTGGGGGGGGTAATGCTAACAAATGACGCTCTGTGCTACTACGAGACATAATCAGCGAGGAAAGATGAGCAACAGCCAATCGAGAATTTGCTCTGCATTCCTCCTGCTGCCACTCCCGTTCACCTGATATAATAACTAACCCTTTCCACCAGTTCATATTTCTCTTCAGAATGGCATGTTGCGTTTTCCTTGCACTTCCTCAGTCAATGCAGCACTATATTGTCCTAAATGTTGTTCTAATGGACGAGAAGTTATGCTGTATTTTCTCTGCTATTGGGAAACGTCATTAAAGCAAATAAATGAATGCCGGTAATTTTACTTAGAATTGAGGATTACCTACAACTAGTAAAATGTACACACGGTGTGTAAAATGACATTTTACACTAAAGACATGTGCCCAGATACATCTCTTTTTACAGCAGGGGGAGCCGTTCACTTTTAATTCTTAATAAAAGCTTGTTCCTTGACATTTGTTGCAAAAAGCCCCCCCTTCCCCATACACACGCATACTAATAGTGTGGAACGGCCCACCTCCCGGCCACCCTCTCCCCTGCTTTTCGGGCGAGGGAGGGAGAGGAAGGAGCGAGGCAGCGCGATTTCAGTCGGCGTCCTTTCGCGCTCGGCAGAGAGTAGCGCTGCTGCGACAGGCGACGGTGCCCGGCGCCCTGCGCACCTGCTAGCCTCGGTGACGCTGCAAACACTCTCCACACTCCAGCTGCCTCTATAGCGCCTCATTGCTGCTACAGCGAATGGCTGTTTATTATTTTTATTCCGGATACTATCTTCCTTGATAGATAAAAGAAGGCAGAAGAGAAACAAGGGAGAGGGGAAATCACTGATGACCCCCCTCCCACAAAAATAAGAAGGAAACACGGAAGCTTCTGGAGTATTCATTTTTTTCTTTAGATTTTTGTTCTTCTTTTTCCTCATCGTGGTGCTGGGAGGTGCTTCATCTTTCCATTTACTCGCGATCTCCCTCCTCTGCCTGCTCATCTATTTCTCTATCTACCTAGTCAACAATTTCTACTATGTATGAGTGACAAATGGGGAGGACGATATAGAAAGGGGGGAGAGTTTTTTTTTGGGGGGGGGGGTTGTCTTTCATTTTCCCTTTTCATCCTTTTTTCTGTATCTGTCCCGCTTAATCCTTCTCTCCATCTCTTCATTCCCTCTCTATATTCACCCCCTCCCCATTTCATTGCCCTCTCCTCTTTCCCTTCCCTCAGTCCCTCAGAGCCTCTTCTCCAAAAGTCTGATTCATTTAAAGATTAACTTTTTTTGGCAGATAATTTTAAAGAGATCTTTTTCTAAAAAATACGCCTCCTCATCAATGATTTTATTTTTTCCTTTTCCTTTTCTTCTCCCTCCACCTTACGCATCCCTGTGTTGGGGGATTCTGTAATGTATTTATAGGTAGGTTTGACGATTGTTTAGTGTTTGTCTATCTGTCGGTCTGTGTGTGTGTGTTTGTGTGTGCGTTACGTATACACGAAACACGCATTAACACACACACGCACACACACACACACGCACACATAAACACACACACACACACACACACACACACGGCTTTACCGTAGCTCCCTCCACGCCACTTCTCAGCCCCGTACCTTGCTCCTCCTGTCAGTCTTCATTCACGTTTCTTTGTAACTTGCTGGATAAGTTGCACATCTTTCGATTTTTTGTCTACCTTTCCCACTCTACGAGAAATCCAATTACTCCATTTCTCAACCCACAAAAACGAAAAGCACAACTCCTCCACCTCTCTGTCCATCATGCCTTTAGGTTGCTTTGTTGTTTTATCTTGAGTCTTTTTAGTCTTTTGTTTCTACATTTGCTTACCGGAGGTTTGCGTTCGCAATTAATTTCCATGTTTTGATAATGTTATAGCCAACAGATAAAGACTTTTCCGCACTTTTTGGTTGATCACCTTTATTAAATAGTCCTGACGAGCGGTTGTGTACACCCCCTCACTACGGCAGCCCTACGGCAGGTCTTTATCTTTTTCCCGCTATTCTACTGGTCTGTCACCTGTGCGTTTTTCCTCTCTTGTTTCTCCTTTTTACTCTATCGCTGCCCCCTCTGTGTTTCGCATTGTTTGGCATAATAACTGTCATTAATTAAAACCATTTTCCGTTATTTAATTATTTTAACCCGCCCGTTCGTTCTCTTGGCATTTCCCGAATTGCTGTCATTAATTCATTAATTCATTCATTTTAAGACAATTTATTTATTCATTTGTATTTGCGTTAAAGAGTCCTCGTCCCCAGGCACCTGTTTTGCGTTCGATTTTCTATTTAGAAATTTGTGTATGTCGAATTATCCAGAGAATAATATCCGGCAAGGACTGGGTGGGAGGGTGGAGAGTGAAGGGCAGAAAATGAACAGCGAGGAGACCCGAAACTTGTATCAGCAGCTGTCAGTCCGTGCGCCGCCACGAGCCAAAGTGAGCGGCAGGTAGGCAGATAGATGCCTCCAGTTCACCGCTTTCTCTCGCTTTCGTTCGCCCATCCTTCACAGCCGAGCCATTAAACGCTCTCATAAACCGCGACTGAGAGGGGACTGACAGTTCTCATTTTTGGATCAACTTTGCCGTAATAAATTTGTTTCGGATTTAGTTTTCCAAGGATTTGCTCTTGAGTTGGATCCAACTTAAAACACATAATTTAACATAGTGATTACAAAGCATAATGTAATTCAGGATTTTTTTGTGGTATTTTTTCCCTTGTGGACTAAACAAATTTTAATACTTTTTTCATATATTGATTTTGAACGAAATTCTGTCATCCGGGATTAAGGAGCACATGTTTTTTTCTTTAATATTAACAGGCTATTCTTACCGATGTTATGCTTACTTTCTAATTACAAATATTAAAGCCGAATTACTAATCTGTGAAAGGAGAGGGTGTTTAGGTGAGTATGGCACTGTTCTGACACCTGCTCATTTTCTCTTCATCCAGTTAATTCTGCCAGTTTTTAAAACGAGTACATTTTTTATTACAGTGGAGTATTCCGTATGACATTTGAGAGCATCCAAATTCTGGCATTTAGTGCACGTATTGGTAATGCCAAAATACCTGTGTGTGTATATACGTGTGTGTGCATTGCTGGAGGTGTCGGTGTCTGTCAGTGGGCTGCTGTGAGGTTGAAGTGGAAGATTTTTTATTTATTTATCTTTTATTCCATTGTAATGTCGGCCGCATATTTGTCTCAGTCGATCTCCACCTTTCACGAACACCTCGTTTCTCTTGATCTCGAGCCCCATCCTGTATGTGCTTCCCGTGTGATGTCATCCGTGGACTGGAACGTCTGCCGTCACTCATCCATTTTCCCGTCTTACATACAGCGCTGTCGTGTAAAAAATGCAAGCGAAGCCTCAGTCTCCCCCCCCCTTCTTTCCTCCCTTATGCGCTTGTGTTTCCGTGCGCACGCTTGGCCCCGTGGCACGTCCACCACCGAGCGCATTACCGCGTCGGTATCCGTGACGCCCTCACGGCGGCGTTCCTGTTATCAGTCTGTCTGGCCATGCGTGAGGATCTCCTGACTCCTGGCCCAGGTTCCCGCTGCGATAAGCGCTAGGGTGCTAACTGGGGCAGCCCGTCCTGCGCACTGGACCGTGTGCGCCACAACTGGTGCACCAGTTTGTCTAGGCTGGGTTCTGGATCTCGTGACCTTGACCAGTACCCTGGAACGCCGTGTGTCATACATGAGCCTCAGAGGCGTTTTCTAACTGCAAACACATAAAACTGAGCTTTTTCTGCGTATGCTAATGCTACAGGAGTCACTTTGGCGTTTCTCGCGAAATTTCTTTTCATTGCTGAATCCTCCCCAATCTGCACTTTTATTCCTCAAAAAAATAGCAGAAATGGATTCAGGAGGAAGAATTGGAAACATATTCTTGCGCAGGTGATATCAACATTTACACAAAACTGATAGGATTTGAAAATGTTTTCTTTAAGCACACACATTCTGCTCATCCGTCTATATTTTTTGTCCATAGTGTTCCGACAGATACGGCTCCTGTATTCTCAGGCGTAGTGTGGGGCCAAATTTTCCCTACAGCAGCTTCAATGTAAACTTCTAAAGGTCAGTAAGAAGCCTCCATAGTGTAAAACCAACCAGGCTTTAACAACGGCCACAGTTTACTGACTGATAAAAAAAAAGTGAACAAGAATTTTATACTATGTCAATATCCATTTATTTCTTCCTGGCTTTGTCTTTGTGATGCCTGGCTCAAAATGAAACGAGTGTATTATGTTACAGAATCGTAGAAACGTCATTATATAAACAGCTATCTCTGTACAATTTGTAACCCTTTAGTAGCTTCTCATAGTTTGCCCATGTTTGATTATTATCTGTGTGTCTTATTTTTGACCATTCTGTGTGTGTTTCTATCTGTATACTGTATATGGGTGTGCGTGTGTGTGTGTGTGTGTGTGTTTCTATCTATATACTGTATATGGGTGTGTGTGTATCTACATACTGTATATGGGTGTGTGTGTTTTTATCTATATACTGTATATGTGTGTGTGTGTGTTTCTATCTATATACTGTATATGGCTGTGTGTGTGTGTTTCTATCTATATACTGTATATGGGTGTGTGTGTGTGTTTCTATTTATATACTATATATAGGTGTGTGTGTTTCTATCTATATACTGTATATGGGTGTGTGTGTGTTTCTATCTATATACTGTATATGGGTGTGTGTGTTTCTATCTGTATACTGTATATGGGTGTGGGTGTGTGTTTCTATCTATATACTGTATATGGCTGTGTGTGTTTTTATCTATATACTGTATATGGGTGTGTGTGTGTGTTTCTATCTATATACTGTATATGGCTGTGTGTGTTTCTATCTATATACTGTATGTAGGTGTGTGTGTGTGTTTCTATCTATATATTGTATATGGGTGTGTGTGTGTGTTTCTATCTATATACTGTATATGGGTGCGTGTGTTTCTATCTATACACTGTATATGGGTGTGTGTGTGTGTTTCTATCTATATACTGTATATGGGTGTGTGTGTTTCTATCTATATACTGTATATGGGTGTGTGTGTGTGTGTTTCTATCTATATACTGTATATGGGTGTGTGTGTGTTTCTATCTATATACTGTATATGTGTGTGTGTGTGTGTGTGTGTGTTTATGTTTGTGTTTGCACTGTATTGTAAGAGTAAATGATATCACTGAATTCCAGTTCAAACACTTATTTGGGGTTAATTACTACAGCATACAAAATAATTAGTATTATGAATCTATTGACCTTGAATACATGTTTACTTATTAGTATACATCTTTAAATATCAACAATTAAATCTGACACAATAATGATTTCACTTGAGTCATTGTCGATCCTAGCAGGCAGAATATATGCATGCACCATCTATACTGTATGATGCACTTTCTAGATCATTTATGTTGTTGTTGGAGAAGTTGGTGAAATATGATTATATAAGTATGAGAATTTTCTGTACTTATGCATGAATGCAGATACATTTGCACGTATCAGTCTAGTGTGATGCATAATTCATCAGTTTGCCTTGTGTCTCACAGACCTTCAAACTCTCCCCTGCTTCTCGGGTTGGAGAAGCTTGTATGTGGGGTTACGTTCGCATGTGAATGTCAATGAATGCAAGCAGGAATTATTTAGAGTGTTATATTATCTATGTGGACAGTAGGGAATGTCATATTTAAGCTGGACATTGTGGTTAGTTCTACTGAAGAGTGTTATGGACAGAAAGTGATAGACTGTGTACACAGAGCCCCATCGTGAAAGGTGGTGATGGCGGACATTCAAATTATGAAACACGCAAGCATCAGGTTTGCTCGTGGGCCATGCAGCTGTAGATCCAGGCCTCGGACGTTTCTCTTTGGCTCTTCTCTCTGCACGTCGTGATATGTGACTGGGCTCCCCCGATTCGTGCCTTTGAATCTCACCCCCTCCCTCACCCCCCCCCCCATTCTTCCCTCTCCCACAGTCCTACAAACGCCAGCAGGCGAAATCAGGCTGCCAGACAGGAGGAGATGACTAAATAGGAAGGAGGAGAAGAGAGCGGACCGGCGTCTCCGTCTCGCTGGCGGTGTCACACGCTACTCGGAAAGACGGAATGGAATAAAGGGGGTGCGCCCAAAAAAGCATGCCAAGCAATGAAAGGATTATGACCTGGACGAAAGGCAGATGAAGGGAGCTACTCATCTCTCCTTTCTCCATTGATCATCCTCCCCTTTTCTATGTTTTTTGTGTATAGATACTTGTATCTTTCTTTTTTTTGGTCATATATTTTTGTCATAAGGAAAGAGAGGACAAAGCCCGCAGAAAGGACAACGGAATTCTCACAGTTGAAATATATCATTACTACCCAACGTGTTAGCGGTATTAGATTATTAATAACTTTGATATTACATGTATTCTTCACAAACAGATTTCATGTCAAGCTTTCTCTTCACTCACCGCTCTTCCTCGCTTGAAACGTGACGAAGCCCATCAGCCCTGTAACTTTGCTTCTGTGAGATAAAAAGATTTAAACTTTCGTGGACTACACAATTATTTCTGTCCTTTTGATCACCGAAGTTTTCAAATGTTTGCCTTCATCAAAGATAAAGTTTTAACGTCATTGAATTACTTTGACGTTTTTTGAAAATATGTGCTCTAATTTAGCTGTCCGTACATTTATTACTGACAGCACTCGTTTTCACATTCTATTTACCTGAATCTTTAACGCAACTATTTTTAAGGGACGTCCGTGGTTTTTGTTACTTTTATTGTAAACTATTCTGAAATATCATCTAAACATTAATCTAGACCCACATTTCAGCTGCTTATAGAAACTTCCAGTTAATTTTTTTTACCAGATCTAAGTGTTTAAAGTGACCTTTTAAAGCCATTTGAGTGCAGACAGAAATCCCACATTTTCATTCGTCTGTTCCGCACATCAACATCCTCCTCACGCTCTCCACTGCGTGCCCCCCCCCCCCCCAGTCCTTCATCCTCTTCTTCCTCCATCACTATTTGTTTGACTTCACCAGTTCATCCAATACCTTAGGCTATGAGAGGTAGAGGGAAGGACCAGGTCATTCCAACATGCCAATTCTGAGAAGCAGGGAGGAGATTTGCGCTGGACATGAACAAGGTAAGATACTCCCCCCCCCCCACTGCCCCCTCCCCCGACTCCTGCTTTTCCTTAATGCTTTTGTTCACCTTGTCTGATTGTGTTAGTTAGTGCTTGTAAGATTCTCTCGTCTCTCTATCACCCATCCTACACATTGTCACTTACAGTCCAGAAAAAAAAATGCCTTAATTACTTTCACTTTATATAGCCGTAGTAGCATTTAATGTAGCGTTTATTCACTGGTCAATTTGCTGTTATTTTCTGCTTCTGCTGGCGAGCTCCACACATCCATCCATCGTCCAGCTGCTTGTCCAGGACATGACTGGGGAAACATGTATCTATCCCAATCAGAATAAAGGGACAAGTGACTGCACTGCAGGCCATAAGTATGCTGTGAGAAAAAGGACAATGAATGAAAATGGAGAGAGAACCAATAGAGATGTGACTTTATTTATGGTATTCAGAGAGTGGGCTGCAGTTACTGAGAATGTTGCATGTATGTATCAGCGTATGTGATTCTTGAGCATCTTTGGCAATTGGTTCTTTCTTGGTGACACTACATACAGAGCTTGTTTCCTATTGGACCCGTGCTATAGCAGCAACGCCATTCGCTGTCACGTTTAAAGGTGCGGTACGGAGATACGAGCTCTTTGGCTAACTTTGACCTATTTTGCGTCCAGCCGGGAAGCTTGTGGCGAGCGACGTAGCTGCACCTGATGTCATTGTCGGGCTGATAGTCCTTCCCGCTCACTGCTGGGTATTTGAGTCGTTTCCATGACGTAAAAGAAATCGACGCGGAGTTAAGGGTGCCGCTGATTACTTTACAAAGCGTCTTTCTTGCTGCTTGCTTTTGGTTTGTTTTTAATCAGGAGTTGCGGGTGCGCAAGCGTGAGAGTTAATTTAAAGGTGTAGCACAAGCGGCAGCACGAGGGATGATTATCAGGACTCATCTGTCAAATGATGACGCTAATGAATTCCGTCACGAAGCCCAGAAGCTGCCAGCTTCTGCTCTGTGAGCCATCCGCACCTCAGGGCACCTGCTTGCACTTAAACGATACTATCTGGACCTGCTCTACACTCTAAATGCAAATGTTTTGTTTCCTTTTTGTCACCTGCGTTCTCTCTTTCATTTATACTCTTTTCATCCCTCTATTCTGAACTGCCTGCCTACCTCCTGGCTCTACCCTTCCTTAGATCTATTCACCTCTTCCTGTTCTCTGTCCAGTGCTCTCTTTTCTTCGTTTCCTTTTTCCTTTCATTGCCATTCCATTCTTTCACTACTTGGCACCTTGACTTGTTCCCTTCTTCTTTCTTCTCTCTCTTGCAGTCCTTCTCCTGCCCCCAGTCTCTCTCTCTCTCTCTTCAGTCACCAGCTGTACTATTTATACCTGTAGACACTTCTGGGCTGACCAGTAGCCTCCCTTGAATAAAAATTCTCCCTTTCTTTTGCGTCTCGCACTCTCTCTCATCCCTTTCTCACTCTTTCTGCCTCACCGTCCTGCACTCTTTCCTCCTCGCTTGCCACCCTCGCGCTCTCGACTTTGAATACACACTTCCCATCTTCAACTCCGAGCACCATCAGTCGGGTGTGACAGTCTCTGGTAAAAATGAAGTAAGTGCACGGTGATGAAGAAGGATTGACTTCTGTAGGTCTAATGCACTTCTAATGCACCAGTCCGTTACACCTGGCTAATAACCATAATAAGTGTTTCTGCATGTCTCTTTTTCAGAGGTAGAAAGTTCAGGTCCAGAAAGTAAAAATCCAGACCAAAATTTTGTTTCAACCAACCAGAGAGTCCTCTGTGAATGTCACTCTTCATGCTCAGCTGGTTGGTTGAAACAAAATCTTGGTCTGGATTTTTACTTTCTGGACCTGAACTTTCTACCTCTGATCTTTTTCATGATATATTCCTACCCATGAGCTTGGCCATAGATTCTACAGTAGAATCTATTCATATAGAGTTACAACCCTAATAAATATATTTAAATACATGAATAACATACTTGCAGGACAATTTTCTTTTAATTTTCTGCACTCATTCACTTCATTACTGTTATATGACCAAAGGGTCACGCAGTGGAATTTCAGAAAGGCATCTCTGAAAGATTTGCTGTCATAGTCATGGCAATAAAACATGTTTTGTATTATCAAATGTTTGGCACATAATACAGGAAGAGGAGTGGTGACAGATTTAGAGACTAGAACAGGGAATGAAGGGAAAGAACTGTTTTCGAGAGAGGACAAGTGAAGAAGGCTTGATATTAGAAAAGGATGAAGAGAATTTAATCTGTAAGCCTAGATCCTGGGAACTGGCAGGGCACAGGAAGAAGGGTGGTTAATGTTGAAAAGCATGCTTTGGAGTGTGTAGTCGGGCAGAAGGAGTGCGTTTTTCCGTATGCACGACAAAAATGTGTCAGGTGACGGAAATGTCCTGGGTGTAGACTGCTCTACACACTGAGTGAGTGTATTTATGTTGGTGTAACGATCCAGTGTTGTTTCTCCATTGGTTAGATGATAGAGCAATGACATCACCGGGATAACATTACGTTGACTTCATTTATATCCAGATTCAGCCTCCCTGACCTGATCTTACCCTGGATCTCTCTGAGTTAAATTAGTCACCTGACTACATAATGTTCCATGATTTCCGCCTTTTTTAGAAACTAATGTGGACCAGATAATGCTTAGTAGGTGACACCTTGGCAGTGACTTTCTGCAGTTTCTGCAGTTCCTTTTAAAATTTCCTTTTTCTTGTCTTTTGGGTCCTTTTCAGATACTGGCTAATCCGGCGTCACTCTGGTTTTCTCCCCCGCGCATCGCCCCCTGCCACGCTTCGCGCTCCTCACTTCCTAGACTCGATTCTGACTCGCTTCAGTCCCGCGCCCTGTTATTTCATTGCTTTCGAATAACTCTGCTTCTGCCTCGGTGTCGCGCTCGGCGATTTTGTTTCCCTCCATTTCTGTCCTACCACATAAAAAAAACTGAAGCCGCCGCCTGTGTTTCCCTCTTCTGAGATGCTCTCGGCGTTAATATGTAGAGTTTAGGAGGAGTGACAGCTTGCTTGCCCTCTGCGTCTCCCTAATAATCTCCGCTCCCCCACTCATTTCTCAAGACTCTCTCCTCTCAAGCACTTATTGCTCCGGAGCCTGATTCACTCCCGTACGTTTAAAAACGAACGGATTGTGTTTTTACACCTTAATGTAGCTACGTTTAAGTATGAACCCAGGCGGAAAACCGGTTTTTCATGCATTCGTATAACTTTCCAGCTTGGATAAAGATGACTTCATTCATTTATTTATTTTTAAATCCCGAACACATAACGCTAGTAACGTTTCAGTATCAATCTTACAGTTGGCGTTAACTGAGAACAGATTGGTAATTAATTAACCATGACCGGAGAGGATGAGGGAGGGGAAGAAAAAGGCAGGAGGGGTATATTATGGATGACGGTGGTGGGGAGCGGCTGCATGCAAGGGGCAATCCGTAGCAAAGTCACCTGTGGGGAAATCCCCGCTGCTCAAAAATGAGCCACATTTAAAGGCAAGACAGTTAGGGGGTCGTTCCCGTTGACTGTCCGAGACGTTACTGTTTGTGCTTGTGTGTTTGTTTACCCTGTGCAGTATGTGTATGCAGAGCGCACTGCGTTTAGTATAATAGTGTTTAATTATGCACATACCATATGTTAGCATGTGTCCATTATCGGCAATGATATTGCAATATCTGCTCACGCAAGTACAGTATAATGGTAGAAGTTAGGCTGTTCGTACAATGTGTTGGTGTGAATTCCTTGCAACACATTTAAAACAACGAACCAGCGGGTGTGCTGTTCGTGTTAAATGTGTTAAGTTAGCATAGCGCACGGACACCTGAGCTGATACAGTATCACATGAAAGGGTACAACATGTAAGGCAATATTAGCCGAATCAGAATTACATGGAAAGGTTTTGCCAGCTGAATTTTCATGGTATGTCGAGTATCGCAGGCGAGGGCCTTGCGTGGAGACTAGGAATACAGTATGATGTAAGGCAAGTGGTGGAAAACTGTGACAGGTGCAATGCCTATCTACCTCTTTAGGGGGCAACAGTACGAGGCAGCCATTGGTGTCGATGTGAAAGAACTGATCGCCTGACCCAAATAACAGACATCATATAAACTAGAGGGCTATCATGCCAAGAGGCAGATGCTCAACCCAGTCCCCTTCTGTCAACAATCAGACACACCAACAGGATGCGAGTTATACCAGCAGCTTTCGAAAAGGAGCAAGCTAAGAGGTTTAAATCATGATGATCAATGAAGGTATTATGGGAAAAGGGCCTTGCTTGCTCTGAAGGGTCTGTAAGTGTCCATAGGTGCCATAATTTACCATTTGGCTCACTACAGATTTGTATTCAGCCACCTTGCTGTGTACTGCAAGCGGTGGACACCTGGGGGAGAGATGATGGTCCGCTTTCGAGGGCCAGGTGAGCGGCAGCTGTGACACATGCGTTTGTGAGAGCCGGCGTCTGTCAGTTAGCACATGGCTTGCCTGTCTGGGGAAATGAACTATGGGCAGTCGGATCACAAGGGCGACAGAAGTGCAGACGTTTGCACAGGTCTTGAAGTGCCAGACTGTACACTCTGCGTGTTTGTATATACAGAGTAATGCATAAATTTGTGTGTGTGCGGTTCTCTGCCTGTGAGGGGCGCTGCATCTGGTCCTCACCCCCCCCCCCCCCTTCCCGCCTGTGTGTGTCTCTGAGAGCTTTGCTGGTCTCTGCATGATGGGCCAATGCCAAGCCCACAAGTATCAATCAGAGGGAGTGATGGAGAGAGTGTGAGGAGGAGAGAACACAAGAGGGGGGAGGGGGTGTAGAGCAGCAAGCCAACTGCAAGACAGGACTGTGCTTCTCTAGGGAGGAACTAAACCACAAATAAAGAAAATATCAAATGTTGAAAAATGTATAATAAAAATACATACATCTATAAAATAATAATTCAAATAATATATCTTAATTAAAAAAAAAAAAAACAGTGATTTGCCTGAGCTCCTCCCCTGAATCTATGTTAATTAATGTTGAGGCCCTCATGAATCCAAACCTTAAAGAAACATATTTATTTTACTATAACAGATAAGATAAGATTCCCAGGACTGTTTATCATTTTTAAATTAATGATTGTAGAGTATTCTAACACAAACCCTTAGTATTTTTACAATTTCTAGACGAGATTCGATCACAAATATCTACGGCAATGTTTAATTTACGTTTACGTTTTGGTCGCGCGTATGCACCCATTCAGACATTAGTGCGTGTCGCATCATAATCTTCGACTGAACTTTTAGTCACAGAAATTTACATCAGTTGACATTTTATTAGTTGTAGCTCTGCAGTATACTATGGTGTTGGGCTTTCATTTCGGTGGACAGTCTTCATAATCCAAAAGAAGCCACGATTCATATCTCTAAAATCAGCTCTGCTTCCAGTATATTTTTGAATGGCCTGGAATGGATGCAGCCCATGGCAACCGCTTCTGAGGCTTGTGTCAGGAGCGCCCGCTGTGATAATGTAAGAAAGAAACACTTTGAGCCAAGATCTTTGTTAAAGAAGAAAGAAACAAACGGATCAAGTGCGCAAACGCTCGAAACGCGTGGTCCTGTGAAGCCGCTGTAACGCAGCGGCAGCTTTCCATGTGTTACAACGAGTTTAATCAATTTGCAGATGTCCTGTTTCTTAATTCATACATTCTACATGAGGTCAACACTGCGAAAAAAAATGTGATGTAAAAAACACGACATGGGGGGAATCCTTCTTTCGTTATGGGGATTGTTACTACGTCAGCTACCTAAAAAGAGTAAGAACGTTCTAACTTTTCCGTTGTCTCAACTCAAACTATAGTCAATGCTCTCACAGTTTTTATTGTATTGAAAACCAGTTAGGCTTAAAGTGTCAAGACAACAATTTCGGAAAACCAGATTTCTCAGTTCCCTGGTCGCTTAATCGACAAATGCAAGAAACGGTAACCCAAAGACAAAAAAAAAAAACACAAGGACATTTAAATTCTTTTTTTTATTATTGTACTTTCATGCGTTTAACGTGTGAGAAATTTGTATTTCATAAGTAACTTTAGAACATTAAGCCACTGTATTTCCTTATAATGTCTTTTATGGAACGGTAAGATTTAACGTGAATTTCACAAATTTGTCTTCGGATTACAGTCGCAGGCAAAGTGTAAGAAAAAGTTGGTCTTTCTAAGTTGTAGCTTTGGGCCACGTTAAGTTGATTTCACGTCCCTTCGCGGATAGCAAACATATTAGGTCTGGTTGATAGGTATTAAATCGTCCATTCACGTATGACATAACTATTTTACTGCTGTTTATTGGAAATGTATATAGTTCACATAGAAATATATTAGCAGAAATAGAGTTAGCACTTGTGTGTTACTTAACGTAAATTAGCATTTTATAACGCATTGGCGCTTAGCGTTTTGACAGGTCTCTCGCTTCTGCTAAATTCTGGTTAATTGAGCGTCGGTACCGTGCTGACGGCAGCCTGTTCCGTGACAGTACAAAGGCGCGGTGTCATCACACAGAAGAATAAAGAATGAAGCGAAACCAGGTTATTTATATATTTTACACGTTTCGTAACACAAAATTCCAATATGCAATTATGTAAAGAAACAACACAATTTAATACACGCGTTTTGTAATTTTATTACTATTAATATAATTCTGCGACAACCACACAGTCACCAATGACATTCTGATTTTTGGTGAAATTCTGTATTTTCTTGCTAATGATTCGGTTTAATTGCGAACAAACGAATAGGCCCAAATAAATCCTGCTATGTCATCTAAATGCCACGTCATCTAGATATCACAGGATTGGTTTATTGAAAGCGGGTGTTGATTGATGGGTCGTTGATGTAGGTCAGAGGGTCGTTGGGCTAAAGGTCATTGGGTAAATTGATAAAACAGGCGCCAGTCGGTAGTGCTCGTGACCGCGTGTCCGTTTTAATAGTATGATGGTAATTTCCGTGGTACCCTCGAGACCACGGCTTGATTGCCGTATTAAATTTAACTATATGTTTGGGGGAAATTGTACTTTCCCTGACTGTGTACTTCAATATATACGCGAATATACTTAATGTGTTTTACAGAATTATAGTACACATGGCGAACGTAAGAGCTTTGTAATTATTGGATGAATTTTTAAGTATTACTGTAATTACTATGACCTGTACTCATGTTCGGAGTAGTTGGGAGTTTCTGACATTATGACGAAATTAAGTGATTAAATCAAAGAGCAGCTCTTCATTAAAAGACGTAGGCCTGTATATCAAGGGCCTAAGTTTGTTTTCGATACTGGACCAAACCAACCCCGGCCTCTCTTAACACACCCCATACTCCCAAAATACTGAAGGGACGTGTCCGCACCTAAGAATACGCCCATGCAGTATATTAAATTTATTTGTCAGAAAAATTGTAACTTATATGATGATGTCGCCAAGTGATCCATACTCATTTAGCTTGATGGCAGCTATTTCAAGACTAATGACGACGTTACAGGATTTGCCTCTGATGGTCGCTCGTAAACGTGCACCAATGAACTCTCTTAGGTGTCACAGGGGTGATTAAGAGTGCAATCTGTCTAAGGGGGGCTGGGTATTAAGCTTGAATTAAAGAAACCCGTCAAAGCAGCGTCTTTTCTAATCGGCAACCTAACTGTTCCAGCTTTAAGTACTCCGTTGGTTAGGGTGAGTAATAGTGTGTATTTGCATGTGACGGTAATTATGTGTATTTATGCCACCGAAGAATTGTTTGTGTATAATATACATTAGAATCTTTTTCATGAATTTGAGCACCAACAGATATTGCATACAAATGTAATTGTTAAATACGTAACGCTATATATAGAGTAGTGTGTTGTAAATGGAATAATATGAAATTGTAATGTAGATTATTTTTACTTCCCCGCTGGTATGCTTTGAACTGAGTATTACAGTACATTGGATGAAGTTGCTGTGTCGTGAGCCATTTGCGCCCATAACACGCTTCGCGTATACCAGTGTTCAGGGTTTGAAACCGATGTCTCCTTTGAGGCGTTAAATCATTAATTTAACGTCATCAGCGATTTCATTTTCCATCCATTTTTTAGGTCTTTTTTTGTTGCTTTGTCAGCCACACGAACGTTTCCATTTCCCCGTGTGTGTGTTTCTTGTAGGTAGCACAGTGGCTCAGTGGGTAGCTGAGCTTGGGGATCAAATCCTGGCTGAGCTGAACCGTTTGTCGCGTGCGTTCCTCCGCAGCGCAAAGACACAGAGATGCTAATTAAGCTGACTGCGTGTTTCCCATAACGTGTGAGCCTGTGTACATGTATACCCTGATAAATTGGCATCCCATTCAGGGTGGGCCCTAACCCTGACCAGGATACAGTAAAATCCCGTTATAGTGGACTCGCATATAACGGAATTTCGCTTATAAGGGACAGACGCTCTTAGCTGTAGTTTTGCTCGCCATAACGGACATGCAGGCTCCGCCTACAAGTCGCGTGGCGTGCCCGGTGATATCCAGAGCAGATACGTAGTCGGGATTATTAAGTGTCACTCTTCTGATCAGGTAAACTTGGATTACTACATGTAGAATATAATAATCTATATCAGAAGTGTGTCTGCTGGGGTGTGGCATGAGTAAATGGTGTCCTGTAGTTGTGTTCTGGGCATACAGCAACTCTGGATATAACGGGCTTTGGATATAACGGACTGTTTTGCCAGGTCCGTTGAAGTCCGTTATAACGGGATTTTACTGTAAGTGGTTGTAGGATGGATGGATGGGTATTATTCTTGTCAGTACCCTTAGTTTTGTATATCCAGTTTAAATGTATCAATTCATATAATCAATAAATCGCAAATGTATGAATTCATATTCAGTGTCTGCCGTTATAATCTTCGGGTGCTTCATTGTGATAAATGGAAGATGTCCGTTATGTTCTTTATCTGTCAGAGCACCTCTCATGCAAGTCAATGCGGAGCAAAGGCAGCAATGTTTTAATATATACTGGGTCGGTGCATTGTAACTCATTTTCGTGATACATTTTGAGTAACATTGGAAAGGTGATACCTAGATCTCAGGGTTCCTGTCACTGTAGACGTGTGTGTGTGTGTGTGTGTGTGTGTGTGTGTGTGTGTGTGTGTGCAGGTGTGTGTGTGAGTCATGGTGGCGTGAATCAGTCTGTGTGAAAGTGCACCCCAGAAGGTGTCTGTGCTGAATATTGTAGAGTGTACAAGGTGTCAGCGTGTATCAGTGTGTAAAGTGTACCGGCGTGTATCAACACTTTATTTGAATTGTTTCCATGGAAACCGGCCACTGTTAGAGATGTATGGATACTTTTATTGTCCTCTTGAGAATAAGGCTAGAATATTTCTACTTTTTTCGTTTGTATATTCATTAATTGCCATTCCCTCCTCTCTGTCATTCACCCTTTGCTGAAGCCCCCCTCTTTCTCCTCCTCTGCTGTGCCCCCCCTTGACTGTATTTTGAGTCTTTCCAACCCCGCCTCTTCGCCTTCTCTATCTTCTATCCCTTCTTCACATCCCCCTAACCCTTATCCCTGCTCTCTCTGGGGTGCCTTATTTTGCACATTGTTTCTTGCTGCCTTCTCTCTTTCTCCATCCTTTCTTTCCTCCATCTTCACTCCTCCCATCCTCCCCCAACCTTTCACCAGCTTGCCTTTTAGAAAAGTAAGCAAATGATAATTAGCATGTGGACCTGTAATTACAGCTGACAAACTTCTAGCAATTAATCGTCTTAAAGATGCGTCTTGTCATCACACTCGCAGTACACCTCCTTACTCTCTCCCTCTCTCCCCCCTCTCTTTGTCACCCCTTCGGTATGCATTTACTATATAGTTCTTATCCATCTTTCCGTTCTGTTCCATTGTCTGTCCATTGTTTGTTCTGTATGTTCCTCTACCTATAATATGTTCTCTCGCTCTGCGTTACCTTGGCTTGTAAATAGTTTAATATTTCACATGTGGGTTGGTCAAACGCCATCATGCTATGACTAAGTATACAAGCTGTCTGCCCCCCCTCCCCTCCCAGTACGCCATCACTGTTAATGAGACAGGATATAGATAATCTCAAGCCATCCAAAGACTTTCTGAGGAGGGTGGAATGGAGAGAAGGAGACTTGGAGGTCAAGAGTGGATGTATGTGTGTTGGGGTCTGAAAGGCAAAGATGGGAACTAGTGAATCAGTTCATCAGTGGGTGACCAGACCTGCCAGTCAGCAGGATAAAAAGTCACCATAGCTATCTGGGAATTGGTAAGATTTCAGCCAGTGCTGATCTCTGCGACTGCTAAGACCTGCGACTGCTAAGACCTGCGACTGCTAAGACCTGCGACTGCTAAGACCTGTCCCACTGATGCTCTCTTGCGAAGCTGCTTCTTTACCCTCTCTGTACTTTGCATAACCTCATCCCCGAGTACCTCCCATTTATGACCCTCTGCTCATGAATAAGTACTTATATTGAAGTATTCCTTGATGCTGACCTTTTCTATCCCCCTCAGAAGATGTACAATTAGATCTTATTCCCCCTCAGTCACCTCAGCTTGAGACTAAAGAGGTTTATTTCTGACTTATACATATATATGGCTAGTGTGGTAATCAGTCTATCAGTCATTCTGTGGCCGGTCTCTGTTGTTCCCTTGCTCTCGTCCTTTCGCTCTGTCTGAGAGCTGTCCTGGGCCGCTCCTTGTGTGTGATATATAAGAGGACATTATTCCAGATATTTAGTCAGATTTTTTGCTTGCGTATGTATTCCGGCTTGCCGCTGTGCGTGTGGGTTTATGAGCTGCCCATGCAGTCTGTGCAGCAGATATTCATATGTGTTTTAACCCATCTCTCCTCCTGTTGTCTTTGTCACGTAGATTTTCTTACCATGTTCAATGAATGCGCCTCTACATCTCGTCAAGGGTTGTATGGATGGAGCTGACCATCCCTGTCTCCTCTCTCTCTCTCTCTTCTTCCTAGGGATTGCTTTTACACTCCTCCATCATGCCTTTCTGCCTCTCCGCTTCTCCTCCTCAAGACCGGCGTATCACCCCACTCTTCTCCCCCCCCGAAAGCGCCCCCTCTGCCCACAGGACGCCATTCCTGTCCCTCTCTGTAATTGTCCTCGTCCTGCTGCTGTTCCCAGTCTGCGAGTCCCGGCGAGGCGGAGGAGGCGGGGCCGGCGGTGGCGACAGGGGCGGGGCTGTGATCATCCCACCTCATTACCCACCGGTGGTGGCCCTCCCGCCCCCCTCCTCCAAGTTGTCCCACGGCCTGAGCATCGCCGTGGTGCTGGTGGGCAACTCCAGCGAGCTGGCACTGGCCGAGAGCCGCGAGAAGGAGGACTTCCTGCACATGCCGCTGCCGCCCAACGTGGAGCTGGTCACCATGAACAGGACGGACCCCAAGAGCATCATCACGTGCATCTGTGACCTGATGACCAAGCACTGGCTGCAGGGCGTGGTGTTCGGCGACGACACCGACCAGGAGGCCATCGCCCAGATCCTGGACTTCATCTCGGCCCAGACGCACATCCCCATCCTGGGCATCCGTGGGGGCTCCTCCATGATCATGGTCGCCAAGGTACGGTCGGAGCCCGGGAGCTGCAGGTGTGACGCCTTGGAGATTTCGTGAGCTTTCGGCGGTGCTTTGAGGATGTATGCGAATGCCGTTTCTTGGGTGTCTGCCTGTGGCTGCTAGAGAGGGAGGGGCAGCTTGAAGTATGAGCGAGAGCTTTGGCCTTTGGAGTGGGAGGAAGGCCAAACAGAGACGGGGAGGGGGATGGAGCCAGTGTGAGTGTGGGCTGCATTAAGCTCATCAGTTTGTTACTTTATGGAATTTATAGACAAATCCGTAGTGGTGCCAGAGGGAGGGATATTTTTATTATTCTTTTGGTTAATTTGTTACTATTGGGGTGGAAACCGCATTGCCAATGTAAACCAACCAATAGGATTTTGAATCTGAGGCTCTGTCCTCCGACAAGTCCCGCCCCCTGGCCCTGTGTGGACTCTGCTGTTGCATACCTGAAATTAGTCTTTTTGTCTCACTGGTGCGACTGGGGCTCTCATTTTAACGCAAGCATTTCCCAGGGCCCGCCCCAGACGGAGAGCTTGGAGCTTGTAATAGATTCCCCATCCTCCCACACCGCAGTCGTGTCCGGAATATTAGCCTCGCTAACCAAGAATGCCACGTGGCGGGGCTGGGGGAGGGGGGGGTTTCGGCCACACATTTGTAAGTATGACATGGCGAGCACCCAGGGGAGCGAGTGTGTGGAATTTAATGCCACCCGACAGCCTGGAAAGGCAGGTACTCTGGCTGCCTCAGACCTAATAAAAAAACATTCAATTAGCGGAGGGTCAGCAAGTCCGAGGCATGTGGCACCTCGTAAATTACTTCATAAATCTCCCAGAAACAAGAAACTGGTGCATTGGTCCAGAATACTTAAGAGTCCGCTGTCGATGAGGACTCCTGGCTGTTAAAACTGTTAATTTTGTTAAAGTTTATTGTAATTGCAGTCGACTGTTGCATTTAGTCGATAAATTGGCGGCTTTATTCTGAGCAGAACTGTATGTAAGCGTGTCAGTTCAGGGCTCTTCCTGGCAAACCGCTGCCCAGGAGAGTCCACGTCCTCAGCTGCTCTGCCCTCGGATAGCACACGCTAATACGGACGAGCTCGCAGAAACCCATTGGTGATTTGGAGCGTACTTCTGGGAAGGTGGGGCGAGGGGGGAGGGGTGTTCAGTAAGACAGTTCCGTGGGGGAATAAACGAGGAGAGGATGGATACTGAACGTGCCGATGCGTAGAGGAATCCACCGGAGCAGAGAACGCGTGTCAGAGGGCTATGGCAAATGGATCTCTCTCTTCCCGCATCCATCTGAGGTGTCCTGACCTTCGGGAAGACTGGGAATGGTGAATCGCTGTGCGGAGGGTTAGCAGAGGAGGGAACGAAAGCCGGTAGGCCGCAGTTTTTTCACGGAGAGCACCGGGAAATGGAAGAAAGGCGAGTTGCGGTGGGAGCGAACAAGAGGGTTGAGGAAAATGCCAGGGGAGAAGTGGACTGAGCGTGAAATGGAACAAGCAAGCCTGAAAGAAACGGAGAGATGAAAAGTGAACTTGTAGAGGAAAAATTCTTTCCCTGTCTTCCCTTCGATGATTATCATCCTCTTGTCCCCCTCCTCTCTTTCTCTCTCCCTTTCTTCCTCCCTCCCTCTCTCACACAGCAGGCTGAATGCAGCTGATACTGTTGGCATGGCAACCCATTGCACGCGCAACTATATCTAAAACGGGGGGGGAGAAAGGGATGTATATTTTCTCCAGCTAAAGAGAATGAAAGTGAGTGGATGCCTGAGGTAGAGGAGGATGACAAAAAGGAGAGGAGCGGACATGCATGCTGTATCTGTGCGGCGCGAAAGACTGAAAAGCAGAGAGAAGGATGAATGGAGGGAACGGGAGGGTGGGCTCTTTGGACAAGAAACAGCTATTTGTTGGAACAATGGATACAGAAGATGTTGGAGAAGGGAGAGAATGTTTTAGTGCGAGATGGAGAAACATGGGAAATAAAATGAAGTGGAATGTAGACGGATGAGGGAGGAGATGCAGGGTAGTGATGGTGAGATTTTGCATGTGTCTGATGTCCCAGTGAGTTCACGCTCAGAACGCCCCCCCCCCCCCCCCGACTCCTGCTCACACCCCTCCTAGACAGCAGGTGTAACTCCTCTCCGGCACTCCTGAGACGCTGCTTGTAGACATCCCATAATGACCCGGGAAGGGGGGGGCCCACTTCATCTCGGACGCCACCTGACATGCTCCCCTCTACAGTGCTCACTGGCGTCCCCGCTGGCACGTGGGAGTCACTGCAGGATTTATTTTCCGCACCCCTAGCCTGAAGAGCGCGATGCAGCGTTCAGGATCCGCAGCTAACTATCTGTATTTATTCATAATTATTCTCAAAGTAAAAGGCTGACAGGTTGCAGCCCTAACTCCCGCTGACATGATGTAAGCGAAATATAAATGCCTGTTTGTTTACTATGCTGTTTGAATTCAGATCGCTTTTTTAGCTTTGTTAAATAACATATATCTTCCAACCTCCTTTGCTGGGCAGGGAGCAGCACGGGGCCTTAGCTGGGCGGCGAAGGGCACAAGGCAGAGGTGCACCCTGCCTGGGATGCTAGTTCTTTGCAGGGCATGTATAAACACACACACAATGGGTAATTGAAAATGCTAATTAACCTAACTGCATGTCTTTGAACTGCGAGAGGAAGCTAGTGTACCCAGAGGAAGCCCCCGCAACACAGAGAGCATGCAAACACACACACACACACACACACAGAACAGAGCCACTACTCTAACCCTAACCCTCCAGATACCGAGGTAATAGCACTACCTGCTGAGCTGCCACTCTGCCCATTAATAACCTACTTCATCCATTTATTTGGTTAACCATCTCTTCCATAAATAGACAAATTTTGTTTTAAGGATTTTTGATTGCGGTTCATTCTGCTAGCAGCCGAGGACAGTGATTGGCTGAGAGCAGCATTACATCACTCTTCCCTCCTTGTGGCTTAACAGTGAAGTGTGTGAAAGTGGTAGTTTGGAAACTTCTTTGAAGGGGGGGGCCCCCCACCACCCACCAAATGAAAACAGGGCAGAGTTAGGGGGCCCGCTATCACAAATGTGTGATGTCATGCTTAAGAACCAGGGGGCGCTTCAACACCTTTATTTCCTCTTAAATTCTCGGCTTGTAATTGTTCTAGCGATTCCCATTTGAAACGAGCACTACCAGAATGTTCCGCCTTCATGTCGTTCTGGGATTCTACAGATTTGGTGCGCGTGCACCTTAATGGCCTCATATCACGCTTTTACGTGCCGGGGGAACGGTGGACGATTTAAAGGTGCAGCACGTTATGTTTTATAGGGCACTGGAGCGGGCTGGGGGGCTGTGCAGGTGTGCGAGGCACACCCGTGTGGGAAGAGAGGGGCACTCCCCCCCGGCATGCCACGTGGCACTGCTGCTCCCTAATAACCCCCACCCCCCCTCCTCCCAGCACAGAGACATTCTGCTGTCAGGACAGATTTCAGGCTAATGAATGAGGGTTGGGATAGATCCTTTTGCGGGAGCCCGAGGGGGGAGGGGGGTGCGGCAAGGCCGGAGCTCCGGGAATCTCAGAGGGATTTGGTCACGGGAGCCGGACGCTTCGCGCAGAGGTGGCCTTCCTGAATCCCTCCATGCCTCCCTCCCCGGCATCTATCCACTGCCAGCCAGCTGCGGTTTGTAATGTATTTTTTAATTTCTTAAATCTGTGCCCGAGTGGCTGGCCCTGGCCACCAGTCCGGTGACTGTGCACGCGATGCCTCATTTTGTAACAGCGTTCCGAATTGTCATTCGCTCTATTATGGTGCGTTGTTCCGTCCCATAGATCAACATTCGCCATTATAGAACGCTTTTGCAATTAGGATACGTCCCAGAAGATAAAGGGATTAAAATAGAGCCAGAGTCTGTCCTGCGCCCCCCTCCCTTCACATTTATCTCTCTCTCTCATTCTCTCGCTTTCCTTTATTGTGCAGCTCATACTAGTCACAGTTCTGCCGTCTATTACTCTGTCTTTCTTCCCCAACCTCAAAGGAATTAAAAAAGCGTAAATCTTTATTTGGAGTTCTGCCTTAAAAACCATGGAGGGGAGGGAGCCTGCAGTTCTGAATGCGATTTTTCCTGCGCCGGGCTTATCCCCAAACCCATTTTGTTTGTTCCGTGTCCCGGAACCTGTCCCGCTTCTAAAACACTCCCCCGGTTCTTCTCGTCCTTTAGCCTGGTGTGAGCCTTTGCCCCCTTTCTCTGTCTTTGATCCCCCCCCCCCCCCCCCCCCCCCCCATCTCCAGCCGCTTTGGATGTGGGATTTGAAAGGCAGTGGCCTGCGCCTTGATATCGCATGTGGTCTGAAACTCGGTCTGATCAGCATGAGGGGAAGCAGCTGTATGAGAGAGTTACATCCCCTCCTGTGGTGGTACTGTGGGGAGAGGGTTGGGGGGGGGGGGCTGCTGCCTAAATCCATGTCTGTGCTGCGTGGGCCAAGCACTGAGCCAGAAGGCGCCCCCTCTGGTGTGAGTCACCCATCAGGAGTGAGCCGAGCGCCAGCCGTCCCCCTCTCCTCTCCTCTCCTCTCCTCTTCCCGACCCGCAGCTCCTTCTCCTCGTCCATCTTCCTTCTGACTCCTTCCTGCCCCTTGGCTCTCAGTCCTGATATCCTGCCATCCTGTGTCATCTTTGCCCCGTCTGGCCCTCTGCAGTTCCCCCCCCCGCCCTGCCCCGCCCCATCCAACCTTGTCGTTCTCTCAGTTTCCTCCACGTCACCCAGCTGTCTCTGTTAGCTCGGGCTCTGCCCTCGTCTCCCCCCGCATGCGCCGGTAAGTGGCTCTTGCCCTCGGCTTCTGGACCTGCTGTCTCCCTTCTTGTCGTCTTTCTCTTTCACGGGCTGAGCCTCTTCACCTTTGCCCCTCTTCACCCGGCCAGGTGACTGATGGACAGGGGTGCTAAGCGCTGCCCTTCTGTCGAGGGGGGGTGGGATTAATGGAAAGAGGGAGAGAGATAGAGAGAGAGAGATATGAGGCGTTCAGTCCATTACTGGCAAGCTCAGCTGGGCATAGACAAAGGGCATCTGAGCGAGGGAGGACCGGCCGCTTGGGCACCTGCCTCTCAGGGTGCTGCATTCAGATTGAAATGGCCAGTATTACCATTACAGAAGGTGACTGGTCTGCAGTGAATTTTTAGCTGTCTTTTTTTTTTTGAACTGGGAAAGTGTGTCTAGCTAATCGGCTAATCGGCTAATCTGCTTTGCCGACCCATTCATCCAGGCGACTCCTATGCCGGGGGAGATTCACCCCCACCCCCCCCCCACCCCCACAGACCCCAGATGAAATGAAACAAGCTGTGATGAATTTAAACGCCGCAGTCCTGTGATCCCTACAATTGGCCACAAATGATCCCACCCTGTGTTACCAAAGCTGGCTCTTTCAAACTTGAACCGTCAACCACCCACCTTTTTAGACACATTTTGGGCTTGCAGGGTCAGCGAGTGCCTGGGGCAATTGGGGGGATAAGGGCCTCTGTCAGGGGCCCGACTGTGAAGCCTGGGATTTGAACTGGTGACCTTCTGGTCCAAGTCAAACGCAACCCTAATATATCAGGCATTGCTGATAGGTATAGCCCAACTCCACAGGCTGTCAGTGTTCAGCCATTGTTACACACGGGCGGGGGGGGGGGCACAGGCACACATGTGTGCATACATGTGATCATACACACGGCAGCCATGTTCGTTGGTTTGTGTGTTTTTTGTGATGAGACTTTATTGTCATTGTGTCAGAAATACAAAGAAATTTGTTTGGTAGCTCACAGCTCAGCAGCAAAGATGTATACATTCATATACCACATTAATATAAGTAAGATCGGGGAGAAGCTACTGTGAATGACTTCGGTGGGGGGTGTGAGAGGCCCCCCGCACTGGTCTGGGATCTAGACTGTATCGTCTTACCTGTAGAGACTGGGGTGAGAATACCAATGGGAGTCTCCGGAAATGGACATTTCCAACGAGCCGGAACGTGCCAGTGTCAATCACAGCCGTGCCTCGATTGCTGAGGGGGTGGTGGGGGGCTCGCTGCCCTTCCTGGGTCTGCTTTGGACCTGACCGCCGCTGAAACGGGACACTTGGCTGCTTCCACCTTCAGGAGCATCTCAGACAATCGAATGCCGATGTCAGAATGAGTGTCAGCCCTTCCAGGAGAAGCTGCTCCCTTTGGGTGGATTGTGTAATCCAGTGTGTCATGTGAGCGCATACATTTGTACACACACATGAACGTATAATGTGATGAAGTATGACAAACTCATATCCAAACCCCATCCTGCCATTGAGGATTTCTAAGGGCTTCTCATCAGCGTCGATGTCACCTAACCATCCCCCCCCCCCCCCCACACCCACCCAAGCCTCCCTGAAGTTTAGAGTCAGACGTTCACAATGGCAGCAATCGAAAATTAAAATTCAAAGGGAGCACTGGTGTTCTGAAGTGGCCTGCATCGGCGGGGCTTTTAGAGTGGATGTAATATGTAAATGTGACTTTGGACGATGCAGCACTTGAGGGAGCCGGGGGTGGGGGTCGGCGGCAACATGACCATGTCATCAGAAAGCGACGGCCCGCTCTTAGGTTTGTGTGTGATATTTTCATTTTGCGACTCCCCAGCGCTGTCAGATTTCCATTATGGGCACCTTCGCCTAGCGCATCCAATAGGCGCAGCTCTCCATGGGGCAAGAGGTGATACAAACCAGAGAGAGAGAGGGATTAAACCAACCATCCATCCATACATCCATCCATCCGTAACTGCTTATGCAGTACAAGGTCAGAGTGGGCCTGTAGCCTTTCCCAAGAAGCACAGGCCGTAAGTCGGGGCACAGCCCCTGGATGGGATGTCGGTCAGACAGCAGCTGTCTGTCGAAGCCGCCCCCCCCATGCACGGAGCTGCACACGACCACAGGTGTGCAAATGGGTTTCTTGCAAGTGTGTTCTTCTGTTTGCATACAGAGCATCTGCGTGTCGCGGTTTTTTTTTTTTTTTACTCATTTTGGACTAATGGCATCTTTAGCAAGACCGTTTCGATGGAAACCACGTTGCTACGGAAACACAGCTTGTCTCTTTGAATTAGGAATTTCTCTCTCCCTCTTTCTCCCTTTCTGTCTGTCCAGTTTTTTTCCCCCCATCTGCCAATCTGATGACACGGTGCTAGTGTAGAAATGCAAAGGTGGACGAGGACATGTGGGGACACGCTTATGGGAGCAGAAAGGTTTTCCAGAACAAGGTGGAATAATGGGCAGACAGGAGTGGTGCTTTTACTAAAGGGCAACAGGACGTGGGAAAGGGCAATGAACAGAGCGAGGAGGTGAGCGCAGGAAAGAGGGGGGGGGGAGATTGATTGTGTTCCCCTAAGTGCTTTTGGCATTATTGAAATTCTTCTGTCCTACCAATCATGCCGTTCTGAATAACACTTAGAAAGTAATGGACAGAATGATGGAAGGGGAAGGAGGGTAATGTGACAGGAGTGACGAAGGCAAAGGAACACGTGGGGAGGAACCAGGAGAAAAGAGAAGGCAAGAAGAACAGGAACCGGGAGGAAGGAAAAAGTGAGGAGAGCAGGAACCGGGAGGAAGGACCAGACAAGGGGGTGCAGGAACTCGGGAGGAAGGAGCTGGTGGGTAGAGCAGGAACCAGGAGGAAAGAACAGGTGGGGAGAGCAGGAAATGAGAGGAAGGAGAAGGCGAGCATAACAGGAACCTCCTTTTGCCTCCATAACCACTTCAGGGATAGAAGAGCTCAGAGACGCCACTCTGCACGCCATTGATTGTCAAAGTTGTAGTTTTCTAGTTGGATGTAATGACCCTAACTCATTCTCCTCTGACCTTTGGCATTAATAAGGTTTTCTCTGCCACAGAAATGCCAACGACTGGATGGTTTTTGTTCATCACACCATTTCTGTAAAATCTAGACCATGTAGTGTGTGAAAATCTGTGCTTGAGATGCTTGGACCGGCCATGTGTGGCGGCAACACCACCACGTTCAGAACCACTTACCTCCTTCGAATGCTTATCCACACAGCGACTGAACCTCAGCACTCCATCAGCATGCTGTATGTATTTGTTTTCTGCCACGTGATTGGCTGCTTGGGGTGCAGGTGCGCCTATTAAACTGGCCTCTGTGTTTATATGTAATCTCCCCGTGTCGCACACTGTGCATTCTGGGATTGGTCGAAAGCTCTTACAGGTTAAGCATTATGGTAGATGGATGGATATTTGTGTATTTTTTTCAGTTCTCCGAAATGCTCGCTGCCTCAGAGCAATTTTATTTCTTTGTTGTCTGAAGTCTAAAAATGGAAACTGTCTCCTTCCCTGCTCTCCCTGTCTGTCCGCATCCAGGGCCTGTCCTTGTCTACTTCTCTGTGTCTGTTCCTCCCTCTATCTCGGTCGCTTTCACCTCCCAGTGCTGGCGGGCCCCTATGCGAAAAATTCAGCGTACCAGAGCAGGGTCATGCCTGCTCCTACCACCTCGAGCTGAGGGGTGATTTCTAGCATTTTTTAAGGTGGGCGGGGGAGGGGGCATAAGAGGGGCTCTAAGTCATAGACAAGCCAATCGTATCGTTAGGCAGTGATATGTTTTGAATAGGTAAGTGACAGGAGAAGGGGACACTCAGCTTTCCACATGGGCCAGTGTCCGTGTGAACCCCGGAGCCTGTCCCTGGGGTCTGTCACACTTTCCCGGCTCACATTTCACACTATCTGCGGCTGAGGCACCTTCACAAGTTACCTGCCAGGACCAGCTCAAATCAGAGACGGTTTGGAGCTGACCCTTTAAGTGGATCAGTGTTCTTTTAAAGAAAAGAAAAAAAAAAAACACTTCCAGAAATATCCCCATTAGTAGAATTTATGTTCTCTAAAAGCTATAAAACTGTCACTGAATCGGTCCTGTGTGGAAGCAAATGACGTCTTTTTGTTTGTTCTGCACTTTTCCTACCCAGAATGCATCTGCATTTATGAACAGTACAGTTTCTCGAGGCACCGTCTCATCGTACACAGAAGCTGTTAGCGCCTGGCTTGTATTCATATCGTGTACGTGTCACAGTTATGTTTGTGTTAGTATATGCTGGAATATCTGGGGACACATGGGGGCCGGAGTGGTACCATGGCGTCAGTCACAGGTACCAGAATGGGCATAAGTTATGAAGGGGTTGTAAATCTCTCCAATAATCGAAACCAGCTAATGAAACCTTTTGGACCCCTTAAATGGGGTGGGTACCCCAACCTCCCCAATGCTCAACCCAAAGTTATGCCCTTGGGTGAGCACACATCACCCAGACCCCCCCCCCACCCCCAGTACCCTTCAAGTGATGGTGTGGCTGATTGATTTTAATTACAAACCCGATGTCTTGCGACACAGCGTCTCGGGCAGACGGAGTGGTGAAGGAGCAGGCGAGCAGGAGAAAGGATGAGGAGGGGGAGGGTAGGCGGCTGGGGAGGGGGTGTGACCAGCAGGATGAAGGTGAGGGGCACCGAGAGGAAGCTCTCTCCACTGCAGACCTCCTACACGTGGCCCAGGCCCTTGATTCCGCATTTGAATCTGAAAGACTGAGATCAGAGGAGCATCTCCACGTTTGTTCTCTAACACCCCCCCTCTCTTTTTTTAAAGATGTCTGCATTTTGGAGTCTATCTTGTCATCACGGCCTGATCTCCTGCCAGCGCCGGTGGTGCTCTGGGGTGTGAGGTTGACTTGCTCAGTGACAGAGAGCAGGGGGTGTGGGCGGCCCTGGCAGAGGGCAGAGTGGAGCCGTGGCCAGATGCCGGCCAGTCGCCTCAGGTGGTACAAGACACACGCTGAGGTCTAAACCTCCCACAGCGTGGGGGGGAGGGGGGGGGTCATATGTAATGGGTTTGGCCACTTGCAGGTCTGACATCCATGGCCAAACCCAGGGGACATAGACTTCAATGCTCCTGCCGTGTTTTTCTGCTGTTAAGGTGAAGCAGTTCTGCATTGACCTCGTTGGGTCTCCGCTCTCCGAGTCTGAAGGAGAGTGATGCCCTGTATGTATTCGATTCCCTACTGAATCACCACCTCCTCCTATGCCCGCTTGACCGCCACCTCCCTCTGTACTCCTGCATACAGTCAGCAATCCCAATCTCTCCCAGAGGTGCACTGGCGGTTTGCCATTCAGGGCATTTTTCCGGTGGGCTGATTGCCTTTGGGGTAATTTGTCATACAACCCCACCCTCTTCAGAAAAAAGTGGTGACCCGCCCCCCCAAAAAAAAAAAAAAAAAAGTACAATAATTAAACCCAGACACAAGATTTTCTCCCTTTGTGTCTGTTGGCATGCGCCCGTCTGTGTGCGTGTGCGTGAATGAGTGTGATTAAAGCGGCGCGTGGGATGCGGCCGGTCTGGGTTCCCTAGCAGCCAGTGGAAGCCGCTCAGTTAATGGGTCACGGGTTTAATGTTTCATTCTGCTTCGCTTGTGTCACATTCTGCCATCCGCTCCCTGCCAGCGCAGGAGTAGGCCAGTGGGCACATTCAGGCCACTTCCTGTTGGCCCACATCGCGAGGACGAAACCCCTTCAGCGATTAACCAGCCCTTCCACCGTCCGCGCTGCCTGTAACCGGAATAGCGGGAGCGGCCCTGGAACTGAGGGGGGGGGGGGGGTGGGGGGGGGGAGAGCCCAGTTTGACGCTGGGGGAGACTCGGGGAAAAGGGACTTTGTGTTGGATTGGAAAGCGGGCAAGGTGGGACATCGCAGAGCCTCTTAGTGAAGTTTGGAAAGTCAAGCCGGGGAAGTGGGGGTGTTGGAGAAGGGGGGGTGCTGGCTCACTGTCTCTCACGGCCGTGCGGTCTGTTACGCTTCGGTGCTGTCTGGGCCATGCCAAGAAAGCAGATTTGGGCAGGATTGTGGGGAGGGGGAGGCAGGAGGCAGAGTGGGTTCACAGTTGTCCTCTGTGGGGGCTGTTTGTGTGGCTCAAGGGGGTAGACAGGGGTCACACAGGCACTGAAACTGCCTGATCTGATCCCTGGGCACCCTCGGGGCTGCACATACTGCCCCCTAGGGGCAGAACTAGGGTGAATCGCTGCCCGCGTATGCTTGCAGGAGGACGCCTGCATTCCAGCTCTGGCTCCGGATTGGCCGGCAGCCGTTGCTGAAAAGACCGCTGCCGACGCGCCGGGACTCAATCTGTCACCAAGTTCTGGTGCATGAGCGGCGGTCTGGAATTCGGCTGCTTGGCGTGCGGGAACACGGAAGCGCTCCGTGCCAAAGCGTGTCCCGCTTGGACGCTCGCGCGTGTTCACACATCACAGACATGTCGGAGGCACCCCTCTCCGCATGTGTTTTCATCTGGTTTGGTATTTCGATGCAGTGAAACAGTCGAGCCCCGTTTAAATACATTTAATCTCACCTGACATGTATGCGCAAGCAGTGAGACTCTTCCGGAGATTACCGTGCCCGAAGACGACGGCTTCATTAAGCGCATAATCAATCAAAATGAACATCAGCAGATCCGTGTCACTGGCGGTTCTATCTGACCACGTGACACGAAGACGACTGGAAAAAAGCACCAGCCCATCTTCTGAGGGTAGGACCTTGCCCGTTAGCTGCTTGAACCTGTAACCTTCTTTATGGAGCTACACCTCCCGCCCCAGTTCTGCTGTACATGGAGATCGGCTCTGGGGACCATTTCTCGTCGGAATGAGATCTCTGGCAGCCCACAGCGAGTTTCAGCCTCACGGGTACGAATTACATTAAGCCTCCATTAAAATCGCACAAAGAACTTCTAATTAATAAATAAAGGAGAGTCTATTGCAAGTGCCGTTAACACCTGCTGCCCTGCTCCCCTCACACCTATCAATGATTACTTTTTAGTTGTTTAGTTGCTGGGACAATTCTATATACATTTTTTTTAATGGCGGGGGTCATAATTCATAATGATGGGCCACCTGGTGACTGGACACTCCAGGGGCCAGTCAGCAGCATCCGAGTCTCTATGACTCCGCCCCTTTTTAAATTTTTGTCTAAGACCGTAAGGGACTTTTGCCTTATTCTGGGTGGGGTGTTGCTAGGGGCAGGTTTCTGATAGCTGGGGGTGGTTTCGATTATCTCATCCTGGGCCTTTCCCCTCGAACCCACGCGCCTCCTCTTTCACCGATTATTTTTCTGTCTTCCTGTCACATTTTCCCCTCCGGAAAGAGTTCTTCATTCGAATCTGAATAGTGTCCAGGACAGAATTAGACAAAATACTTTAATCAAGACCGGGGTTTTTAAATTAAAGTTAAAAAAAGAAAAGGGGTGGGAGGGGGGCTGAATATAGTTAAAATAAGGTTGCTGCTAATTATATGATGGCTCGGCGACTGTAAGACGTAATTACATTCATGTGTATTAGATTAAAGACAAGAATAAAAAAATGCAATGATGAGGAAAATGGAAGCATCAGAGATGGAGGGAAGGAATGAGAAGGAGAAGAGTGGAAGAGGGGCGGAATTCCGGTAACTTCGCGCCGAAGGGTTTTCATTAAAAAAAAAAAAAAAAGGAATGTGAATGTTATTCAGCGCTCGGGATTGATCGAGAGTGCAGCTTCACAGCGTGTGTGACTGTGCGTGAAAACAAAAGGCTGTTTCGAAACCCCCCCCCCCGGCAGGTGTGCGTGGCTGGCCGGTGTGTGCGTGAGCGTGGTGTTCCATGCGTCCGTTCCCGGGAATCGGCAGCCTTGCGCTGATCCCCAGCCGAGGCCCAGCTGATGTCTCCCCGCTCTACTCCTCCATCTCGGCGACTTCCTGCCATGTGGGCCGAGTGGCGAATCGGCTGGCATGTCGCTCCCCCTGCATACTTAATTAAGGACAGGCTTCCTGGCTCCGACGGGTACGTGCGCTTGGCATAGCATTCCAGGAGGTATTACTCAAATGCACTCGCTCCCGCGGCAGGGCGGCGACTCGGGGAAGGAGTCCACTCGTATGTACATAACTTGAGAGAACGCCATGCATCGCTCTGGCTGGCAAAATGTGCCAGAATGTTCCACCATCTGTATTGAGGCAGAGCCCTCCGCAGTGGTATACGGGATCAGTGGTGTGGGTCATTCAGAGGTCTTTGTGCTCCGTGATCATATGTGCTGGATGTTTGCTTATGTGTGAGGTTGTTTGTTGTGTTTGTGTATGTGTCATTTACAGAACAGTTTGTACGTGTCTGAGAGATTATTGCTATTTTTTGTATCTGTCAGTACAGCATGCGTGTCTGTGCGCTTCTGTGTGACTGTACTCCGTACTGTGTGTGTCTGTTCGGTTCATTATGTACCGTTGGCGTGTGTCTGTACAGTATGTGTTGGTGCAGACTACATTTCCGTTTATGTCCACCGTGCTCTGTGAGAGACACCGTGCTCTGTGAGAGAGACTGTGCTCTGAGTGACACCTATTTGGAGAATAAATGAAAGAAGCAGTTAACAGGCACATGTGTAATTGGCAAAGGGGCCGAGTCCACTATTGCAAAGGCTCTGTGTGCCTCAGTGTCCTCAGGCAGGAGAGGCGGAGGGGAGAGAAGGGAAGAGATGGGGCAAGGGAGGAGAAAGCGGAGGGGGAAGAGAGGAGAGGATGGAGAAGGGGGAGCGAGGAGAGGAGAGGATGGAGAGGCAGGATGGGAGAGGGGAAGAGGGGAGGAGACAGGAGAGGGGAGAGGAGAAAGGTGAGTGAGAAGAGGAGAAATGAGAAGAGAGAGTAGAGGGGGGAAGAGAGAAGAGGGGAGAAAGCGAGTTGGCAGGGGAGGTGGAAGAGAGGAGAAATGAGGGAGGAGGGGAGAGAAGGGAGAGGAGAAAGATGAAGGAGAAGAGAGTGAGGAGAGGGGGAGAGAAGAGGGGAAAACGGAGAAGCGGCAATTGAGAGCAGAGAGTGGAGTGGCTGGGAGGAAGAGAGGAGAGGCAAGAGGACAAACATGCAAGAGGAGAGGGGGACAGGAGTAATAGGAGGGGAGGGCAGTGAAGGGGGCGAGAAGAGACTGCCTGATGCCTCCCTGTGCCCCGGGCCTCCTCCTTCGGCCCCGCGTTTTGCTCGCTCGGCCCCCTGACCCATTAAAAGTTAGGCAACAGGAAATGATGAAATAAACACACACACGAGCAAACACGGCTGGTAATTATCTTGACAATGAAGTGCGCGGGGGGGGGGGGGGGGGGGGGGGGGGGGGTGGCACTTGTTAGTGCTAATATTTATTTTTTTGAATGAATTACGAATCCGTGACTCTTTAGTGTGGTGAGGATTCACTGAATTGCCAAGCTGGGTACTATAGTACAATATCACCACTATTACAATGGGGGAGAGGAACCTGTGAATCTAATTATATCAGTATCTTGGCAGTAATTTCAATTTCTTAAATATAATAGAGAGGGGGAGAATGGAGTGGAGAGAGCAGGAGTAAGCCAATCAGGGAGAGCAGGAGGGTGGGGAGTGAGGGGCTGTGGAAAAAAATGAAAGCAGGGAGAAAGTGGGGTAATGCAGGGCAAAGAGCTGAAGATAGAAGAAGAGGAGAAGAGGCTGGGGATAGCAAGGGCAAAGACACGTCCCCATCCTTTCCTTTGGTGCACACTTCATGAGCACAGCTGAACCGTGAGCCCGTTGATGGCGTCACCATGACCGGCCGGCATGATCATCGATCCCGGATCGAAGTGTCAAATCGATGGCCCGCTTTCTGGAGGGAAGGGTGGAGCCTTTGATACGGAGGGAGACGCACGTCACCTGAACCGGGGAGATGCTCAGCACTGCTGTTTGGCAGCAAATAGTTTGTAGAGCGAGAGACACGGACACAAATCTCCCTCTTCCGCGTTCGTGACCAATTCATCCCATTTGAGGCTGAAATGGAAACACACAAAAGCCCAAAAGCCCTTCAATCACACAACACGTTACTTAAGTGCTTTTTTTGGTCTCTGTAGTCAGCCCAACTTCTTTCCTTTAATTTCAGGATGACAACTCCATGTTCTTCCAGTTTGGTCCCTCAATTGAACAGCAAGCCTCAGTCATTTTGAACATCATGGAAGAATATGACTGGAACATATTCTCCATCGTTACCACCTACTATCCTGGCTACCTGGACTTTGTTACACAAGGTACATTAAACTGGTCTCATCCACATAGCTGATGGTCTTTCTCACAATGAGATGGTTAAAAACTCAAGGCTTGCAATGTAAAGCAAGGAGGAGATGATTCCAATATGTTAGTGACTACAGTATAATATATGGTGGATCTCGGGATGGCCGTTTCTGGGGTCCTTAACAGACGAGGAGGCTCGTAGAGCAGCGTTGACGTTCAGTAGCCCAGCTCTTGCCCACGGAGTGTGCTGTGCTCTCGCGCCAGATCCGCAGCACCATCGAGAACAGCTTCGTGGCTGGGAGCTGGAGGAGGTGCTGCTGCTGGACATGTCGGTGGATGATGGAGATTCCAAGATCCAGAACCAGATGAAGAAGCTGCAGAGCCCCGTCATCCTGCTCTACTGCACCAAGGAGGAGTCCACCACCATCTTCGAGGTCGCCCACCTCCGTGGGCTCACGGGGTATGGCTACACCTGGATCGTGCCCTCGCTGGTGGCCGGGGATGCCGACAATGTTCCAGCAGTGTTTCCTACAGGTACGGCGGGCGGAGGGCTGTATGAGAGCAGGACGTAGTGTTGTAGTGCCTGGGTCAGCCTTTTGGGACACCAGTTAGCAACCAATTGCCATCACTTTTAATAGTTCTTCAACAGAGTCTCACAAGTGATATTGCACTCCATTACAAATACAATGGATACTGAAATTCTACAAAGACTTACTGATGTGTCGTAACTCACAATACTGAAGTGAAAAATATCCATCCATCTTCCAGTTGCTTATCCAGTACAGGGTTATGGGGGACCTGGAGCTTATCCCAGGAAGCACAGGCCACAAGTCACGCAGGTCCTTGGATGGAGTCCTGGTCCATCACAGGACGCACATACACACTGACCCTATGATGCACACTGTGGCGAATGTAGAGCTGCCAAATGGTTTAACTGCTTGTCCTTGGGCAGTGGAAGGAAGTCTCTAAAATGCATCGTTTCAAATTGTGCCTTACCACTTTATGCATGCATGCCCGCATCCATTCCGTCCATCCATCTGTCTTCTAACCACTTTTCCGAGTCAAGGAGGGCACAAGGCCAGGGGGTGCCTTGGTTGGGATGGGGTCCTACATATGCAAGCACAGTCACCCATTCGAATATGACGGGCAGGTTGGAGGCGCCCCTTAGCTTAACTGTGTGTCTTCGGGCTGTGAGTGTGTCCCACGGAACCTGCAGGAAACCGCATGACAGGGAGAGAACATGCAATCTCCACACGCACGGAGTGGAGGAAGGAGTCACAAAGCCCCAAACCCGGAGGCGTGATGCAGCCGTGCTGCCCACTGAGCCGCCATGCTGCTGCGCGAAAACGAAGCAGCTCATTTTGCAGAAAAATAACAACTAAGATGCAGGTTTCTGCTTGTGGGTTCCGTTTGGTTGGCCGGAATATGTCAAAAACGGCAGCGTTTAATAGGGACGTTATGCTAGGATGTGGAGACGAGTCCCAAGCTGGTTCACATATTGTAATACCTATAAATTCCATGAATTGCATTCAGACAAATTCCAGGTACATCCAAACTGTTACCCCTCAAGGGTGTTGTAATGTATCACAACACACCCATGTACACCATGATCCTATTGTGAAAGGCGCCGTATAAGGATGAATTGGAATTGGAATTGGAATTGGAATTGAATTGCCAGCATGGTCCTCCTGGCCCAGCTTGCTATGGAGAAAGCTCTGCCACTTATGCATTCCCCCGCCTCTCTCTTTCCTCCTTGTGCCTTCAGGTCTCATCTCCGTCTCGTATGACGAATGGGACTATGGGCTGGAGGCCCGAGTTCGGGATGCGGTGGCAGTCATCGCCATGGCGACGTCCACCATGATGCTGGACAGGGGGCCCCACACTCTCCTAAAGTCCGAGTGCCACGGGGCCCCTGAGAAGAAGGGCTCCAACACGGGGAACCCCAATGAGGTGCTCAGGTAGGCCGACGACACATTTCCTCTGCTTCGCCGCTGTTTCCCAGCAACCCCTGCAGGGGCGTCCAGCGTCTCTGGGCACTTCAGAACATTTGGGCTTTTAATCGGCAAAGATCAAATAAGCAGATGTGTGTAACGCCGGGCCCACTGCAGCATTTCGCTAAATGCTCATTTTATAGAAATGGTGCTGCTTTGCATTTGACTCGCATTTCAGGCAATTAGGGATCCTTTCTTGGCTGTTTTCCTCCATGTATTTCTGCTGCTCTCTTTCGAGAAAAAAGAGTTTACAATATATTTTGGGAAATGCGTCTTATTTTAGAAGCAGTTGTAATGAGTTTCAATCTCATTTAACATATTTTAGCTATTTCAAAACAGGCTTGTTTTTCGCCTCTATATTCTCTACTGTGAAACATTTAAATATCCCAATGATATTTGATCTTATTGGTGGTGGATTTTTTTTCTGTTAATTCAGTTTAACATTTTATTATCTGCTAATGATTGTGTAAGAAAGAAATACTTTACAAAACAGGGTACATTATGATTTTTTTTTGTTCCGCGGTTATATGATATATATAACTAAGGGAATTTGTCTGGAATCTCAAAAGACGATAAATGTGAAGCCTGTACATCCGTGTTTTTCTCTGCATCTTGCTGGGTTCTGTATAAAATTGAGGATGACTGTACCAGTTGGCTTTTTTCAAGCTCAGAGTAGTTAGGGCCAAGCTGACCTTATGTCCAGATGTTCCGGAAATGCTGTTTTATTCCGCTTCCTCTTGTTGTTTTATATTTTTAGGGTATCTTAGGTCTCGCACCTATTGTAGCATCCCTAAGTTGTTTTGGAACTGGTTCTGTTCCGCCGTTTAAAGCCTTTTCCTCCTGTATTTCTCCCCGGGGTGCCTGACCCTTCAACTAAGTTTCGGAGATGAAAAGGTTTCCATGTTATTTTTAGGAATCGTCACCTTTCAGAGTCGGCCTCCTCGAGGCGTTAAATGGCTTCGGTGTATAATACAGCAATATGACCGGCTGTGGCTCTGTTCAATTGGACTCTTTCAGTGAGCTTTTAGGGTTTGTTCTAATGGCCTTTTTCACGTACTTAATGGAACTGGGAAAGAATGTCTGTCCTTTCTGTTTCGTCTCTCCTTTCTGTTTTTGCTTGCGGTCTTGCGGTTCTTATTGTTAGTCTTTCTATGCTGATAAAGGTGTCTTACAGCGAGAGATAGAGGTAATATCAGCATCCGGCCCTGCTCAGTCTTGGCAGTGCATGATATACATCCTCTCCATCTCTCTCTTTCAGTCTGCCGTCTCCCCATTAGTACAGTTTAATACCATGTTCTCACTCTGGTATTTTCCCCCCCCTGCCCACACCCTGTCTCCTCAACCTGTCCATCCCCATGTATCTCTGACACGTGGATGGGGGGCCGCACCTCTTCGTGCTTTCGGGGCGTAGGCCCCCGCTGTCTCCGCCTGTCCTCCCTGGGTGCTGCACGCCCCTGTCTCCATTTCATGCACACTGTAAAATGCCACGACTGCGTTATTACTAACTGGCTTGAGTGTTTCTGTAATCGTAACTAATTAGCTCACCAGCTAAGGCCTTAAAATGCCCAATGAACGCTTTACTGTGTTTTTCACTATTCACAGACTAATGTACACAGAATGTTTGCGGCAAACCGTCCGTGTAACTGTGTGCGTGTGTCTGATCTGCCTGGTAATGCCCTGTGCTCCCCTTAATGAAAACGTTAATAGTGTGTTAAATGATGGGATTTATGTGTTACTCTGTATTCAGTACAGTCACAGATGTACGTAGCTGTATAAGTGTAGCATGCAAGGTACGATAGCGGCTGAGAAGATGAATGTATAATGGAAATAGATTTAGGACTATTTAGGGCTGAAATGAAGTATGTAACAGTTAGGGTAAATAGGTGCCCCATTCTTTGCTTATCCTTCTCCCCTGTCTTTCTCTCCCCCCCTCTCGGGTGATATTATTGTTCCCATGGCAACGTGGCAGATTGCTTGGAAATCGCCGTGGTTGTGGGTGCCATGGCAACACATTACATATGCTGCTGAGTGTCTTTCGGTCCTGAACATCAGTTCAGGGGGAGCGTGTGTACACGCGAACGTATACGTGGTATTACACTGCCCCAAAGGGGGCGGCGTGTTTGCTTTCAAACCTTATTTATGAGCTACGGGTGTCTCCCGACAGAAGCCGCTGACATTCCCGTCAGGATATTTGGGTGTGTTTGGAAGTTACACCGAATGGCTTTCATTTTTAAGCAGTCTAGATATGATACATACATATGAACAGAATACATCCATCCATCATCCAGCCACTCAACCGGCACGGAGT